>NC_081381.1:46458016-46777658 GCF_030684315.1 Stegostoma tigrinum | reverse complement strand
TCTTCAAAATAATTCAATCACTTTCATTGGATTTTGAGGCAGAGAGTTCCAAAGGCTCATGATTAGAGCAGAAATACTTAGAATCATAGGGTCAGACCACATGGAAACAGGCCCTTCAGCCCAATAAGTCTAAACTGACCAACAAACACCAATCCACACTAATCAGATTTACTTAGTCACTTAGTCTATAACTTACTACTACCCGGCTTTTTAAGCACCTTTTCAGGCAGCACATCCCATAATTCAACCACCCTCTGGATGTAAACTTTCCCCAGATTCCCTCTCGGCCACTTACTCCTTCCCTTAAACTGAAGCACATAGATTGGCCAAGAAAATTAATATGTCTGAGGATTGGGAGCAGTTTAGAATTCAGCCTAGAAGGACCAAGGGATTGATTAAGAAGGAGAAATGCAGTACAAAAGTAAGCTTTCAGGGAACAGTTTCTATCGATACTTGAAGAGAAAGAGGTTGGTGAAGACAAATGTAGATCCCCTACAGACAGACACAGGAATGGAGAATAGGAGACAAAGTAATGGTTGAGCGACTGAGCACATACTTTTTTTCTGTCTTCATAAAAGACGACGCAAATTGGATACCAGAAATGTTGGAGAATGCAAGATTTGGTGAGAGGGAAGAATTGAGAGAAATCCTTATTCGTTAAGAAATGGTACTGGGAAAATTGATGGGATTGAAGGCAGATAAATCCTCAGGGCCTGATAATCTACACCCTAGAGGATTTAAAGAAGTGGCTCTAGAAATAGTGGGTATATTAGTAGTCATCTTCCAGGATTTTATAGACTCTGGAACAGTCCCTGCTGATTGGAGGGTAGCTAATGTTACTCCAATATTCAAAAATGGAAGTAGAGAGGAAACAAGGAATTATAGACCAGTGAGTCTAACATTGGTAGTGGGGAAAATTTGCAAATCCATTAGCAAGGACATTACAGTGGAGCTTTTAGAAAGCAGTGGCAGGGTCAGACAGAGTCAGCATAGATTTATGAAAGGGAAACCATGTTTGATAAATTTGTTGGAATTCTATGAAGATGTAACTAGTAGAGTTGATAATGGGGAGCCAGCTGATGTGGTATATTTGGACTTTCAGAAAGCATTTGACAAAGTCCTGCTTAAAAGATTATTGTACGAAATTAATGCGCATGGAATTGGGGGAAACATATTGAGACAAATAGAAAACTTTTAGGGAGAGAGGAAACAAAGAGTAGGAATTAATCGGTCCCTTATAAATTGGCAGGCAGTAACTAGTTGGATGCCACAGGGATTTGTCCTTGGATCCCAGCTATTCACAATATACATTAATGATTTGGATGAGGGAACAAAATGTAATGTCTCAAAGTTTGCAGCTAATACCAAATTGGATGGAAGGGTGAACTGTAATGAGGATGCAGAGATCCTTCTGCATGATCTGAAGAGGTTGGGTGAGTAGACAAATCAACGGCAGATGCAGTATAATTTGGATAAATGTAAGGTGATTCACTTTAGAATCAAAAAGAAGAAGGCAGATTACTACCTGAATGGCTATAAACTGGGAGAGGGGACAGTCCAGTGGAACATGGCTGTCATTATGCACAAGTCACTGAAGGTAAGCATGCAGGTGCAGCAGGCGGTAAAGAAGGGATATGATATGTTGGCTTTCATTGTGAGAGGTTTCAAGTACAGGAGCAGGGATGTGTTGTTGCAGTTATACAGGGCCTTGGTGAGACCACACCTGGAATATTGTGTGCAGTTTTGGACTGAGGAAGGATGGTCTTGCTCTCAAGGAAGTGCAGCAATGGTTTACCAAGCTGATTGTGGGGATGGCGGGTCTGACATAGGAGGAAAGATTGACTAGGTTAAGATTGTTTTGGCTAGAGTTCAGATGAATGAGGCTTATTATAGAGACTTATAAAATTGTAACGGGACTAAACAGATTAGATGCAGGGAGGATGTTCCAGAATCAAGGTTCATTGTCTAAGGATTCGGGGTAGACCATTTGGGATGGAGATGAGGAGACATTTCTTCACCCGAAGAGTAGTGAGCCTGTGGGATTCATTACTGCAGGAAGCAGATGATATCAAAACATTGAATGTATTCTAGAGGTGATGAGATAGAGTCCTTGGAGTGAATGGGATCACAGGTTATGAGGAGAAAACACAATTTGGCTGTTGAGTTGGACAATCAGCCATGATCATGATGAATGTCAGAGCAGACTCTAAGGGCTGAATGGCCTCCTCCTACTCCTATCATCTATGTTCCTGTGTTTCTATGAACTTTCTGACTGTGTATGAGAAGATCTACTCCGTCTATCCCTCTCTTTTTTTATATCTCAATCAGATTACCCCCTCAACCTCCTCTGCTCCAAGGAAAACACCCAGCCTATCGAGTCTCTCCTGATAACTGAGCCTTTTAATCCCAGGCAACATCCTGGTGAATCTCTTCCGTACCCTCTCCAGTACAATAAGGTCCTTCTGATAGCATGGAGACCAGAGCTACACACAATACTCCATCTGCGACCTAACCAATATTTTATAAAACTGCAACAAGGCTTCCCTGCTACAGATAATGAAGGCAAGAATATTGCAAACCTTCTCCATCACTCTGTCTACCTATGCTGGCACATTCAGGAATCTCTGCACTTACATACCAAGGCCCCTTTGTTACTCATTAGTCTCCAGGGACCTACTATTCATTATCTATCTCCTTCCCTTATTGAACCTCCCAAAATGCATCACCTCACACTTACCTGGACTAAATTCCATCTGCCATTGCTCTGCCCAATTTACCAACTGACCAATATCAGACTGTAGCATGAGACCAACCTCCTCACTATCAGCAGCATCATCAATTTTTGTGTCATCTACCAAGTTGCTGATTGAGCCATCAGAATTTATACCCAAGTTGTTAATGTACATCACAAACGTCAAGAGTCCCAGCACTGATCCCTGTAACAAAGCACTGGTCATAGAAGTGTTGAGATATGCCTACGGCAAGGATTTGTTCTGTCCTGTTTCTCTTGGTGAGTGGTGATGTAGGTCTGGTATCGGATATCTGCTCCATGGAAATTTGGGTTTTCAAAAATGAAACAAGAGAAACATGGATGGGTGGAGCCAGACTCACACAGGCCCAGATTTTAGTTTTTGCTTTCAGTTGAAATTGGAGTTTTTGGAGTTAACAGTGCTAGATTCCACTCTGATCTGCTCCCCTCCCTCTGTGACTGAGCTCAATCTGCTCCTCTCCCACTCCTGCATCACTTGATCTCGATCTTCTCCTTTCCCTCTCCTGCTTCAATTGAGTTTGATCTGCTCCTCTCCCACTTCTGCTCCAATGAGCTCATCATCTATAATCCTAAAAGTGTGGCATCCAATCCTAAAACAATGTCCCCATTGTTCTGAATTGACCCACAAGAGGAAACCTGGCAGAAGATGAAATGTGGGAGTAAGCTAGCTAGTAATATAAAAGAGGGGACTGTTGGAAAATGAAGCTGGAGAAGTCATAATGGGGAGCCAAAGAAATGGCAGAGGAATTGAATAGGTACTTTGCATCAGTTTTCATGTTGGAAGACATAAGCAACATTCCAAAACTTCAGGATAATCAAGGGGCAGAGGTAAGACAAGTGGTTATCACTAAAGAATAGGTTTTGGGAAAACTAGAAGTTCTGAAGGTGGATAAATCACCTCGACAAGATGGACTACATCCTAGAGTTTTGAACGAGATAACTGATGAAATTATGGACACATTGGTGGCAAACTTTCAGGAATCATTAGGCTCAGAGTAGGTCCCAGAGGACTGGAAAATGGCTAAACTAGCACATCTGTTTAAGAAGAGAGAGAGGGATAGGACAGGAAACTGCAGGCCAGCTAGCCCGACCTCGGTCATTAATAAGATTTTAGAGCCGATTAATAAAGATGATTGCGGAGTACTTGGAAGTGTATGGTAAAATAGGGCTGAGTCAGCACAGTTTCGTCAAGGGGAGGCCATGCCTGACAAATCTGCTAGAATTATTTGAGGAAATAACAAGCAAGTTAGAAAAGGGGGAGCCAATGAAGGTGATTATTTGGATTTCCAGAAGGCATTTGCCATACAAGAGGCTGCGAAAGAAGATAAGAACCCAGCATGTTAGGAACAAGGTACCAGAATGGATAAAGAGTTCGCTGACTGGCAGAAGACAGAGAATGGTGAAAAGGGATCTTTTTTCAGGAAAGCAGCCTGGAGTCTCACAGGGCCCATGTTGGGACTACAACTTTTCACATTATATGTTAATGATCTGTACAAAGGAACCTGCTAAGTTTGCAGGTGACACAAAGATAGGTGGAGGGACAAGTAGGTGGTAGGGAGGCCGCAGAACAGTTTGGACAGGCTGGAAGAGTGGACAAAGATGTGGTGAATGGAATATAATATGTGGAAGTGTGAGGTTATGCAGTTTGGCAGGAAGATATTTTTAATTAATTTATGAGATGGAGAGCTATCATATATTGCCCAAAGGGCAATTAGGAGTCAACTATAGTACTGTGAGTCTGAAGTCAAAAGTAGGCCATACCAGGTAAGGATGGCAGTTTCCTTCCCTAAAGGGCATTTGTGAACCACAGATTCTTCTGAAAGTCTGTAATGTTTTCATGGTCATTATTAGACTCTTAATTCCAAATTTTTAATGAATTCAAATTCCACCATCTGCTGTGATGGGATTTGAACACAGATCCCTGGCATATTACCTGATCCTCTGGACTAACAGTCTGGTGATAATGCAACTAAGACCATCAGATCTCCCTCTAGAGGTGTAGACTATTTCCTAAATGCGAAAGGCTTCAGATATCTGAAACACAAATGAGATTTGGAGTCCTAGTTCAGGATTCTGTTCAGGTTCAATTGGCAGTTAGGAAGGCAAATGCAACGTTGGTATTTATTTCAAAAGGGCGAGAGTACAAGGACAGAGATGGACTGCTGAGGCTGTATAAGGCTCTGGTCAGAACACATTTGAGACATTGTGAGTGGTTTTGGACACTACATCTAAGGAACGATATGATGGCTTTGGAGGGGTTCTACATGGGTTTTTACAGGAATGATTCCAAGGATGAAGGGCTTGTCATATGAGGAACAATTTAGGACTCTGGGCTAGTTTCAATAGAGTCTAGAAAGATGAGTGGGAATCTGATTTAAACTTACAGAATACCGAGCCGCCTTGATAGAGTGGACGTGGAGCAGATGTGTCAACTGGCAGGAGAGACTAGAACTTCAGGGCACAGCTTCAGAGTGAAGGACCCACCTTTTAGAGTTGAAATAAGGAGGAATTGCTTCAGCCAGAGGGTAGTGAATCAATGAAACTTGTTGCTGCAGAGGGCTGTTATGGTCAACTCATTGAGTGTGTTTAAGACAGAGACAGGTAGATTCTTGATAACTAGATTATTATTGGGACAAGGCAGGAGAATGGGTTTGAAAACATATCAGCCATGAGCAAATGGCAAAGCAGACTTTAATGGCCAAATGACCTGATTATGCTCCTGTACCTTGTGGTCTTATAGTCGAATAAATCTAAGGAAGTGTTTGCTGAAACTGGACAAGGTGTTAGCGAGACTATAGCTGGATATGGTTGCATACAGTTTACATAAGTTTTGGCCCCACACATGAGGAGAAATGTAACTGAGACAGTTCAGAGAGGTTCACTAGATTGATCGTAGGGTTTGTCTCATGAAAAGAGATTGAGCAGTTTCAGCCTATATGATCTGGAGTTTAGAAGAATGGGAGGAGATCTGATTGATGTAGATAAGATGCTGAAGGGGATTGACAAATCAGCCATGGAGACAATGATTCCCCTTGTGGGGCAATCCAGAATAAGTGGTCAGTGTTTTACTGTTACAGGTAGCAGATTTAAAACTAGAGATCAGGGTGAATTATTACTCTGAAAGAGTGATGAATCTGTGAAATTAGCCACCCTAGGATCATGGTGGATGCTGGGACATTGAGTAAATGTAAGGAGTTGGCTGGATTTTTAATTAGCAATGGGTTGAAGGGAGTGTGGCAGGAAAATGGACTTGAGACCGAGGTGAGATCAGCCAATAACAGAGCAGGCTCGAGGGGCTGAATTGCTTACTCCTGCTCCTTTTTCTCATTTCTATAGAACACAACTTGAAATCTTTGTCCAAGCATTCCAAACACACAGGAGAAAATCAAGCTAAGGTATTTCTAGATAGGCTCTAATAACATTCTCACCCAACCTACATGCTATTCTTTGTAAATTTTGTCTGTGTATCAAGCAAACAATCCCACTCTCAACAACCTACATTCTGCATAAACTAAATCAAACATGTAGAGACGTTACTCTGTAAATCTTGAATGTGGTGGAGGATATGCTCAGGAATGGAGCTGGGATCAGTTGCATGGCTCATCTTCAACAATCCCACATACAGCTCTGAACCTGCCTTGAGCGAGCTTAAACAAGGTACAAGGCCCAATTATAGCAAGAAATAATTCATTGAAGCTCACTAGAAGCAGGTTATTCCCTTTGGGCTGCAATTTGTTCTCTGTGCTGCATGTGCTAATTATGCATTAGCAACATACAAATGTAAGAAATAGGAGCAATTAAGAGCTTATAATTTTGTGAGTCACTATTAATTGAGGATGTGTTAATGTTTGACCATACTCCTCAACTCACACTTGGGAAGAAATGTCTTTCATGAATTTTAATAAAAAAAACCTGATGTTTGTGCTTCAGTTTCCTCCTCAGTGCTGGCCAAGTGGCAGTTAATGGGCAGCACATTTTTCCCATTTATAAATGTTACTGAAACATTGGAGGCATTAGCAGTGTTTGAGCCACGAGTGAAACATGAAGAGTTGGGGTCAAGGATGCAGTGGTGGTTCATGTCAGGTATCCATTGTGCAGCAACTCAAGCCTTGCATATGAGTTAAATAGAATCCTACTCACAATCTCATTATCTGCTTGACTAGAACATTAATGGTTACTTTGTGAGGTGCCTCAGTGTAACGTGTCCAATTGAAACAGATAAGTTAACAATAATTAAGGAATGACTCCTATGTTCTTTCATGGATCTAGCTAGAATACAATGCCCTTTTGCTTTCTTTCTTTCTGTGTAGAAGCAGAGGTCTGTGTGTGATAGCGGCTTCCAGAAGCAGAGGTAAGGTAGCACCAAAACGAGTAACATACACAGGGTTTTCCAGCAACTATACGGCTTAGAGTGAATGCTGTCAACATGTGCTGTCCATCCTTAATTGTCCCTAGAACAAATTTCTGGGTCATTTTGGAGGGCAGCTAAGAATCAGCCACAGTGGCTATGGGAATGGAGCCACACGTCAGCCAGACCAGGTACAGAGGGCAGATTTCCTCCCTTAAAGGACAGGTGAATCAGTTGCGTTTGTTTTGTGATAATCAGCTTCATGGCCACTACTATGAGGTTACTTTTAAATAATATTCCAGATTTATTAATTGGACTTAATTACCAGGGATCTGTCATGGTGGGATTTGAACTGCTGTCCCCAGAACTTCAGCCAATGCCTCTGGATTGTTTATCTGGTGATATTCCTACTACATCCCTGTCTCCATATTGATGTAAATATGCTCTGTGCAAAGAGGTTTCTTATTTTATACTGAAGTATAAAAATGTAAGATCTCACTCAGTGTCACAGATGCAGAAGTGTAGAATAGAATAGCAATTTATTGTCAAGTTTATTTTACAAAAAAGTGTAAAGTTTTATAAATCACCATACCGCAGTGCCTGCATTAATGTCAGAATTCATTGATAAGAAGAAAAAGGTAAAAATTAAAACAGAGTTCATCACAGGTCAATTTCAATTCGGGGAAAGTTGATTAGGTTGGATTGGATTTTCCTGTGGACTCAGCTAAACGTGCGACATAGAGGTCCTGTGTTCCAGCCTGGAACATTGTGGTGGCCTTGCCTCAGAAGGGGTGGACTCATCTTGGTGTGGCGCTGTCCAGGTTTGATAAGTCTTTTCCAGGTGTGGAAGTCTCATCAATGATCTTCTTCGCTGGCTTCCAGGTATTCCAATGCTTGTCATCTTAAGTGGCTTTCCCTGAATTGAAATTAACCTGAGATGAACTTTGTTAATTTTTACTTTTTTCCCTCTTATCTATGAATTCTGACATTACTGCAGGCTTTAAATGCCTGCTTTAATCATGTTATTATATAAAACATTACACTTTTTTGTTGTAAAATGCATATGGCAATAAATTACCATTCTGTTCTTTTCTGATACTGGCTGAGATTTTGTATTTTTATACTTCAGTAAAAATTAAGGAAGCTCTTCGCACAGAGCATATTTACATAGTTATGTCTGCATCTTGAAGAGGGAACAAAGAGACTCCAGGGTAGATGTTCTGCAAGGTTTCTTCCATATCCTTGTGTACTCTTAGTGGAAGATTTGATAGAAATCCCAGAAACTGATTGGGCAAGAAATGAGGAAAACAATCTCCCGACAAGGTTACATCAAGAGTTTTGGCAAAAATCCGAGCCGTCACAGTCTTCCCCACAGAAGACCACTGAAGAAACCCAAACTGGCAATAAGGCCATGGGGTGCTGGTTACTAGTCTGGGTACAGAAACAGCTTTTAGTTGAGATTTGTAACATTACTGATGTTACATAGAACATAGAACATTACAGCACAGTACAGGCCCTTCGGCCCTCGATGTTGTGCAGACCTGTCATACTGATCTCAAGCCCATCTAACCTACACTATTCCACGCACGTCCATATGCTCATCCAATGACGACTTAAATGTACCTAAAGTTGGCGAATCTACTACCATTGCAGGCAAAGCATTCCATTCCCTTACTACTCTGAGTAAAGAAACTACCTCTGACATCTATCCTATATCTTTCACCCCTCAATTTAAAGCTATGCCCCCTTGTGCTCACCATCACCATCCTAGGGTAAAGGCTCTTCCTATCCACCCTATCTAACCCTCTGATTATTTTATGTGTTTCAATTAAGTCACCTCTCAACCTTCTTCTCTCTAATGAAAACAGCCTCAAGTCCTTCAGCCTTTCCTCATAAGACCTTCCCTCCATACCAGGCAACATGCTAGTAAACCTCCTCTGCACCCTTTCCAAAGCTTCCACATCCTTCTTATAATGCGGTGACCAAAACTGTACACAATACTCCAAGTGCGGCCGCACCAGAGTTTTGTACGGCTGCAGCGTAACCTCTTGGTTCCAGAACTCGATCCCTCTATTAATAAAAGCTAAAACACTGTATGCCTTCTTAACAGCCCTGTCAACCTGGGTGGCAACTTTCAATGATCTGTGTACATGGACACCAAGATCTCTCTGCTCATCTACACTACTAAGAATCTTACCATTAGCCCTGTACTTTGCCTTCTGGTTACTCCTACCAAAGTGCATCACCTCCCACTTGTCCGCATTAAACTCCATTTGCCACCTCTTAGCCCAGCTCTGCAGCTTATCTATGTCTCTCTGCAACCTACAGCATCCCTCGTCACTATTCACAACTCCACCGACCTAAGTGTCATCTGCAAATTTACTAACGTCAAATGTTTTGGATGGAACATTGGCTGATCAAACCGAGGATGTGTGAGGCCATTGGATCAGGGACGACATTTTACAGAAATCTCTGCTACTCTGTCATCCTCCTTAGAGTTTAAGGTAAACTGCTTCTTTCCAGTGAGACCAAAGTATGCCAGCCACAGCAAACAGACCAAACGATCCCTTTTCATTCTATGGTTAACATCTTTTTAAAAACCCATATGCTGCTTGTTGTTCCAGATAACATTCCATTATGTTCCTGATGCAGGGTCATATACACAGAACTGTTGTTTCCTGACCGGTGAATCATTTGGGACTCATGATCAATGTTTCTGGACTATTGTAAAAGTAAACAGTGTTAGACTCTGTCATCAGAGTACTTCAGTGTAAAATACAAAACACCTTACTCGGAGCATATCTGTATGGTTGTGACTGTATCTTGATGAGAGCACAGAAGGACATCCCAGGAGGAGGTGTGTAAAAACAGCATCAGCTGAAGGGAAGCTAGTGATCTCTGAGCACCTGTGAATTTTTTAAGTAAGTGTTGAATTTATTTCTGTTAAGTTTAGTTAGTCTAATAAATAGAGACACTGCAGGGTTCCTAAGTCTCGGTGAGTGCACATCTTGTGCTTTTCAGGAAATGAAGGACATGTCTCCTTAACACAGCAGTGAGGCAGCATATGCAAGGAATACCTTTAGCTGAAGCAGCTTGATCCTGAGCCAGAAAGACAGGAAGAAGACTCAGAAAGGGATAGTGAGAGAAGATGCAACAGGTGGTCGAACTGATAGAGACTTCTACAGCTTCAGAAGTAAATACTGGGCCTCCACATTTCTGCCAGCAACAAAGGCATCCCCGAGCAGACACTTAAGAAAGTGAACATCCAGAAATCATGCCATTATTGGTAGATAGATTGCTGACCTAGGTAGAGAGAGAGAGAGACGGATGGGAGCAGATTTCAGGGATTTAGAACAGAGACTGGCAAGCAGCAAGCCAAGGGTATTAATTGCTGAATTCCTCCCTGATGTTACACACAAATGAATGTAGAAATGAAAAGATGTAGCAGATAAATGTATGGCTTGACAAGATTGCGATCCCTGGGACATTGAGCTGGGTTCTGAAGGAGATGGTCAAGTTACTCAGATATTGAGCTCAGACAATTGTCCTTATGGGTCCTCTTAAGAGTGTTACGAGAAAAGCTTGGAGGCAAGGCAATGGCCTAGTGATATTTTTGTTAGCCTATTAATCCAAGATACTGGGCAAATGTTCTGGAGACCTGGGTTCAAAACCCACCATGGCAGATGATGGAATCTGAATTCATTTTTTAAAAAATCTAGTGATAAACGTGAAACCATTTTTGATCTGGCTCATTAATGCCCTTTGGGGAAGGAAATCTGCCATTTTGGTCTGGCTTTGATATAATTCCAGACACAGCAATGTGGTGACTCTCAGCTGCCCTCTGAATTGGCCTAGTAAGCCATTCAGTTCAAGGACAGCTGGTGATAGACTATCCACTCACTCTCAAATCCCTATTGTTAATACAAGAAAACAGTTTTGCAGTGGTGTAAGGAATGAGGATGAAGCTTTAGGATGGTTAAGCAAAGCATGCAAAAGTTTTGGAGAATTAAATGGCTCCAGGGTAAGTAAATGATGTAGTAATGGAGATGTCAGATTAAGAAGCCTACAATAAAAGACACTGCAATAAGCTCAATATGAGGTTTATTGTATATCAATGTGAACGTGAGATATGGTAAATCAGATTTGTGAGCTGCAGGCACAAACAGACATGTGGGAATCTGATATGACATTGATGGCAGAAACCTAGCTCAAAAAAAGGATAAAATTGTCTTGGGTAAAAGATGCTCTGGAAAGTCAAAGAAAGAAAGAGGGAGACGAGGCCATCTTGATTGAGGAAAACACAAGAGAGCTGGAGAGAGAGAGGATATCCTGGAAGGCTCAGAATAGAATCTATTTGCTTTGAACTAGGAAACAATTGAGGTGCAATCACATTGTTGGATATATTCTATAAGCCATCAAATATTGGAAAAGAAATAGGGAGGAACAAATTTGCAAACAAATTACAGGGAGGCATAAAGATATGGTTTGGCTTCAACTAGAGTGGTAGGCAACTGGAAGCTAAAGGTTATTTGTTCAGACAGAATGAAGGTGTTCTGTAAAGCAGTCGCGCAGTGTGCATATCATCTCCCCATTGCAGAGTAGACCACAATGTGATCAGTGAATACAATCGACTAGATTGAGAGAAGTGCAGTCAAATTGTTGCTTCACTTGGAAGTGTGTCTGGGGTCTTGGGCCAGGAGGCAGAAAGAAGTAAATGGGCAGTTGTTGCACCTTCTGAGGTTTCATGGGAAGGTGTTGTGGGGGTGTGGGAAGATGTTTGAAATGTAGGAGGAGTCGACCGGAATGTCTCTGAGAGAACAGTCCCAACGGATTGCTGACAAGGGAAGGGAAGGGAATATATGCCAGTTAGTGAGATGATTGAAGTGGCCAGCTTAGTCCTTTGGGTGCAAAGGCTGATGTGATGCTACAGGTGAACCAGGGGACCCTAATGCTTTTGCTGGAGGTAAGAGGAGGGGTGAAGGAAGAAGTGTAGTAGATGGGTTGGACTTGACTGAGGGCCCTGTCAACCATAGTAACTGGGAATCCTTGCTTGAGGAAAAAGGTGGGCATGTGTCGTTCCCTATGAAAGGTAGTATCACCACAACTGAGTTGGAAGTGAAATTGATATATTTTCTACCTCTGGATGAGGGAGAGAAGCAATAACAATAATATGTTGAATGCACTAGTGAAACATTTTAGGGGAGGAAAGCGAGAAGGACTGGAACAAGGAATGTTCCACATATCCCACAGGGATAACTGGGGCCCAGGTGGCTACCCATAGCCACCCCTTGGATCTGAAGAAAGTGAGAGGAGTTAAAGAAGAAGATATTTTTAATTTGAAAAATATCTGAGGGGTCTGGAGGATCAGAGCTTCTCCTGGGAGCAGATGTTCTGTCCTGGGTTCCTACAAATAGCCTCTCACCATCCCTTACTAGCTGTCAAGCGGTTGGACATGTTCCTGGGCATGTCAATCTCACACTTGCTCCATGTGCCAACTGTGTAGGTGGCTAACCCATTGTCCTTGTATCAGCCTTATAGCTATTTTTCATTGCATAAGGAGAGTAGTCCTCAGTCAGGTCAAGCAAGGCAATCTTCACTTTGGAGGACCCAGCACGGTGGGTCAAGGACATCATTCCTGAAGGCCAGAAAGGACAAAGACATTGTAATGTCTCATAGGCTGTACCAGGACATGGAACTGAGTCATCTTACTTTGAGTAAACATTCAACATCTTGCTCTGATATGGATGATGTGGGGCTGAGAGCAGGTGTTAGTACTCATACAGCACTTACAATTGCTGACTGTATTTATGTGACATAAATGTGCAGTGTTCATAGGAATCAGGCCCAAATAATGTCAGGAATAATGTTCAAGCTCCACATCGAGGTATCCCAGGGCACTCCTTATCAAAATGTTCCATGTCTCATTCTATGGAGGACTTTGCTAAACTGTCATTAGTGAGTGATATGACTGCTGCCTGCTCATATTGCTAAGGACCTGTTCTGTTTCTGGTGTTTGCCAAACAGATGCATTTGAAACGTGACGGCTGGAAACAACCACAGGCGGGGTTAGCATCGCTGTTGCTGTGAAGCAGTGAAGATTCAGAAATGGAGGAGCAAAGGGTGTTCAAAGATGGTGCAGATGCAAGGGATGAACTAGGTAGTGAATTCTTCTGGGAATGCTATCATGGGATGGGAATCAGACTTGAGGGACACCACAGGGGCAAGATTTGCAATTAATCAATAGAATAGAATATCCTTTATTGTCATGTGTACTCAGTGCAGAAATACAGGAGTACAGTGAAATATTTACAAAGTTGCCTCTCATGGCACCATCTTAGGCACAAAGTACCCAGATATAAATCTTAGATACAATTACAGGAATAAAGAAGATTAAAAAGTCGCATCACCTCTGTGTGATTCATAGTATGAGTTAGAAATAGGACATAGTTAAAAGGATAAACATTACAGTCAGATAAACAAATTATGAATAAATATTTAATTGCAGTAGCTCAGTGCAGGGGCTTCCACATGTGGCCTGACTGGCTCCGCAAGCTGCTGACCACTCGCACCAGACCCATGTCTAACAATCGTCCCTGCTCTGTTCCAGGCCTCCAGCCCTCTCCACTCCAGCTCTCCCCCTGCTCCGCTCTGTTCCAGGTCTCCAGCCCTCTCCACTCCAGCTCTCCCCCTGCTCCGCTCTGTTCCAGGCCTCCAGCCTTCTCTAATCTGGCTATCAGCCTGCTCGACTCTACTCAAGGCCTCCAGCCCTCACCGCTCTGGCTGTCAGCCTGCTCACTCTTTCTCTGCTCCAAGCCTCCAGCCCTTTCTACTCCAGCTCTCAGCCTCCCTCTGCACTGCTCCAGACCTCAATCCCTCTCCACTCTGGCTCTCAGCCTGCTCCTAGGTAGGTTTTTATATCAAAAAAACTTTAAAATAGTAGAGAAAGATATAGAGGAAGGAAAAGGCAAAAAGTGAAGAAAGAGGCAGGTTTGTTGAGATATGGTGAGGAAATGCAAAGGGGCTCATAGTGAGAATTCTTCCAAAAAAAACACGACTTGACACTGGTCACGCTTATGCCAAAAATCATCAGATTCAGCCCATTTTTAGAAGATTATTGGGAAACAAAGATATAATATCCATCCGTTTTGAGATCAAAGACAACTCTCCAGACTTCCCCAGCCAAGACTGAGTCACATCATCAGATTAGGTGGAGGTTTCTATAGTGTCCAACATTAACCATTTCAAAACAATTACCTTATATGACACTCACCATTGTTTGCCTGGCAAGGTCCCCGTGTGGTTAAAATGAAATAAAATTAAAGTCTTCAAAAAAGACTTTGTTGACGGTAGCCCAAACACCCTCACATGTCCTCCTGAGGGAGGACTAGTCAGCTAGCCTCACCCTCCTCAATTAAAACTGGGTTTGGACAGGTTACAGTTGGGTTTAAAATGTTTAAATTCTTTATTTTCTCACAGATTCCAACCCAATCTCCCTTATGGAATAACATACCCTCCTTTTTCCTTTCCTTATTTAATTTTACCCTAATTTTACTTTCCATCTGATCTATTTCTGTTTCTCAGTCAATCCCCAATTCCCATGTGTTAGAGTGACACAGACCCAATTGTAACACTGTGTAAGTGAATTAGTTTTGAATGAGTTTAATTCAGGCTGGCAATGTTGGACTCACAAAGGTTAAGGTTCCAGGGGGTCCTAAGCCCTTGCCGCCCCATTATCAACTCACACTTCCAGTAGGTCAGGGTGGAAAGAGCTGGCAGCTACAAAGTAAAATTGAACGGGAGACATTGTCTGATCCATCACTTCAGGAAGATCCAGCTTCGGTCATTTGTACATTTGAGTATTGCACTTGGATACTTTATGCTGTGGAGATAACCCTCTGTGTGGTTCTCCATTTGAGAATCTGAGCTGAAGCTCTACATATGTACAGTGGATCAGGGTAGTGCTCTGCTATATTTGGTATATACTCTGGTATATCCAAGTATATTTGGACTTTCAGAAAGCATTTGATACAGTGCCACATGACCAATTGGTTAGCAAATTAGAAATGTTCGGAATTGATAGACCTTGGCAATATGGATTTGAAATTGGTTAAAAGGTAGGAAACCAAGAGTAGATATGGATGGGCATTTCTCAGATTGGAGATGAGTTGGTCCCTAGGGATAGCCGTCGGGACCCTTAATTTTTATGATCTGTATAAATGATTTAGAGATAGATGTTGAGTGCAAAATCTCTAAATTTTCACAAGATAATAAGCTCAGGAGAATAGTGAATTGTTAGGAAAATGCAGAGCAATCTCAGAGGGACATTGATCAGTCGACCAAATGGGCAGACACCTGGCAGATAACTTCAATGCAGAGAAATGTGAGGTAATGCATTTTGGTAGAAGAAACAAGGAGAAACAATACAGGTTCGATGGTGCAACTTTGAGGGGAGTGTAGGAGTTAACCTCAGAGTTAAAGTGAATAATTCTCTAAAGGTCATCAGGAAAGTTGAAACAGCTGTTTAGAAGGCTTATAGGATTTGTGGGTTTGTAGTTACAATCAGGTGAATTCATAAAAGACAACAAAGAGATGGCAGACCAGTTGAACAAATGCTTTTCAGTAATGAGAATGCATGAGACATTCAGAAAATATGAGGGGACAGAGGGTAGGGTGAGGGTAGTGTAAGGTGGGGGAGTGTGATGAGGCAAGATGTGTGGGTTTTTAATTGTGATGGAGGGACACCCAGAACCTCAAGGAACAATTGTTGCTTGCAGGCGAAGAGTCCTTTAGGAAGTAGATTCTCATTCCTCATGAGAAAGGCAGCTGGAAACTATCCTCTTCCCCTGGTTCTATTCCTCATTGAGGATTAAAGTGTGGGACTTCCAGGCCTGGAAAAGTGATCCAAGGATATGCCCTCGTGTGGATAATGACTAAAGGGACCGAGGAGAGACAGGTTTAAGGGCTTTGGCAAGAGATGAAGTAGGAATTTGAAGAAGAGCCTCTTAGCACAACAAGAGTGATCAGTTCAAACAGTGAATAATTTCCAAAGAAATTGGGTGGGCACTGGAGAGAAAACAAAACCTTGCTGGGTTATAGGCTTTGCTTGTAAATATTTAATTGGCTACATGGGTGCTTTAATGGTGGCAGTTAATAGTTTTTAAAAATTAGTCAGGGTGGGAAAGTTGCCCAGTTGTACAAGATAGCACTTTGAGGTATAGAAAAAGAAAATTTGCTGGGTTTGGGAAATGAAATTGACGATATTGCTCCTCAGAGAACAAGGACGGATTTAATGGGCCAAGTGGCCTCTTTCTCTGCCGCAATGACTGTATGTTGAATGATATATTCTTTTGCAAATGTTGCTTTAATTGGGTAAAGTTAAAAACCAGCTGAGTTAGCTGTTTGCAAAGTTCGCTTCACATTTAGGTTTTAATGAATAGGCCCACTGTTATTTTGTGAATCTGTGTTTAACAGTTAAGGCACTGTGCTAGTCCACTGAGAGGTTCAAACACTTTCCAACAACAGATGTGCTGAGTGCAAAACACAATTAATGACATTCAAATTAATTAAGACAGCTTGGTGAGAATGATGTTTTATTAATCCAGCAGTGCATCTGAGAAGCATTTATTTACATCTATCTGACTGGAAGATTTCTTCACCTTGACTGCAATTAATTGATGCTCAGCAGAAAGATATTCAACAAGTTCAGGAAGAACTGGCCTTGAATAGAGTCACAGCAAAGCAGCGCACACATTCTGAAGAGGGAAATGCAATTAATTCTAAATTGGGATCATTTCAATTTGTTTCGGAGGTCCAAATTTAGCACTGTTTGAATTCAAGTTTCCGATGTTAGCTGTGTGTCAGAGGTAAGATTCATTCTTATTTAGTAGGTTGCAAATTCAAGCCTCTGTCTTGTACTTCAGCACATAAATTAATAGGCTGTAACACTAGTGCAGTACTCATGCAGTTGTACTCTGTCAGACATGATGTCTTTTGAATAAGACATTAAACTGAGGGCCCCTTGCTGAGGTGATGCATAAGTCACATGGCACCTTTTCAAAGAACTGGGAAGTTCTTTCTGGTTTCCAAACCAATATTTCACCTTCAATCAGTATCAGATACTTGGATATTACTGCACTGTTAATTGTGGGAGCTTGCTGTGCACAAATTGGCTGCCAAATTGTGTCCACTATAACAGGGGCTACTCTTTAAGAGTACTTTACTGTCCTGAAGTCATTGAAGGTGTTACGTAAATGCTAGTCTTTCTTTGACAACTTGGGGCCAGCCCTATTTGAAATTTATTGAAGTGCACACATCTGTCCACGTGAAATGCCATTTTAATTGTTGTAAGAACATGTGACTGTGCGGCAGATATGAAAACAAGGTGTCTAATGTTTTGGCGTTTTACAATGTAGCACTTTCTTGGCTGTTGGTCCATATTTCTACCCTCTCCAGGAGTGATCTTTGCTGCAAAATATCATACTGTCAAATGGATGCATAGCATAAAGTTGCTGAAAGGAGAAATGAAGATGGGGTCTGTTTAACCAGGTGTGAATGGGGCTCAGCTGGTCTCCTAGTCTGACCTGGCCACTCTGGAGATTAAGATTTTTCTGGCACCAACCTGCAAAAGCACTGGCAGTTTTATAAGAACACCCACTTGCCACTTGAATCAAAATGTAGAGCAATTACTAGAAAATTCCTGCTTGTCTACAGATTTCTGAAAGGTCAAATTGCGACCTTGGTTCTATATTTTTATGATTGGGACTACTGCATTGACAAAGAACCGGACTTGGTTGTTTTTTCATTGTTTTAGTTCCATGACCCATTTCTCTTCTATTCTGCTGCTAGTTCTTCTTCATTATGACGCTTTCTCTTTCTCCTGAAATCACTTGACCTTCGGCCCAACCACACTCGTCCTATTTCTGATGGCACCTGTCTTGTTCTCTAATAGCGCACATCTCTCTTTTTGATGGGATGTATCCTTCTTTCTGATTCTTCAAGGTTAGCAATGCTGTTTAAAAAATTGATGAAAAATGGAATCTCTTTGAAAGTACAAACCAAATTTCAGACAGATTTAAACTGAACAAAGCACTATCACCAATAGTATGATGTGGGAACATCTGGCCTTGGTGAAAAGTTGAGTGGGCTTGCACATTTTGCATCAACTTTTGGCAACTGCTCTTTTGACCTTTCTTCAGGGAGATTGCTGAGGGATTTCAGGTGTTTCCTTTGTTGACACTTTGATGAAACTTTTAACCAAAACATAATGATGCAAACCCCAGGTATAAAGTCTAGCATTTGTAGGAAGCAAAATATTTTTGGGGAATGCTGTATGGGGCTACAATAATGGGCATACAACTGAATCTGGACTAAAATTGAGGTCATGACAAAAAATAATATTTGATGGGACAACAGTTGTGTTATTAAAAGGTAAGGCTACTGTTCACAGGAATTTGAGAAAAGAGAACAAAAGGGGTACTTGAGATGACAAAAATTCTGAATTGTGCGCAAAAAGTATGATAGCAAATTTAAAGAAGGCCATTCAGTCCATCTGAAGCTTTCTTCAGCATCAAATTGTATCAATTCTAGACTGTTTTTCTCCTTACTTGGAGGACTATAACAGAATTTGAGGTAAATGTTCATGAGACAGTGCCTGTTTTAGGCAATGTCTAGTTATTCTTTAACGTTAATAAAAGAAACAAGCAATGAATAGAATCTGCAGTAAGTTCACTCATGTCCATTACTAACTGAGTGATACAAGTAAATCATTTGTACTTAACTTTGTTCATTGTTTCTCCATATTTCTTTATCATTTATTCCTATTTTAATTGTGAATAGTTCTCCATTTAAAGTTTGCCAATTCACTTTGCAGCAGGTGGAGCCTTTCACTCGGTCACTTTCAAGTCTGAAGTGTCAAAGTGTATCTGACACCAGCACATCACTCAATCCTCTGACAGCAACCACTGGATTTTCAGTTCTGGCATTGGGCAGAATGGAAATAGGACATGATACAAAATGACTACGCTGTCATGCACATCATTGGCCCACCTGATTTCCCAAATCTGCCAAATACTTGGAGTGTGGGTGCTGAATGGGACAGTGCTACAAAATCACACATTGGTAATTGGAAGCATTTAGCTAAATAAAGTAGCCTGTTAAGCACTCACCGACTAAGCTCCCAAAGTCTTCATGGTAGAAGCCAATTGTGGAAAGCTGAACAGCTCTTCTAGGTACAAAGATACATACCGAATAGGAATATAAGTAGGCTATTGGGCCGTTCAAGCCTCCTCTCTCATTCACTAAGTTCTGAAGTCCACATTCCCACTATGTCTAATAAGCTTTGATTCCCTAACCTATAAAGAATCTATCCAGCTCACCTTGAAGAATTTCCATGAGCCCACATCCACAGGATTCTGAGGCAGAATCACACAGCTTTCAAGAGAAAACAAATTCCTCCTTATCTCTGATGATCTCCTCTCTGATGAAGAGTCTAGGCCTGAAACGTCAGCTTTTGTGCTCCTGTGATGCTGCTTGGCCTGCTGTGTTCATCCAGCTCCACACTTTGTTATCCTCCTTATCTCTGTCCTATCTGAGTGTACTGATATCAGGGAAAATTTGTCACATTGTTTTACTGCTTGCTGATGCTCATGTATTCTGATGGCTAGTCTCCTTCCTATTTGTCCGATGTAATCCTTGTGGTAATTGTTGCATGGCATTTTGTAAACCACGTTGGTTCTGCATGTTATAGGAATGGGGCCTTTAATCCTTGTGAGTGTTTGTCAAGGAGTGGCTGTGGGCTTGTATGCTACCATGATTCTAATGGTCATAGGAGTCTCGTTGTCAGTTTTGATATGTTCTTGATGTAGGACAGTGTGGCCAGTGTCTTAGGGTGAACTCTGTCCTCTTGTTGTTGTCTATTTAGTAGGCAAATGCTTTCTGTCAATCTTGGTCTGAAAAATAAGGTAGTTTGGAGATTCTTTCAAAAACCTCTAATTTTTGTGATGAAGCCAGGATTAGCAGGGCTTGATTTCCAATGTGCTATGTCAGCAAGTCTTGATATCCTTAGGATACATCCTTTCAATGTCCATGCTGTCAAGATGATTTGGGATATTGTACATGTCAACTAATTCTTTCTCAGTGAAAATAAACTCAGCCTGGCCAATCTTCTCTCTACTAAAACAATCAACTCATTCCAGATATCAATCTACTGAACCATTTCCAAGTTATTCCAATCCTTCCAAAGAGGTCAAAACTGCACACAGCATTCGAGGTGTGGTCTCACCAGTGGCATCTATAACTAGAATATAACATCATTACTTTTCTGTTCATTGCATTCATAATGAAAGATAACATCCCATTAGCCTTCTTGTTTATGCCCTATACCTACACACTAGTTTTTGTGACCCATACAGTGTACGTTAGGTGGATTAGACATGAGAAATAGTGGGTTACAGGGAAAGGGTGGGGGAATGGGTCTGGGTGGGATGATCCTCAGAGGGGCAGTGTGGACTAGTTGGGCAGAATGGCCTGTTTCCACACAGCAGGGATCCTATGATTCTGATACAGCACTGAATCTCCCACTATCAAAATGTGGCATGGTGGCTCAGTGGTTAGTACTGCTGTGTCAGAGTGCCAGGGTCCTGGGTTTGATTCCACTCTTGGGTGACTGTCTGTGTGGAGTTTGCACATTCTCCCCTTGTCTGTGCGTGTTTCTTCCCACAGCCCAAAGAGGTGTGGACTAGGCTAAATTGCCCATGTTCAACGATGTGTGGATTAGTTCAGTTATGGGGGATGGGTCTGGGTGGGATGCTCTGAGGATTGGTGTGGACTTGTTAGCCGAATGGCCTTTTCCCACGCTGTTGGGATTCTACACTATGCTGGGGGTTACCATTAACTAGAAACTCACTACCCAAACACATTGGCTGCAAGAGTAGATCAGAGGCTAGGAATTTGGCAGCAAGTTACTCCCTGATACCCTAAAATCTCCCTCTCGATCTACAAGGCACAAGTCAGGACTGTAATGGAATATCCCCACTTGCCCAGATGGGTGCATCTCCAACAAAACTCAAGAAGCTTGATGCCATCCAGAACAAAGTGACCATTTGATTGGCTCCACATCCACAAGCATCCATTCCCCCCACGACATTTGCTCAGTAGCAGCAGTTTACTTTCTGTAAAATGCACTGCAGAAATTCACTATAGATCCTAGACAGCGCCTTTCAAACCTACAATCACCTCCATCTAGAGGGAGAAGGACAGCAGATATTTGGAAACACCACCTGCACGTTCCCAGTCAAGCCACCCACCATCCTGACTTGGATATATATCTCCATTCGTTCACTGTTGCTGGATCAAAGTCCAGGAATTCCTTCCCTCAGGGCATTTGGGTCAACTTACAGTATATGAACTGCAGTGGTTCAAGAAAGCCACTCAGCACCATTTTGTCAAGGGCAACTAGGGATGGGCAATAAATGCTGCCAGCCAGTGATGCCCACGCCGTATAAGTGAATAAGAATATACAACAAAAGAAAATAATAAAAGGAAAATACAGCACAGAAGCAGGCCCTTTGGCCCTTCAAGCCTGTGCCAATCCTCAAGCCCTGGCTAAACTAAAAAACAAACCTCCTGCCCTTATTCAGTCCATATCCCTCTCTTCCCTCCCTATTCATGTAACCATCCAGATGCTTCTTAAATGATGTCAATGTGCCTGCTTACATCACCTCCTCTGGCAGTACATTCTAGGCTCTTACCACGCTCTGCATGAAAAACTTTCTTCACACATCTCCCTTAAACTTTCGCCCTCTCTCACCTTGAACCTGTGCCCCCTTATAATTGAAACTTCAACCCTGGGAAAAAGCTTCTGACTACCCATCTTTTCTACACCTCTCATAATTTTGTAGATGCTTAATTTTGTATAATATCTAGATTCCTCTGCACCTTGGAATTCTGCAATCATTTTGTGTTTAATAGATACCCTGCTTTATATTATTCCAGCCAAAGTGAACAACTTTACATTTTCCCACATCATATACCATTTCCTTTTTGCTCTTTTTGCTCTGTGGTCTGCGTCCATGTTTTGTCATCTTCCAAATGCTTTCTTCCCTACCATTGTATCGACTGCAAGTTTAGCCACCATGCCTTGATTGTCTCACTTAAGTCATTGAAACAAATTGTCCCAATGGGACCCCATTCATTGTAGCCTGTCAATCTGAAAATGAAATTTTTATGTTACCAAAATAAATCATAGAACGGTGGTTGCTGGAAATCTGAAACATGAAACCAGAAATCACTGGAGAAACTCAGCAGGTCTGGCAACATGTGTGGAGAGAAAATAGAGTTAACGTTGAGTTTTGTAATTCAGAACTGATAACAACTAAGTTAATGTAGCACTTCTGCTGATAACAGGGAAATGGGGGAGAACAGAGGTTAGAAAATAGGTGAAGATGGAGCAAAGAAAGACACAGAAAAGAAAACAGGATGCAAAAGGATTGAGATAGTAAGTGGGGGAAAAAAAAGCTAGCTAAGTAGTATTGGGCCCCACCATCCATTATCAACATAAATAGCATCATTTATCAACTACTATCAGTTCTGAAGAAAGGTCACTGGGCGCAAAATCTTAATCATGTTTTCTCTCCACCGATGTTTCTAACCCTGCTCAGTTTCTGCAGGAATTATCGTTCTTTTCTGATGCATGCATTATATTTTTCGTTTTCTGCAAGCCACTCTGTCTTAGAGTCATAAAGTCATACAAGAAAACAGAACTTATGGTCCAACTTGTCCATGCTGATCAATTTTCCCAAACTAGGCTAGTCCCATTTGCCTACATTTGGTGCATATCCTATTCATGTACCTGTCCAAATGTCTTAACTGTACCTGCACCTATCACTTTCTCTGGCAGTTCATTCCACACACAAGCCACCCTCTGTGTGAACAAGTTACCCCTCAGGTCCCTTTTAAATCTTTCTCCTCAAACCTTAAAATTATTCCTCTCAGTTTTGAACTCCCCTACACTCTCACTGTCCCTTCTAGACGAGGTTTTTTTTCCTTTTTTTTAGTTACATGCATAAACTCTTGCTTTCTGCTTTTACATTTCCAGCTAACTAACTCTCCTGCTCTAATTTATTTGTCCTAATCAACCAGTTGCTCAACCTCAGTTGTTCTTTGTATTCTGAACAATCATGTGATCTGCCTCTCACCCTTGTACAGTTATGTGCTTTTGTTTTACATTTGCTGCTCTCCTTATATTCTCTAGTTAATCACAAAAAAAGTATCAACTGCAAATTTTGCCACCTTGGAATTTTTCTCTATAGTGGGAACATACATATTCTACGTATCTAAAACATCTCTTTAAATATCTGCTGCTATCACTGTACTGATCTATTTCAGAGCCTAATATCCCAGTTCACTATAGGTCATCAAACTTTCCCTAATTTAAGTATAAAATACAATTTGTCAGAAGTTTCCAATAAGCAGCAAGCCATCACTTGGCTTGTGGTGAGAAGGGTCCTACCTGTGAGATCCTTCACAAATTCTGGATATGAGTTTGCTTGCTGAGCTGGAAGGTTAGTTTTCAGACATTTCGTCACCATTCTAGGTAACATCATCAGTGAGCCTCCGACGAAGTTTTCAAAACTCGCTATCGTTCACAAGTACCTACACTGTTTGCACCACAGCACAGAGCCCGCAAAGCAGCTGTGCGATGTGCGTACAGAATGTCACATGTCTCCTTCTGAAATGTGCCTCTGCAAAGAAAGTCTGGAGAGAGATGCAATGGTTTTTGTCAAGGTTCAATCTGAGCAGCTCTGTGACACAGAACACTGTGCTCCACAGTCTGATGCCCAGGACACACACCAAGACCAAAATCAGCTGTGTCTGGAAACCCATCACCTCAGTGAAAGATGCTCTTTGATCTACCCAAAACCTGTTGGTCTTCCAGAGCAAGGACGTTACCTCGACCAAATGAGCAAACTTCTAAGGTCCAGGAAGACGTACTGAGGGATGCACATAAAGCTTGGGGGCAACAGCCACCAAGGCCCAGTGGACATAAATAACCATCTAAACTCTTCCTGCTGCAGGACAATGAGGGTTTCATCAAATGTGTGTAAATATTGTGCTATGTAAGTAAGCCATGTCTTGAGTTTTTTGTTTGCAAATGCAGGGAATGCCAAATTCCTGTGTTTGTTTGCTCTTTGTGCAAAGGCCATACAGACCTGCTTTAGACTGTGTAAGTACATGAAATTTTTTTTAAGAATAAAGTGCATTGCAATAAAAGAAAACTGCTTTTAGATCCATTCTTCTCCCTTTCAAACTGTATGGAAATTCAATCGTAATGTGATCACTACCATCTAGAGGGACCTTTGCTCTGAAGTCGTTAATTAGACCTGTCCCATTACACAACTTTCAGTCTATGCCAGAAAATGCTATTCTAAGAAATTATCTCAAAAGCATTCAATGAACTTCTCATCCAGGGTAGTACTACCAATCTCCAGCCATTAGCAATAAAAGTCAGCAGCACTTGAGAAACTTTGTTTGATTAGGGTAAGTGGGGGTTTTGAAGAACATCTATTGCTTGACAATAAAATTAATACTTCCCTTCCCAGATCTGGGTTCATGCTCCCCAGCTGCTTTAAGTCAATGATAACATTCAGATTCTTGCGTTATGTTACATGCTGTACTGATGACATCTGAAGTGTCACCTTTTAATAGTTGGAAGTAGCAGAAATCTTGTAATTATTTTTTGCTAATTAAAACAAAATTGGAATCGTTGGTCACAAATTAACCATTCTATCATGTGATAGTATTTGTGATTTTCTGAGCGTACCCTGTAGATTAAGTTAATTTTACAATCACATCAGTTAAGAAGTAATGTTTTGGCTGAGCAGAGTGGCAGATTTAATTGGTAATATAAGCAGGAAATAAATGTGCAGATATGATCTACGGAACTAAAACTTTTCTACTGCCTTGAATTCTGTTTCATGATGCATATTACAGAGTCATAGAAAAATGTTTTTCTGGACTGCCATTTAAAATGACATGATTTGGATTTATTACTGTTTGTGAGGATTTGCGTTGTTATTTCATTCCATTCAATTTCCTTTTTTCAGGAAGTGAGATTATACTGTGATATCTATTTACTATTGCAAATGCTTAGAGTTTGATGGTGCTGTACAGAACATGCTTGGTTGATTTTGCATTAATGAAGTTGGCCTGTAATTGACAACAGATCATCTCAGTTTCAGAGATAATGGGAACTGCAGATGCTAGACTCTAGTTTATTAATTCTTGCAACTTTTGTTGCCATCCAGTTAATATTTTGTTGAAAGCCTTGGAGATTCTGTGTGACAAGCAGGAGAAGGTACTGAGCCAACTCTTTAGGACTCTGAAGACTGCATTGGGTTTTGGCAGAAATCACAGTGAGAAATTTAATCAGAGTCTTCCCATTTTACAGCCACACACCTCTGAAGAATCCAGTACATGAAGCCCTCTCTCCAACTGGTCAGCCCTGATTCACCAGCTGTATTCAGTGGAACCAGACCTAGAGGTGCCTGAAAAGGCAGTGCCTATAGGGACCATTACAGTTTACAAATAAACAGGTAAGATTTTCAAGTGTACTAACCTAACTATAGACTCTGGAGGCTTAAATGCAGTCCGCCAAATGCCACATTAAAGTTATGAGGGTCACTGTTACCCACTCCTTTCCGTCCCCATTTGTCATCCCCACCTCAATCACTACCTCAACACTCCATATAGGTTCAGAATACTACACCTCTACTCTCTAACTCACTGCTAAAGCATTTTGGAAGTTAAGCCCCACCACCACTAGAGTCACGAGAAAATTTAAAGATTTTATTAAAATATGCAAAATTCTTTGAGCTACATGTCTTTTTAGGCCCAGGTTGGAAAGGTAAAGTCACCGTAGCCCTGCTAGAATGTTGTTCTTTCATTAGACAGAGAGAAAACTAGAGAGGCATGATTGGACATGGGTTAGTTTTATGGATTAGGTCATAATCAGCAGGTATTATTATTGCTGCCAGCCTAGCAGTTCTAATTCTTTGGTCTTCAACATGGGTGCTTATTATAGGAGGCTTTTAAATGTCTCTAATAGATTTATCTCTTGAAGGGCTTCAAATGTAAATTTGGCTTCCAATGCTTGTATGCACAATTCAAAATTCAGTTTTTCTTAATAGATTGACACAGGCCATTTTCTTAAATTGCAGGACCTTTGCCCATGTACCTCAGGTAATAATTCATTTGCACTCAATTTTTACAGCATCATAATCCTAAAAGCCTCCTCTGATAGTGAAGCATAAATTTCTTGTGCTTCACCTGTCAACTTACTCTGCATGAATAGTTTCCCATCCTCTCTTACTCAGTTCATTTGTATAGTATTTATTTCTCGAGTAACATGAAAAAAAGTTTCCATAACTTTTTTTCTCAAAAGTTGGTGGGTCTTGTGCAAACTTAAATATTTTATTGGTACACTTCAAGGTTTGAGTCAGAATCTCCCTAAGAGGCCTTACATCAGCATCTAATATCTCCTGTTCCATTGACATCATTAAAAGCTGATATTCATGTTCTCTCTCGTCTTCCTCCTCCTTTCATATGCAATTCTGATTCACTTTTCTCAAGTCCATTCTCTACATTTTCATTTCCCTTTCCTTGTATTTTTCTTTCCTTTGGAATTCCATCTCTAGTTTCTTCATTTTCTCCGCATGCAGGAGGTACTTTAACCGCACCAGAATAGCACTCGAATTCAATGTTTCTCGACTGGAGTTGTTGATGGCTCTTGTAGTTTGTCTCAGCCCAAGTGCTGGAATAATACCTCAAGCTCTCAGGCCCAGCACTGTCAGCCAATGCTACCTCCAATTAACCTGCCAATTCAATCAAACTTGGCTATTGAATGTTCCCCTAAGACTGCCAAGGACAAGGTTGCCATTTGTAGGACATCATTTGCCATTTCCAATGCCATGTTTTAAATGCAGTACAAAGCCTTGTGTTTTTCTTTACTAACATTATCTAGTAATACCATACCCAACTGCTGTGCTTCATAAGCCACTAGGTCACCATGCAAAAAAGCAAACCCCATTTCCTGGAATCATCACAAAATTTAAAAGTTAGTTAAGGTATATGAGATTCCCCAACTTGCTTGTCTTTTTAGACCAGTGTTACAGAAAGAATGGACTAGGTTTCTGTACTGAACAAGAATTAATATTTTTTGCAGTAGATTCACAATTCTGAACTACCAACATATATTCTAACTACTATCAGCTGATCCCTCACCTTCCACCATAGAACAATAGGCTGACACATATAGACAAATAAAATGTATCTGTTTTATGGATGTAGAGAAAGACTGGGAAGGCAATTCATTAAATCCATGTCCTCAGGATTCGATGAGATGATCCTTTTTGCTTGTCAGGATTTGCGGCGCTTCATTTTCTCTTTATCAAGTACCTTTCACTTGCCTGCAGGAGGCACAGAGCAACTGGTTCACAACTTATAAAGTTTCTGCCTTCTTGCGTAAAAGCAACTGCTGATCAATAACCCCCCTCAGTGTCAACCTCCCGCTCCTCATCAGGCCAGCTTTTCTGACTGACCCCCTTTCTGAATCACACCCTGTCCTCATTGATCTTTTCATTGTTGATGCCCCCATATCCCCTTGAGTGCTGTTACTGTCCTCTGGACACAGTCTCCTGGAATTGTCACTAGTTAGGTACTGAAATGGGCATGGATGAAAATAAAAGGTTAAAAAGCTCTTATTCATACACAAATCTCAACGGAGGCACCCAAACTGTACAAATTGTCACAATTTCCATGCCACTTGCACAGTCAACTCATAGCAGAAAATTTCGGCTGGAGCAAATATATGCAAAAAGTCTACTACATTTCTCAGCAGACTTTCATCGTTATCCTGTTTCTGTTATTTTGATCATTTTCATCTTTTCTCCAAACTATTAGTTATTCACTTATTGAGAGATAATTTTCAGACTATTTGCTGCTTAAATCATTGAACGACTGTGAGAGGTAGTTAGCTTTAATTTTATGGATATAGGACAAAAGCTGCTTTTTTTCTTCCATTTCACTTGGATTTAAGCCTTGGTCATGTTCAACAGGCAAGGTGTCATGTCACCATTTGTTTAGTTATAATTTTACTCATAAGTGTTGTGCCCACAAAATGATTGGACATATTATTTTTGTTCTGACAACATTTCAGTGTAATGCAGCAGTGACTCACATATATGCACTCACACCCTCATATATGCTGACACATGTGCGCATACACGCATACAGCATCATACACAGACACATGTACACACAGTCACACACAGTCATATGCAACCTCACTCTAGCATACGCGCGCACACACACACACACACACACACACAGAATACTCATGCACAAACATGTTTAGGTGAATGAAGTCACAAACACTCGCACACACATCCATATAATCCATTATCTTAGGATGTGTTCTTTTCTGCGTCTCATGGTAGGAAGCTATAAAAAGCGCAGACTTCACACAGAATGACTGTTTAATGCCTGGCTATTGACAGAACATGAAAGTACCTGTAAACACATATTGGATACCCATGAAAATGTGGTTAGTTTATGGATTTGTCCACAATCTACCTAAGATGTACAATAAACTGCTGATTTAAGAAAGCAGTCATTCAGCATAGTCATAATTCAATGTCGCAGTTGTCCATTAAAATGATTTCCCGATTGCCAGAGAGAAGTGAGTGGTGACCCTCACAGAACTGACACAGCAGTAGACTAAATAAATAAATTCTCAGTCCATTGTAGCTACTGGCAGACAACATTGATCTTTATCAGTGACAGGAATATTGTGCAGTGAAAGCTGTGCTGCTGAGGTTAGGTATTTGCTACATTAAGAGTTGTCAGTGAGTAATCTGTTAGACAATGTGTCTCTAAAGTGTAGCATAAGGGGTCAGTTCTGTCTGTGTGATATGCTGATAAGATATCTTGCAATTCATCCCAGCTGATGTTACCATTGGACAAGTCAGATCTCAAAATGAAACCTGGCTTGATAGATCAAAACTTTTTTCTTAAAGTTGACTACCATGGTGATTAGTCACTGAAGCTATTCGTATGTGCTGCTAATATTCTTTTCATGCAAGAACAAGAGTTTATTACACAAAAGAAGTAAAACAAACAAAACTATACAAAAATGCAAGTCAATTTCAAGCAATCTTAATAAAAACAGCATTAACAAAGATTGAACTTTCTTCCAAACGCTACCCTTTTCGGTTACTCAATCCCTGAGAAATATTAATTTTATCATAACTCCTTAATTTCTTGCTTAACTGAATCTTTCCTGTTTTTCTTCTTGGATGAATGAAGCAGCTTTAAGTCTTATTCCCAGTTGAGATGGTTAGGATTTCTTTTTACTTCTGAATACCAAAAGACAAATTTACAGAACATGGAGATTTTACAAACCTAACATACCTGATGCCAAGATGAAGTCACTCTTCTGAAAAACGTTCTTAGTCTTCTACCAGGATGAAATGCTGTTCTGCTCATAAAAAATAATTACGACCTGATTCTTCTGAAGTAAATGTGGACAATAACTACCAGTGCTCCCTAACTATTTGTTTTACAGCTCGTCATTAACTCAGTAGAGTAACCATTCATCATTTAATAGCATAGCCTTGGCACTATATTTTCTTGGAAAAGATGTAGTCAGTGCACTTTTTGAAATGACCTTGTGCCCTCTTAAAAGTAGTTATGTGAGGAGCCGGTATTGTCATTCTGGAAAGGCGCACATCATAGTTGCTGTGTGTTTTCATGTTTCACATAGATGGATGAGTTTAACAAAGAGTCTACTTAGAAACTATATTTGGTGGTCAGGGTCAGATAAGGACATAAAAGTCATGGTGAAGCAGAATGTGTCAAGCTGTAAAAAATAAGTCACTGCTTATTTTCAGCCATGGAAATGGTGTTGCAGAGACTGCACATGGGTTTCACACTTTTTATTTTTGTCATTGGATACACACATCATTGGTTGGTTCAGCATGTATTACGCAGAGGGCAATTGAGAGTCAACAACATTACTATGGATCTGGAGTCACATGTAGGCCAGACGAGGCAAGGCAAAAAAATTCTCACCTCTAAAGGAAACTTGTAAACCAGATAGGTTTTACAACAATTAACAGTTATCAATTTCATTGTCACTGCTAGACCCTTCCAGGCTCTTTATTAAATTCAACTTTCACCATCATTCATTCTGGGAATTGAATTTATGTCCCGAGAATATTTAGCCTGTGTTACTGGATTACTAGTCCAATTATATCATCTCCCATCGGAAAGGGGAACTGATATTCATTGTGATAGAAAGCCATTTGGTGTAAGTCTTTCTGATGAATCAAAAACGACCAGCAAAACTTTTACAACTTTGAACAGGTTGATTGCTGCATGTGCGTTCCCAGAGGAATGTGTCTGATGTAGGACTTCAATTTTGTTCACAAGAGTTTTCAAATTTTGTGGGAATGAACAAAGTACAACACAAAAGTTTCATGATTTTAGTGGTGAATGGGGCAGCAGAGTGCACAGGACAAACTTCCAATCATGCTCTTGCTAAACAGTGGTGAGATACAAAAGGTTAGAAGTATCAGATGTGATTGAATCACAAGCTGACAATTTTTGTGGTTTATTTATTGTTACACAGCTCAGACTTCGATGGTTAGTAAATCTGCTACAATTTTTCTGAGAAGACAATCTAGAATCAGGTTTTCGTTGCTGAATAAGGCATCAGCACAGTCAGTAGAAGAAAACCAACCAGAGACAAAGGAAACCTGAGAAGGGATCATCCTTTCTGATGAGGGGTCTGGGCCCAAGGTGTCAGCTTTCCTTCTCCTAAGATGCTGCTTGGCCTGCTGTGTTCATCCAGCTCTACACCTTGTTATCTCAGATTCTCCAGCATCTGCAGTTCCTATTATCTTTGAGAAAAGATCACTTGACCCAAAACGTTAACCCTGATTTGTCTGCACAGATGCTGCCAGAGCTGCTGAGCTCTTTCAGCAAATTCTGTTTTTGTTTTTGACAGCACCTGCAGTTATTTCCATTTTCACAAAGGGAATCATGATGGGGATAAAATTAGAGAAAGAAGTCTGTGTTCAACCAAAAGATTAAGGTGAAAGAATATCACCGTATGTGGTTGAAGTGGATAGGGAGTGTTGCAAAGTTATGTGATCTTCACACATGTTTTGTCAAGATATTTGGTGATGGGATTATTTGCTTTTATGCCAAGAGCAGTGTCTCCCAAAGTCAAGTTGAGCAATGGCTGCCATGGAAGCCTTCTGAAGATATAAAACTGCAGGGCTGCCTTTTGTAAAGGGTATGTCATGCCTCACAAACCTTATTGAGTTAGCGAGTTTTGATTTCAAAATACCTTGCAAGAACTGTGACAAACACTATGTTGGACAAACAGGCAGAAAGCTAGCCACAAAAAGACATGACCCACTATCACTAGCATCCTTACAGATGACGAAGGACACCAGTTTGATAATGGACAATACATCCATCCTAGGACAAGCCAAACAGAGACATGCACGAGAATTCCTAGAAGCATGGCATTCCAACCGGAACACCATCATCAAACACATTGATTTGGAGCCCATCTACCACCCTCTGAGAAAAAGAACAGGAAATGACATCACCAACCCAAGGAAACCTAAACACCTAAATAGAAAGCGGGACATAACACCAACGCTTCACCACAGGCTCACTGATGACACCTAGAATGGTGACAAACCGTCTGAAAATGAATCTTCGAGCTCAGCGAGAAAACTTACATCCAGAACCTTATTGAGTTCTTTGAAAAGGTGACCAAACAGGTGGATGAGGGTAAAGCAGTTGATGTGATGTATCTCGATTTCAGTAAAGCATTTGATAAAGTTCCCCACGGTAGCATATTGTAGAAAATATGGAGGCATGGGATTGAGGTTGATTTAGCAGTTTGGATCAGAAATTGGCTAGCTGTAAGAAGACAGAGGGTAATGGTTGCTGGGAAATGTTCATCCTGGAGTTCAGTTGCTCATAGTGTACCACAAGGATCTGTTTTGGGGCCACTGCTGTTTGTCATTTTTTATAAATGACCTGGATGAGGGTGTAGAAGGATAGGTTAGTAAATTTGCAGATGACGCTTAAGTTGGTGGAGTTGTCGATAATGCAGAAGGATGTTGCAGGTTACAGAGGGATGTAGATAAGCTGCAGAGCTGGGCTGATAGGTGACAAATGGAGTTTAATACAGACAAGTGTGAGATGACTCACTTTGGAAGGAGTAACAGGAATACAGACTACTGGGCTAATGGTAAGGTTCTTGGTAGTGTGGATGAGCAGAGAGATCTCAGTGTCCATGTGCATAGATCCCTGAAAGTTGCCACCCAGGTTGACATAGTTGTTGAGAAGGCATACGGTATGTTAGGTTTTATTGGTAGAAGGATTACGTTTTGGAACCATGTTGCAGCTGTACAAAATTTTGGTGCAGCTGCACTTGAAGTGTTGCATACAGTTCTGATCACTGCATTATAGGAAGGATGTGGGAGCATTGGAAAGGGTGCAGGGGAGATTTACCAGGATATTGCCTGGTATGGAGGGAAGGTCTTACGAGGAAAGGCTGAGGGACTTGAGGCTGTTTTCATTAGAGAGAAGCAGGTTAAGAGGCAACCTAATAGAGACATTCAGATGATCCGAGGATTAGATAGGGTGGACAGTGAGAGCCTTTTTCCTCAGATGGTGATGGCTAGTACAAGGGGACATAGGTTTAAATTGAGGGATGATAGATATAGGACAGAAGTCAGAGGTAGGTTATTTACTCAGATAATAGGAAGGGTGTGGAATGCCCTGCCTACAACAGTAGTAGACTCGCCAACTTTAAGGGCATTTAAAAGGTCATTGGATAAACATACGGATGATAATGGAATAATGTAGACTAGATGGGCCTCAGATTGGTTTCACAGGTCGGTGCAACATCGAGGGTTGAAGGCCTGTACTGTGCTATTACGTTCTATGTTCCTACTCAGTTTACACTACGAGGTCCCAGCAGTTTTCAAGCATCAAAAAATAGACAAAGTGTTTCGGAATCAAAGACGTTGATATTTTGTCTTCACAAGTCCTTGAAGAAGAAGGGTTTGACAAAGAAATTGAACATGCCTGATGAATTGGATAGTTGGAATACAGGTGCCTACACAAGTAGTGTTTGAAACCAGTTTAGATCCAATTCAGACAGGTAGATGAAAAGAAAAACTCAACTGAAGGTAAACTCAGATAATAAAAACAAACAGAAATTGCTGGAAAACTCAGCAATATCTGTGAAGAGAAACCAGAGTTAACATTTCAGGCCCAATAACCCTTCCGGGAAATCAGTCATCATTAGAGAAAACTCCTCAGTCCGAGGCCATGACAGATCAACATCTTCCGGTATGTTTAAGTCAACATAGAACATAGAACAGTACAGCACAGAACAGGCCCTCTTCAGCCCACGATGTTGTGTCGACCATTGATCCTCATGTATGCACTCTCAAATTTCTGTGACCACATGCATGTCCAGCAGTCTCTTAAATGACCCCAATGACCTTGCTTCCACAACTGCTGCTGGCAACGCATTCCATGCTCTCACAACTCTCTGTGTAAAGAATCCGCCTCTGACATCCTCTCTATACTTTCCTCCAGCCAGCTTAAAACTATGACCCCTCGTGTTAGCCATTTCTGCCCTGGGAAATAGTCTCTGGCTATCAACTCTATCTATGCCTCTCGTTATCTTGTATACCTCAATTAGGTACCCTCTCCTCCTCCTTTTCTCCAATGAAAAAAGTCCGAGCTCAGTTAACCTCTCTTCATAAGATAAGCCCTCCAGTCCAGGCAGCATCCTGGTAAACCTCCTCTGAACCCTCTCCAAAGCATCCACATCTTTCCTATAATAGGGCGACCAGAACTGGACGCAGTATTCGAAGTGCGGTCTAACCAAAGTTTTATAGAGCTGCAACAAGATCTCTCGACTCTTAACCTCAATCCCCCTGTTAATGAAAGCCGAAACACCATATGCTTTCTTAACAACACTGTCCACTTGGGTGGCCATTTTAAGGGATCTATGTATCTGCACACCAAGATCCCTCTGTTCCTCCACACTGCCAAGAATCCTATCCTTAATCCTGTACTCAGCTTTCAAATTTGACCTTTCAAAATGCATCACCTCGCATTTATCCAGGTTGAACTCCATCTGCCACCTCTCAGCCCATCTCTGCATCCTGTCAATGTCTCGCTGCAGCCTACAACAGCCCTCTATACTGTCAACGACACCTCCAACCTTTGTGTCATCTGCAAACTTGCTGACCCATCCTTCAAGCCCCTCATCCAAGTCATTAATAAAAATTACAAACAGTAGAGGCCCAAGGACAGCCCTGTGGAACACCACTCACCACTGACTTCCAGGCAGAATATTTTCCTTCTACTACCACTCGCTGCCTTCTGTTGGCCAGCCAATTCTGTATCCAGAAAGGTGACAGCCTTTCAAAAGGCAAAAGTATGTATTATATATAAAGTTGTATAGTACTTTTAACATTGTCTAACATATTCATTAAATGTGAGGTGTGTACACTCTTTTAGCCATCAGCATATATCAGAAAAACTTGGTTTGTAGCTTGGTATTCACTTGTTTGCATATTATTTTTTAATCTGTCTTGCAAAAATTTCACAATTAAGCCACAACAAGATGTTTCTTTAAAGCATTACTGCTTTCTTCCCCTCTACAGACTCTGTAAATCTTTACAAGCATATTGAAAGCAAAAATATGATGTAAATGCCTTGGTGTAAAAATGTGAAGTGCGCTATGCATTGTGTCATTGTAGTTCATTTCAGCAAATATTTACACAGAGACACCAATATGATTGCATTCCCCTGAACGGGCATCAATGATGCCTGAGCTGCTTTGTGACCCTTAGCTCTCATAAAACATAAAACATAGAACAGTACAACACTGTGCAGGCCCTTTGGCCCACAATGTTGTGCCGACCTATTATCCTACTAAGATCATTCTACACTGCATACCCTACATTTTACCATCCTCTTTGTGCCTATCCAAGAGGCATTTAAAAGTCTACTGCCCAGGCATGTGCTGGAGACAACAGGAGGAAATCAGAAGGGGCAGCTTCAGCCGCAGCAGCAGTGGGGATGGTACTGTGGCCCATGGCAGGAAGAGCGAGCAGGCAGGGAGGCCCCCAGTATCTGTGGCAGCGTAAGCTAAGCAGAGTAAAGTGGGGCCCCAGGGAGCACTCATCAAAAACTGTTGAACTTTTAACTTTATTCCATCATTTTTCCAGTTTATATTAAGAACAACTTTACTGATAACTATTACCTTCATTTCTTTCATGTTCTATTTATTCTATGAAGGTGTGTAATGCTTAACTTGTGTAACACTGTCTCTTTTACTACTTCATACCTGTGTTTTGTGTTTTACTAGGATGTGGAGGTGCCATGTTGAGCTGGGGTGGACAAGGTCAGAAATCACATGACACCACATTATAGTCCAACAGGTTGATTTGAAAACACAAGCTTTGGGAGCCTTACTCCTTCTTCTAGTGTTAGTGCGAGAGGTAGCATCAGATGCAGAATTTATAAGGGTCACACCACTGATGAGAATGTACTTAAAAAACCTCAGATGCTGTGAAGGTTTTAATCGATTAAAATGTACATGTAAATCTCTGAATTCCTTTGAAGTCACTGCTGCGTGTGAGCGTGTGTGTGTGTGCGCGTGTGCGTGTGTGTGTCCTTGATCGTTGAAGTGTTCCTTGGGAGCAGAGAAACTATGCCATCGTCTTCACAGCCTTCAACACATTATCGACAACAATGAGCACCTCCCCAAGATCTTCCGCACACCTCCACTTCTCCCCTTCAAACAACTGCCAAACCTTAAACAGACCACTGTTTGCAGTAAACTACCCAGTCTTCAGGGCAATATTGACCACAACACTATGAAATCCTGTCATAGTAACCTCTGCAATGCATGTCAGATCATCGGCATGGACGCTACCATCATACGTGGGAACACCACCCACCACATGCATGGCAGATACTCATGTGATTCAGCCCACGTTGTTAACATTACACACTGCAAGCAAAGACACCCCAATGCAGACGTTATGACAACAAATGAAGGGACCGCTCAACAACGTTCCCTCTCAGTGGGGGGACAATTCAGCAATCAAGACATTTGACCTCGGATCTTTGGGTAAACATCCTCCAAGGCTGACTTTGGGATACACAGCAACGCAGAATTGTCAAGCTGATAGCCAAGCTTGGTACCCATGAGAACGGCCTCAACTGGGATCTTGGGTTCATGGGATCTTAGGTGAGCCCACTACACTATACAGTCACACACATGCATATTAATCAATTAATACCTTCTAACTGATTAAAGATTTAACAACATCTTAGGTTTGTTTAGTACATCCTCATCAGTGGTGTGAACTCTGACCTGTTACTGATAAATTTTGTGTCAGATACTACCTCTCTCACCAACACTTGAAGAAAGAGTAAGAATTGAAAGCTTGTGTTTTTAAATAAACCTGTTGGACTATAACCTGATGTCGTATGATTTCTGACTTTGAGTATCTAGATATCTTTGCATCTAAAATGGTGCTGTGATTGTCAACTTTAGACACTTTTCACCATACTCCAGTACTTCTGTACTTGAGTACAGATGACAATAAAACCTATATCTAAATATCAAACCTAGCAATTAAACCAACTGAGCCAATATTCCAGAGTAACCCAGTTTTTTAATGATGTGTGCTTCCATCTCCATTTCAAATGTGCCATCATGTTATCATTCACCTTTCCTCTCGTGCTTGTGTGTTTGCATTGCCATCGATCTTGATCAGAAAATGGGAGCTGGTGTTTGGAATCTACAACTTATTGCCTTCTGGGAAACCCAGGAATTTTGGGCGATGTGGGAATGTGGTTGAATGTAACAGATGGATGCAGAAGGTGATCCTGAAATGGCAGCTACGAATTAAGGCTTGGAGAAGGGCTTGCAGGTAGTGGTGTTCTCACATGTTAGTGGTCTAAATCCTTCAAGATGGTAGAGTTTGGGGGTTTGGAAGATGCTGTCAAAAGAGCCCAGATGAGTTGATGCAGTGCATCTTGCATATTCAACTCATCTTCTTATTGTGCAAGCCTCCTGGTACAATGGGTCAATACCAGGCAATGCAAGTTTCTGTCCAAGCCCCTGAGTTAGTGATGACCTCAGCTTTGCTGAACTCCTGCACGTCCAATACATTGAGTCAGAAACTTCAGGCATTCTGGGATATATCTTGATTTGGTCACCATTCATCTTCTTCTTGAAGATATATGTAGTCCCAGCTGTGCCCAGTGAGGTCTGTCATTGTTGGGATTTCATCAGCTGCCGGCCAATCTGATTAGCTGCAAGCTCTTGAAGGCAGAACCCGTGAGAAGGGCAGAAGTCCAAATCTCTATTTGTTTAGACAGGTGACAGCATGTTACCACTGTGGGACAGAACGTTACATATTCAGTTTGCCCTTACCTTCTGCCTTGTAAAATATGCCACATTGCTTTGCAAAATAGCAAAATAACATTTGTGATAAACAGATGAACAGCATGGCTTTGTCAGAGGGCAGTAATATCTAACCCCTAAACAGCTGCATCCATTGGTCTCAGCAATTTATAGTCCAGTCAACACTGACTGAGAGTGACCATTGTTGGCCAAGGACATCAAATTGGAAGGTATAATTAATAGCAACAAAGTCTAAAATAAACTACACATGATATTTACAAACTAGCTGTAGCAAATTAATTCCGATGTTCAAACATTCCAGAATTATACTGAAGGCTTGTGCAGTAAAGTGGTGGAAAGGCGTTGTTGGCAGGGCTAACTAGTGGCATTTACAGAGGATTAGCCTATTCACTGATGTTTGAGTATTAGTATTGGATATCAGCATGGCCATTCAACTCCTGACTTTATTACTGCCTCAGTTCAAGCAATGGCAAAAGAGCTAAATTAAAGAGGTGAGGTGCGAGTGACTGTCCTTGACAACAAGGCAGCATAAGAGCCAAGTATGGCGTTAAGACCACCTTGCAAAACTGGAGCCAGTGAGGACCAGGGACAAAACACTCTACTGGTTAAGGTCAAATCTGGCACAAAAGAACATGCTTACAGTTTTTGAAAGTCAGTCATCTCAGTTCCAAGGCATCTCTGCAGGAGTTTTGCACAGCAGTGCCCTTGAATTGCCATCTTCAGCTATTTCATTCAACATCTTCCTTCCATCACTGCATCATGTCCAGTACCATTCAATACCTCATGGATACTGAGCAGTTCATCTCCATTTCCAGCAAGGCCTGACTAACAGCCAGGTCTGGGCTGACAAGTGGCAAGCAACCTTCATGTCACACATATGCCAGGCAATGACAGAACCTAACCATTACACCTTGATATTCAATGTTATTTTGGTAGGTTCTACTGGTTACACTGGGTAGAATATTTGAGCTAACAATGTTTCTGTTTTTTTTTACAGAAAGCAATCACAGACAAAAGGAAGGGCATTGCAAAATAATGAATTGTTTTTCTGTTCTTTAACCAATGCTAGCAAGATTTGCTCTTCCTGCTGTAACCAAATTGCCTGTGAACTGATGCAGGTTAATGGAGCTTTCATTCTGACACTTTCACTCACATGCATTCAGATGGAAGGTGCTGTTTTGTATGTTGGGCAACAAAAGTGAAAATGTCACTTTGAATCACACACTAAATGGCGCTGATGAGCCTATGCAGCAATATGCCATGATCTACAGTGGTTGTTAGGGAACTAGGGCAATAATGTGGTTCTGTATGCTCATGACTACATCTATTTAAAATGCTAACATTTGACAAGGCTAGGGCTGAACTGCGTTATCACTGCCTGATTGGACAAAGAGCACGCTATCCTATCCAGTGACTGCCTGTCACTGCAGGTAGCTATCGCTCAAGATGAGAGAGTGGGCTGTTTAGATGCTTCAATGTTTGCAGAAAAGCACAAGTCACCCCATTGACTCCAAAGCTTCCTCCATGGAATTAAAAATGGATGCATGTCTCCAGTGATTTGTGTCGCCAGCTTTGATTGAGATTTGGTTATCAGTGATGTTTCTTTCATGAGAAATGATTGAGTTGCCCTATGTGAATGTAGAGATCAGTCACAAAACAAGGCAGGACAAGAGGAGATTTGTACTCTAGTCTTTAGGAAAAGAGGGAGGCAGTAAAACAGCAAGTGGAAGGAAATCACACAGGCAAGAATCTAGACAAATGAACAAAACTTTATCGGAAATAAATAATAATCTGTCATTGAGCAGAAAACATCAAAGAGCAGAATGATATGTTGAAGATTTCTGTCTGAGGAAAAACGGACAATTTACTTCAGATTGTTGTGAATGGAAAAGTACCAGTTTTGACAATGTCCCTTAAGCTTCTGAGCTTATGTCTGATCTCTTGAAAAGAACTATGGATGCTGTAAATCAGAAACAAAGGCAGAGATAGCTGGAAAAGCTCAGCAGGTCTGGCAGCATCTGTGGAGATAAACCAGAGTTAATACTTCAGGTCTGGTGACCCTTTCTCAGAACTTTTTTTTGTTTATTTAATGCTGATTTTACTCATTTATTGTAATTTTTATATGAAAAGTAAGACAGTAACATTGTGGAAATGTGCCTGGATTAGTAATCCCAAGGCCCATGCTAATGGTCTAGGGACACAGGTTCAAATTACACCATATCAACTGGGGAATTTAAATTGAACTGATTACCCTGGAGTCATAAAGAAGCCTTAGTAATGGTGACTGTGTACCTAACAGTGATTGTTGTAAAACTGTCAGATTTTGAAGGGCCAAATGACGAGAATAACTAACGTTATCCATATTCAGGAGAGCAATATGTGTAGGCCAGATGTTTACTGACCAGTTAGTCTGATGTCAGTGGTAGAGAAATTATCGAAAAAAATTCTGAAGCACAGATTTAATCAATGCTTGGAAAGACAGAGGTTAATTGGGGTAGTCAGCATGGATTTGTTTGAGGGAGTTCCTGTCTAACAAATGTGAGTTTTTAAGAAAAGGTGGCTAAATATATTGATGAGGATAATACAGTTGATATGGTTTACATGGATTGCAGCAAGGCCTTTGACAAGGTTGCACATGGAAAGCTGGCCTGAAAGGTAAGAGCCCATGGGATCTAAGGCAAGTTAGCAAATTGGATTCAAAATTGGCTTCCAAATACAAAGATAGCAAAGAAAGATGGTGGATGGTTGTTTTTGTAATTGCAAACCTGTGATGAGTGGTGTACCACAGGGATCAGTGCTTTGATCATTGGTAATTTTTATTCACCTTAACTAATTGGATCTGAATGTAGAAGGTTTGATGAATAAGTTTGCAAATGGGATGAAAATTGGTGTTGTTCATAGTGAGGTTGGTCTCAGGTTACAATCTGATATTGATCAGCTAGTAAATTGGGCATAGCATGGCAGATGGAATTTAATCCAGATAAGTGTGAGGTGATGTATTTTGGAGAGGCTTTTAGGGGAAGGATATACACAATGAATAGTAGGCCCCTCGGGAGTACTAAGGAACAAAAGGATATTGGTGTACAAGTCCATAGATCCCCGAAGGTGTCAGCACAGGTAGACAGGGTGGTGAAGAAGGTATGCAGGATGACTGCCTTCATTAGCCAGGGCATAGAATATAAGATCAAGGAAGTCTTGTTACAACTTTATAAGGCATTATTTTGGCCACAAGGAGTCCTGTGTACAGTTCTGGTTGCCACACTATCGGAAGGGCATGATTGCACTGGAGAAGGAGATTCACAAGGGTGTTGCCTGGGTTGGAAAGTCTCAATTGGGAGAAAGCACTAGATAGGCTGGAGCAGAGGAGGCTGAGGCAGGATCTGGCTGAAATATACAAAATTATGTGAGGCAAAGAGAGGGTAAGTCATAAGAATTTTTTTTTATATTTTAGAAGTGTCTAAGATCAAATGATGCAAGTTCAAGGAGAGGGGTAAGTGGTTTCAAGGAGATCTGGGTGAAATAATTCTTTCTCAGGGGGTGGTAGAAAGATGGAACATGCTGCTTTAGTGGGTGGTGGAGGCAGATACTCTTGCAACATTTAAGAAACGTTTGGATTAGTTCTTAAAATGCCAGGGCATATTAGTCTATGGAGCAAGTGCAGGCAAATGGGGTTAGTGTAGTTTGGTGTTTGTGGATCAGCATAGACACAGTGGGCTGAAGGCCCTGTTTCTTAACTGTATGGGCCTATTAGGACTAATTGAACATGAAAGAATGTGGTTACTTCCAAAACAATGTTTTCTGTGGAACATAACTCAAGTCAAAAGATGATCAAAGTTTCTTGTTCTTGGAATAAGCAGATTGCTGTCATATAGTGTCTGCCCCTGGTTTCCAATGACTCCCCTGAGCACTCATGTGGAATGAGCTGCTTAATCTGTTTATCATTTAAAATCTGATAATCCAGCCAGATATAAAACAATTTTCAATTCAAGCCCTAAATTTTCTCATCAGTCTTTTGGGCTTTGTTTTCTTTAGGTTGCCCCAGTCAGCACAGCAATCAGTTCCTCTGGCCTTGCATTTATGGCATCTCTTGCTTCCTCAGCACAACTGCATCTTAGTGTGTCGTAAACAAAACCTCTGTGTTCCTCAGGACAGTGCATCCAGCATTCTGAAATCACTCACATTAACATATGTACTTTAACATAATGTTGGCAAGATTTGAATCCATTCTATTTGTGTTCTTTGAAGATAAAAGCATTAAAATGTTTTAATTCAAAATGCAAAAGTCATTCAGCATTGGAGGGGCTATTGGTTGAATAAGCTGCGCATGTGGAATTTCAAGGACATTTCTTTCTACCTTGCATTGTTCATTCTGAGAGAGGACATGAATATAGGGAAATGGACAGAAACAACATATTCGATATTGGGAACTAAAGAGAATGAAAGCATGTAGGTGGGAACATACAGATGTACAGCAAGGCCAGTCACGGAGCAGTGAGCTTGGATGCCAGGTAACATATTGCACAGTCAGATGTGAAAGTGAAAATTTCTGCCACCCAGCATTCCTCAGTCACAAACTGGTTTGGTATCATAATCACTGGTCAGTTTGTTATGCATTTTATTTTAAATCAATCATAATTTGTTTTACACTCAGACAGACCTTGCCAGCCCCACACCAGCCACTGAGGCTTGGAAACTGAATACCAATGGATATAGTTTAATTAACAAGTTTTAATTATGTGATGACTATTTAGTGCAGTTCAAATTGGGAATGTAAAATGACTCCATAATATTTGTCCAGTTTACTGCTGAAGTGGAAGCTGATGGGTCAGCATTCCTAGCTAGAATTACATAACCACAAATCCCCAAACATCTGTGTCTATAATCATCCTGTCATCATGCCCAGAACACACACTATTCAGTGGACTCTACTGTGCCACAGATACAGTCAGCAAACAGTAAGAAATCATCGAATAAAATAGAGGAGAGCATGGGGGCAATCCTAAAAGCTGCAACGTGGCAATAACAAATAGAAAAACCAACTCTCATGGTGACAGATTTTCAGCAATTCCTCTCTCTGTAGTCGCTGATTCCACCGTCTGTTGAGTTAATGGGTCAAGATCAGGTGGTTACAAACTAGACTGCTGATTGACATGGGATGGACAGTAATCAATATCAAAACCAATGGTGCCACTAAACTGAAGCAAAACAATTAGCTCACTTATATCATTCTTAGCAAACAGTACAATGTCAGGAGCACTGGGAAAGCAACCATGGAATTATTCTAGTGGAGCCTAGCTGGTGGTGCGATACTGCTGTCCCATGCCTCCAGCACCTCTGTTCACTGCATCTTTGAACGTGGCTCCCAGCTGGGCCCACAAAATTTTGAAGCAGAATAAGGCCATTTGGGCCTTCAAGCCTGTTCCACCATAGGAGCTCCAAACATGATTAAAAGGGAGTTGGTGCTCAATGGGCTGTGTGTTTAAGAGCTGGATGCTTCTGCAGTGGAAATGGGCCAAGAGGGAAAGGTGGAAATGGTGTTAGTGTGAAGCTATAGATTAACAATAAAACCTTTGCAAATCTCTTATTATCTAATTCAACATTTGCCCATCAGCCTGTTAAATAGCCATCACCGTTTTCCTTTTTTGGATCTATGGCCCTCCAGTACCTGTTTGATTCAGGACAGTTTTTCACTTCTGCCAACTTGCATTTGAATGAGAGTTGCAAGTTGATAAAGGGGACAAGTTTAACTCAGGGCCATTCAGGGCTGAGAGACAGGGGCAGCATTGAAAAATCAGAGGAAATAGCAGCTCAGGCAGCTTCTGTGAAGAGACAAACAGTTAATGTGTCAGATTTTGTAAGCATGCAAAGTAGGGTGAGGAGTAAACTATTCCATCTCTCAGACCTACTTTACCATTTAACGCAATTACAACTGATCTGGTTGGAATCTCAATTCCCCATTCCCATTTACCCATGATAACCTTTCACCAACTTATTTAACAAACATTTGAGTTTACCTTTAAAATATTCTGCTTCCATCATTCTTTTGAGAAGAGAGTTCCAAAGATCCACAACTCAGATATAATAGAACCATCTTTTAAATGGGTGGTGCCTCATTTTAAACAGTGAGCCGAGCTGTAGATTCTTCAATAAATAGCAACATATTGTCGGAAATAACTTCACAGAGGCCAGTGTCTCATCACCAAATCACCCTTTATTTTCACATGCATAGTCCTTGACACTGGTCCAGCTTCTACAGAGCCAACTTGCCGACTGAGCAGAACCTCGGGGACTCCCGTTTATAATCAGTCAGCTAGGACTCCCTAATTGGATCAGATTAACAGCCCCAGTGAGGGAACTCATATTCTATGAAGTGGGTGACCTCATTACAATCAATCACTATATCTCTCTCTGAGCTCAGGGACATGGTCCTCTTCTTTATCTTGTAGCCTCTCCTGGGCAGTTTTTCATATCAGGTCCAGTTCCTCTAACTCAGCCTCTGATTTGGGCAGTATGTACGAGACCTCAGCCTGCCTCTTCTGTCTGGACTGTCTCAAGAAATTCACCCCTTTCTTCAGACGGTAAAGGCATCAAAGCTTGACATCTGCCATGTCCATCTTAGACTCCAAGGCTTCTTTAATGCTAAAGAATGGGCAAGAACACATGGATTCCATCAGCCTTTCTAGTGGTTCTGAGGGACTGGGTATGTCCTGTTCCTGTCCCATTTGTAAGCTTGCAGCTTTCATGTGGTCCACATGATTGTCCAGAATCACCTCACCTACCCGAACTTTGTACAGCATGGGCCCTGACCTCATGTTAATCATGCCTCTTACCCATGCAGAGCCATTTCCATAGTCTCAGCTCCAAACTTCGTCCCCTGAAGTAAACTGTCTCTCTCACTTAGTGAAGTCTTATGTCCAGCATTGACTTTCCTGATGTAATTTCAACCACTCCCCTCAGGTCTGAGGGGATCAAATTTAACCTGGAGCAGAGTCTTCTCCCCATTGGCAATTTTACTGGAGCTGTCCCTGAGTTGCATGGGGGGGGGGTCATCTGATAATCAAACAGGAAACCACCACAGTCGGTATCCGGTGAACCTCTAGACTGTTTCTTTAAGCCTACATTTAAAGTTTGGACTGCTCTCTCCACCAGACCATTGGATGATGAATGGTCTGGAGCTGTCCTTACATGTTAAATGCCATTTGACTTGCTGGGAAATGATGGCTTGTAAACTTTCTGCTAGTAAATGTTAACCTGGTGTCAATGATCAACACTTCCGGGAGCCTTTATATTGCAAAATATATTTGCAGCTTTTCTTTTGTTGTCCCTTTGTTTGAAGAATGAACTCTATGCATGTCCAATCACTTTGAGTGGGTGCCCACAATGACCAAAAAAACTAGCAGATGTCTGAAAGGGCCATCATAGTCAACATGTGAATATTCCTACGGTCATGGGGGAGCTGCTGGTGGTAATTTTTGTCCTTGTTGGCACTCTGGGCACTGCCCAATCAATGTGGGTTTATCTGCATCCAGTCCTGGCTACCAGACATAACCTTTAACCAACATATTCATTTTGGGGGCCCTTGGATGACCCTGGTGGTGTTGAGCTAGTATCTAGCAGCGACTATTGGTCAGGACAATCACTGTTGCTCCCCATAATAAAATACTGTCCCCTACTGTGATGTCATCTTGCCAGGTCAAGAAAGAGTTCAGCTCTGGTTGTGATAGCCCTTTTTGTTGTCCCATCACTACCAGCCATTTTAGTTTTGCCAAGCCTTGATCATTTTGTGTCCACAGTATGATATTGTCATCAGTGGCCAGAATGATGCCCTGAAAGTTTAAAACCAGAACGGACTCTTCCAGTGGTGGCACCACTGCTGGTAAATCTCAAGGCATCCGTATTTGCTACTTCACCTCCTGGACAATGTTCCAACTTGTAATTGTACATGCTTAGAATGAGAGCCCACTGCTAAATTTGACCTGAAGCTATGGGCAACTTTGTCTTGTCTTCTTTGAGTAGACTTAGCAGGGGTTTATGGTCTGCTATTATTACATACTTACATCCATACAGATATTGATGGAACTTCTTAACCTCCACTTCTTCCTTCTCTATCTGGGAGTAATTTTGCTCTGCATCATCCAAAGTCTGGGAAGCACACGCTATTGGGTGTTCCTCTCCATTGGCCATCTGTCAGCCAACAGTATGTTGATACCGTATTGGGAGGCATCACAGGTCAGCACCAGATCTCACTCGGTATCTTGTGTGATGATACCTTAGTTGATAATAGCTGTTTCTTCACTTCCTTAAAGACTACCCCAAAAGGCAGTCTTATGTATTGATATAAACCTTTATAAGTATTAATTGTTACATATTTCTGGGAACCTGCATTTGTTTGCAATTGCACATACATGTAGCTCATGTTCAGCTCATGAAGGACAATACCCCTGCTACGTTTGTGTATTAGTCCTCTCTGGGAGGCAATTAACCAGCTGCGAGAAATTGTTCACCATTTATTTAAAGTCTTCACAAAGGCAAACCAACCAGTTGAGCTTCACAATTGGTACAACAGATGCTGCCCATTCCGCAGTTCGGACTGGTTTGATGATTTCTTTGCTTTCCAGCCTCCAGGTTACTGTCTCTCCTTTTCCACATAAGGCAAATAGCACTATTTAGGCTCAGCAGAATCATGGAATTGCTTTCTGGTCAACATACAAGGTGGCCATGGTTCCTTTGATAGTCTCTCGATGTTCCTGAAAATCTTCCAAGCGTTTATTTAAGAGTTCATTGAGGCAGCCATTTACTAATTGAAAAATATTGAACCCATCAAGGTCAGTCTGAATCAATTTCACCCAATCAGACTTGGGCCCAAGCCTTTTACTACAATCAGTAGTGACATAAGATACCTGAACCAAAGTTGTACCATAAGCCTGTAAAATTTCCCCAGTACCAGTTCTCAGTCTAGCCAAGGTCCTATACAAACTTAAGGGTTAAAGGTAAGTGAATTTTGTTAAAGACTGGTTCTGCAATCATCAATGCAGCTGCACCAGTATCAGTCTCCATCAGCTGGTGGGAGAATTACCCATTGCTTTTCATCTGCCCCAATATCACTTAACTGGAAAAAATAATTGCATTCTTACCAAGTACTGGGCCCAGACTTCGACAGCAGCATGAAATAAGTCAAGCTTCCCAAATAGCAGCATGATGACAGAGTGCTTACCCCAAAGTAAAAAGAACAGCTCTAAGCAAATTCCTTGGGAACTTAGTTTTTTCTCTCATTGCCACTGAAATAACTCCACAGGAAGTGGTATCCCATCACCAAGTCACCCTTTATTTGTACATAGCACTCAACATTAGTCCAGCTTCCTCAGAGCCAGTTCTCCGACTGATCAGACCGCTGACACTTCTGTTTATATCTGTCAGCAAGGGCCCCCTGATTGGACCAGGTTAACAGCCCCAATCCGGGAACTCATATTGCATGAGATCTACCTGGCTGCCTTGTTACACTCACTACAGTTAACATGTAAGTTCAGTTGGCGGTTAGGGAGGCATTTCATAGATTCGCAGTAGATTGGAAGCAGGCCATTCAACCCATCAAGCCCATATTGATCCACCAAAGATCATCCTGCCCAGGCTCACTCACCTACCCTACCATATCCCCGTAGCCATGAATTTCCATGGCTAATCCACTAAACTGCAAATTTTTATACTGCAGGAGGCAACTGAAGCACCCGGAAGAAACCCACACAGCTATGTGGAGAATATGCAAACTCCACACAACCAGTCACCTGAAGGTGAAATTGAACCCAGCTCCTTGGTAATGTGAGGTTCCTTTGCTGTGAGCTAACCATCCCATTGTATTTCAAGAGGACTAGAATGCAAAAGAAGGGATATACTACTAAGGGTGTATAAGGCTCTGGTCTGACCACTTTTGAAATATTTGGAGCAGTTTTGGGCCCTGAATCCAAGGAAGGAAGTGTTGATATTGGAGAAGGTGCAGAAGTGGTTTACAAGAATGATCCTTGGGAAGCATGGCTTGTCGCATTAAGAAGGGTTTGAAGATTCAAATTTGCTGTAGATGACATTCAGAAGGATGAAGAAGGGATCTGATTGAAACTTACAGAATACTGAGAGGCTTGGATAGAGTGGATGTAGAGCAGATGTTTCCATTAGTAAGAGAGACTAGGACCCAGGGACGAAGGGACAACTCTTTAGAACTGAGAAAGTGGTTAATTCATGAAACTCATTGCTGCAGAGGGCTGTAGAGGTCACGTCATTAAGTGTCGTCAAGACAGGAACAGATAGGTTCTTGATTGGTAAGAAGGATCAATAGCTAGAGAGGGAAAGCAGGAGAATGGGGCTAAGAAACATATCAACCATGATCGAATGGGAGACCAGATTTGATGGGGCTGAATGATTTAATTCTGCTCCTATATCTTAGCGTCAGGAAAATAAACATCTGAAAAAAAAGAAGCTTCACCTGTTAGTTGCTCAATGTTGCTTGGGTTACCTAAGGATTGAATTGTAATCATGAATTTCCCTGAATAATATTTTTAAATATTTAATTTTCCCTTAAAATATCTCCTGCTTTGTGGTGTTTCATCACAATACTTATTAATTGCATCACAACCTTTCATCTGGCCTGAATTGCCAAACACCTGAAATGACCTCAGGTTGTTTCTTTGCCTGTTGCTTTGATTATGACTATTTCTATTTGTAAAAGCACAAATGAATATTCTGTTATTGCCGATCACTTGCAAACTATTAAACACACAACACACAATTCACTCCAGAAGCAGAAGAACATAACCTGATCATTTCCATCTACCCAAGTTGATAAGTGCGATAGGTTTTGGTGTAGCTCTCGTATGACAAGAAAGAGAATCCAGTTATCCATCTCATTTCCCAAGTTCTCTATCCAATTTGATTCTCAGATCTGTTCTGGAATATTTTAAAAGCATTTAATGTGTTCTTTTATTTTAGCAAAATTTCATGTAAAACAAGCATGAGTGAAGGGAAATCTTGTCTTTCTGTACAAACTAGTCCAGGTAATGAGATAGATATTTGCCTCAGGTACTCTCTACTATGAGCAAAGCTTGTCACATAGATTTAAAAATTGCTGATGTGACTGTCTATTGGATGCAACATCAGTTAAATGCACAATCTACTGATTACACAAGTACAAGGGAGATTTGTATTGTTGGGTTATGAGCAGATCCACTTTAACAGCAGAGTGTTTGCAAGGATCAGGAGCAGTTGGGGTGTGTGTAGAACTCAGATCCGGTTAGCTCAGGACATGTGTTATCTCTGATAACAGACAAGGTTCTTCAAAGTAATTGGAACCTAGGAACCTGGTTGTAGGATGTGCATGTCAGTTAATTTGTCTGAGGGACTAAGTTAATGACTATAATAAAGCTTACTATCATGATGTCTATTATATGTGAGTCATACCAGACAGTAACAAGTAAGGAATCAGTTAATATTCAGCTTGGTATGTTTATGCGCAAGACTTGGTGATCACAATTGTTAATAGACTGACTGGTCTGTGGCTGGCAAAGAGCTACACTCAAGTCTGAAAAAGAAAGACACATGAGGGTTACAACAGACTTCTGCGAAGTTATTCAAAATTGAGGAGGTGGTTGCTGCTCAAGGTTATGATTATTCTTGTGCACTGCTGTTGGCTGGTACATTCCAAGATCCAGGCCTACGTGGTGAAGGATGCACTAAAGCTTGGGAAGCTGCTGCCAAGGTACAGTGGGGAAAGGCCACTGTCTGATGTCTTTCTGCTGAAGTTAATGGGTGTCCGTTCAGTTATTGGACCTCCCAATCTCCTCTGCCTCAAATATATGTAAGTAGAGTCTTGTACAAATAAGAAATGCCTTGGGTTTGTTTGCTGGATAGAGTCAAACTTCAATGTTGTATGCTTCTCCATATGCTACTGTATAAGAGCTGAACTGTTTTAATGACTATGTATGTAAGTATAAATATTTTTATGAATAAGATATATTTTTATGAATAAAATATATTTTTGAAATTTAAAAATGACAGGTGATTATTCTTGAGAAACTGAAAGGTCTGCAGATGCTGTAAATCAGAAACAAAAAAAATAGAAGTTGCTGGAAAAGCTCACCAAGCCTGGTAGCATCTGCAAAGAGAAATCAGAGTTAATGTTTCAGGTCCGGTGACCCATCCTCGGAACTGAGGAACAGTTCGAAGGCAGGGTCACTAACCTTGAAACGTTATTTCTAATTTTTCTTCACAAATGCTGTGAGAACTGCTGAGCTTTTCCAGCAACTTCTGTTCTAGTTTCAGATTATTCTTGAGCATTGTTTGGTTTTAAAACAACTTAGACTACAAATAGTTTTGGAGCCATCCTAACACTGTATCATCCTCTGAGCTAATAACACTTTAATGGATCAGAATTTCCAAGTAGTACAAAATGATAAATATATTGACTATCTTCATTTCAACTCAAGGTTGGCAATCTCGAGATGGAGAAGGCTTTGAAATTACATTTTAACATAAACATGATGGTTTGTCTTGAACAGCTTAAGCTAATAGTAAATCAGAGGCAATTTTGTTTAAAAGCCCAAGTTTTAGCCTTAGAAGTACAGTTGCCATGGTGTTAATAATTATTTTGATTTCACTTGGCATATGAACGTAAATTTTTCTTCAGTTTTTTCAGTATTTTTAATCATTTAGAAATTGTCTGAAGAACAAATCATAATTTATTGTAATAAAGACAAAAATCATTGTAAATTTAAGAAATCTGGAAAGAAGAGCCAACAACTGGAAATGCTCAATATGTTTGCAGAATTCATATCTGACTTGAAACATTAATTCTGCTTCTCTCTCCACAGAAGATGCCAGGCCTGCTGAATATTTCCAGCACTTGTATGTGTCATTTACAGTGTTTTTGAAGTGTGCTCTTTTAATGCTTTTATCTGTTATAAATTGCAATTGTGATCTGATTCAAGTTGGATCAATTATGTTTAAACAATCTCATATCTTGTGAAGATTTGCCATTCATTGTAGCCACTGTGATATTCCAGTGACAATAAATTGCTTGGAGGTCCATAGTTCTGTATTTGAGACTAACACATAATTTGGTTGTTTTCAATTTATGTAAACATTTCATGATTTGAAACAGAAGTTATCTCTGTGGTGACATGTTGCAATTGCACTATAGCAACTAGCTGAAGAATCAATTCTTTTTGCAGTTTAAGATGTGAAGACGTTGAAATGAAAATGAAATCAAGCTTTGTTCTTTTTTGTTGTAATGTGAAGAAAAATGTGCGTCTGGTGATATTTCGTTTTCCTTCACATGCAATTGCTTTGGCTGGTGCCTTTTTATAATTCTCTAAGCATTATTGAAACTACTAGATGGAGATTTAAAAATTTAGAATTAGAATCAGATTTTATTGTCAGATGTATTTGAGTACAGAAATGCATGAGTATAGTGAAAAGTGTTAAATGTTGCCATTCTCTGGCATCATCTTGGTTACAGAATTTAAAAGAAACAACAGCAGAAATAAAAGAAAAAAAAGTCCAGATTTTAAAAGCTCATCTTCATAAAGGTAGTTAGAACCATCAAAGCAGACACCTGGGCATAGCCATGACTTGAAGCCTCAATCAGCCTGTGAATCTTGCATTGACTGCAGGGAGGAGCCGTGTTCTTGTTGCTGCTGGTACTAACTGCAACACCATCAATCACTGGAGGAGCTGAATTCTTCCATTTACATTCTATCACTTGATGTACTTACGTAAAGTATGATTTGTTTGGTTAGCGTGCAAAACAATACTTCTCACTGTATCTTGGTATGTGACAGTAATAAATCAGATCAAATATTTCACCATTTTATGATGATTGACAAATTGACCTTTTCAAGAAGGGAAGGTCTTCTTCATTTTTCTGCTTGAAGGCAACTCTGACCTACAGCACCATGTTTGGGATTACTGTGAAAACTGATGCAAAGTTCCTATTCAGTTCCTCTGCCATCTCTTTACTCCCCATTACTAGTTCTCTAGCCTCATTTTCCAGCAATTCAATATTCACTCTTGCCACTGTCTTACTTTTGAGATATCTAAAACTACCCTTGCAATTTTCTTTTATATTACTGGCTAGTTTACACATATCATCTTCTGCCCTCTACAAGCATACCCCACAACACCCCACCTCCACCCCCACCCTCCTCCTTTTTAAGTTGTCGTCTGCAGCTTTTTCAAGGCTTCCCAATCCTCTGACATTCCACTAATCTTCAGTTATTGTGGGCTTTTTTGTTTGCTTTTATATTCTCCCTGACTCCCCCTGTCAGTCATAGTTGCCTTGTCCTCTTAATATGTTTCTTCTTCCTTGAGATGAATTTCTGCTGTGCTTCCTGAACTACCCTGAGACACTTCTGCCATTACTGCTCCCCTTCCAAACAACTCTGGCCAGTTCCTACTTTGATTTTATAAACTTTACAGGTGATCTTGGAGGTTTAATATTCTCTCCAAGTATTTTTTTTGGTCTTGAAAAACTGTTAAAAGATAGTTGACTCGAACTGCCTTTCTGATAGTTTGGGGACAAACTGGAGGGCACTTAACCTCTGGCATTTCTTTTCTTGATAGCTTTGGTGTATTATGTATGGTGTGGTGCCTGCTATCGCCAATGATATTTTCTTTGCAATATGTTTTTGCATTGTTGTCCATGTTTTGCCTCTTTGCAGCGGTCTCTCCTGTGGAGTTGTACACACCACATCTTCAAAGTTTGCCTACAGAACATGACTCTTCTACTACCTGTGCTAAAGTAGGTAGACTCATTACTTTAGCCTCCAGACTATTTTGAGCTTTCCCCTTTCCTCTCAGCCATTAAATTATTGGTAAAACTACCTTTTCCACTTCAATCGTATTAGCTGAAAACTTGTTTTAGCTTGGTGTGTCCTTTATTGAATTTGGGCATTCTGCTTTTGAACACTTTGCTTGAACCTATCCCTCCCAAATCCTCTCAGCTGCTAAAGACAGGCTTAAACTTGGAGTCATTAGCTGTTCACTACGTTTTGTCCAAATCTGACCCAATTCAGTTGCAGATGTTTCCATTGTCATTCTATCAAAATCATCCTTTCTAGTAGTGTAACCATTCAGTTACTGTCTCTTTGCTTTCATTTCCTTTTGAACTTTGTTGTTACTTGAAACCTGAACTCTCTTAAAATGTGATAGAAGTGGAAAGTATTTCAGCCAAACCCGCATTGCTACAGTTTTCATCTCAGTTTTGCTATGGAGCATTTTTTAAAATATTCCGAAGTAATCAACTTCAGGGAATTTCTATTTTAGGTTCCACTATGAGTTTATGATGCACTGCAATTTTTTTCATCTTTTCCTTGAAACATTTTGCTGTTTACAGTTTTGAATGAGATTGAGATCAATTAAAGTCTTTCCACACTGGGGCGAAAATTCTTGTTTGAGCAGTATATACCTTTTTTCCATTTATTGATGCTCCCTGTACTGAAGATTTGCTAGTAGCATGCTGTACTGATAAGTATGATGCTTGCTGAACCTTGTAGCTGAACTCCTGTGGGTTGTAAGCACCGTTTTACCAACCAAAATATTCAATCTGATAATAGAGTAACACTTGCTTTGGAGTCTAATTTGAAACTTATGAGATGTCTTTTGTGCTAATTGTCTGCGTAGATCAGGGTCACCAATCTCCCTGAGGAAAAGTTTGGATCCATCTTCTACTGGAGACCATTCCACTCCATTTAGCTCTTTATGCAGTTTGGTCTTTGCTTGCTTTTAATGACAGTGTTTCATTTTAGCACATTTTCTAAAAGAGACCCATTTTGCAACAGTGTAAACATTTAGCTATAAAGACTGAACACTGACCTTGCCTGTGAGGTATCCTTGCTCTACAACATTGGCAATGATTGTTTAATGTCAGGTGACTGTACTTCCCACTACTTTGGTTTATATAGTATGTCTCTTGTCATTCTGTATCTTAAAGTAACAGATTTTGTAGGTGTCCTGTGCCAAGCTTTATCTTCTTCCCTAAGGGTTGATGAGCTTTGCTTTTATATCTGTTTCATAATCAGTATTCTAATTTCTCAGGAGTGAATCATCATGGACTGTCATAAATCTGATTAAGATTCATCAGTAATGCCTATAGCACTCCTGTCTCTTATGAATTCCGATTTTATGCCAAATAGTCATTTTTCTCTGCCAGCCTGCAGGGATGATGAATGACATTACATATGAATTCATCTGGATGCTGATGCCCTCTGTTGAATCATGCCCTTTCGAGAATACTGTTAATTATGAGGTTGAGGTCATTGTGTAACATTTTTGTTACCTCTATGATTTCAGTTTTCCTTGATAAGCCATGCTATATTTCCAGTTCTATGAACTAATCAGCAAAGAATTAGAATTAGAATCCCTACAGTGTGGAAACAGGCCCTTTGGCCCAACAATTCCACACCAAACCTCAGAGCATTCCACCTAGACCCATCCTCCTATAACCCACCTAATCTACACCTCCCTGAACACTATGGGCAATTTAGCATGGCCAATCCACCTACCCCGCACATCGTTGGACTGAGACAAAGATGGACAAAGAAATGGGAGCAATTTAATCATGGCTGGAAGTCTGGCGAAGGAGAGAGGACATCAGATTTCTGAGGCATTGAAATCCATTCTGAGGCAAGTAGGACCAATATAAGATGAATGGACTGTTCCTTTGAAGGACAAAGATTGTCAACTTCATTGTCGCCAGGAATAGTGCCTCATTGTCTACAGGAATAGTGCCTCATTGTCTACAGGAATAGTGCCAGTTGACTGGAGGATAGCAAATGTGGTTCCCCTGTTCAAGAAGGGGAGTAGAGACAACCCTGGTAATTATAGACCAGTGAGCCTTACCGCAGTTGTTGGAAAAGTGTTGTAAAAGGTTATAAGAGATAGGATTTATAATCATCTAGAAAAGAATAAATTGATTAGGGATAGTCAGCACGGTTTTGTGAAGGGAAGGTTGTGCCTCACAAACCTGACTGAGTTCTTTGAGAAGGTAACCAAACAGGTAGATGAGAGTAAACCGGTTGGTGTGGTGTATATGGATTTCAGCAAGGCGTTCGATAAGGTTCCCCACAATAGGCTATTGTACAAAATGCGGAGGAATGGAATTGTGGGAGACATAGCAGTTTGGATCGGAAATTGGCTTGCTGAAAGAAGGCAGAGGGTGGTCGTTGATGGGAAATGTTCATCCTGGAGACCAGTTACTAGTGGTGTCCCGCAAGGGTCAGTGTTAGGTCCACTGCTGTTTGTCATTTTTATAAATGACCTGGATGAGGGCGTAGAAGGATGGGCTAGTAAATTTGCAGACAACACAAAGGTCAGTGGAGTTGTGGATAGTGACGAAGGATGCTGTAGGTTGCAGAGAGACATAGATAAGCTGCAGAGCTGGGCTGAGAGTTGGCAAATGGAGTTTAATGCAGACAAATGTGAGGTGATGCACTTTGGTAGGAGTAACCAGACGGCAAAGAACAGGGCTAATGGTAAGATTCTTAGTAGTGTAGATGAGCAGAGAGATCTCGGTGTCCATGTACACAGATCCTTGAAAGTTTCCACCCAGGTTGACAGGGCTGTTAAGAAGGCATACCGTGTTTTAGCTTTTATTAATAGAGGGATCGAGTTCTGGAACCAAGAGGTTATGGTGGAGCTGTACAAAACGCTGGTGCAGCCGCACTTGGAGTAATGTGTACAGTTTTGGTCACCGCATTATAAGAAGATGTGGAAGCTTTGGAAAGGGTGCAGAGGAGATTTACTAGGATGTTGCCTGGTATGGAGGGAAGGTCTTATGAGGAAAGGCTGAGGGGCTTGAGGCTGTTTTCATTGGAGAGAAGAAGGTTAAGAGGTGACTTAATTGAAACACATAAAATAATCAGAGGGTTAGATAGGGTGGATAGGAAGAGCCTTTACCCTAGGATGGTGATGGTGAGCACAAGGGGGCATAGCTTTAAATTGAGGGGTGAAAGATATAGGACAGGTGTCAGAGGTAGTTTCTTTACTCAGAGAGTAGTAAGGGAATGGAATGCTTTGCCTGCAACGGCAGTAGATTCGCCAACTTTAGGTACATTTAAGTTGTCATTGGATAAACATATGGACGTACATGGAATAGTGTAGGTTAGATGGGCTTGAGATTGGTATGACAGGTCTGCACAACATCAAGGGCCGAAGGGCCTGTACTGTGCTGTAATGTACTATTTCTATTTCTATAACTTCACAGATGTGTTAGTACAACTGCGGAGAGTTTGAATTAGATTGGTGGTAGAATGGGATCCTGAGAGGGAGCTAAGATTCACGTGAAGTAAGATTATTAAAGGTAAGTAGAGCCATAGAAAGCTAAGTAGAAGATAGACGGAGCATTGGCGAGTTTCAATTTAGATTAAAATAGAGAAAATTGTTTATAGAGCAGAACTTAAGGAGCACCATCTGATCGTATGTAATAATGACAAAAAGAAAGACATATGAATTGATCAGGAGGGCTAGAGAAAAAGGAAGGGAAGGTAGGATGGATCTGGAAGGTAGGGTAGCACAGTGGCACAGTTGTTAGCACTGCTACCTCATAGTGCCAGGAGCCTGGGTTCGATACCAGCCTCAGGCAACTGTCTGTGTGGAGTTTGCATGTTATCCCCAAGTCTGAGTGGGTTTCCTCTGGGTGTTTCAGTTTCCTCCAATGGTCCAAAGATGTGCAGACTAGGTGGATGCTAAATTGCCCATAGTGTCCGAGGTTATATAGATTAGGTGGGTTTGGGGTGGGATGCTCTGAAGGTCAATGTGGACTTGTTGGGCTGAAGGGCCTGTTTCCACACTCTATGGCTTCTATGGAAATAATTAAGGGATGAGATCAGTACATTGCTGAGAGAGGATCTTAGATTGAAGGATCAAGATGTAGAATCCATTTAGGTGTTGCTGATAAACAGCAAAGGGCAGCAAACATTGATGGGAGCTATTTATAGGATGCCAAGTAGTAGAAGCAACGACAGGCATGGTATAATTCAGCCAATTAGAACTCTTTGTAATATGGACAATACAGTAATAATGGGCAATTTTTACTTGCACAGATATTGGGTTAACCAAATCAGACCTAATTCTGTGGAGGATGAATTCTTGCAGTTTGTATGTAATAGTTTCAGGAGAAGAACATTGAGGAGCCAACTGGAGATCTGGCTTCATTGGATTCAGTGTTTTGTAATGAGAAAGGGTGAATTTATCACCTAATTAGAAAGGAACCTTTGAGAATAAAGCATGCCACAATTTCACATTAAATGCTATATTGATCATTCTGAAATAAGTGTCTTAAATATGAAGAAAGGGAATTATGAAGAAATGAGGGGCAACTTAACTATGGTGAACTGGGAAAATATAGCAAATGTCAGAGGTGATTGAAATGTCGTGTCTGGTATTTTGGAAACACAGCACAGCTGTGAGACTGTAGTGTACGATTATGGTTCTGAAAGAGTTAATGTTGAAGCTGTATTACGCTCCACCCAGTCTGAAGATGTCATACAGGTTTTGGGTGTAGAAACAGGCAGTCTGCTGAAGGTCCCATTGGGCACACTGAATAGCCTTAAGAAATTATGCCTCATTCATCAACGTAACATGCACCTATTGCAACCATGCGACAAACTAAACTTGTCATGTAAAACAAGTGCATCTTCTGGTTAATGCTCACAAGTGGCCTACTCTACCATTGATACGTATGCCCTCAGCAGCATTGGTGGCAGTGAATCATCCACCACCTAGTGCCCAGTAAGAAAGCGCCTGTAGCCCCTGACCCTGGGTTAATCAGGTCAAAGGCAGGAAAGTGATGGCGTCTCCATTCCCATCTTCTGACCCAATTAAATTCTGGCCTCCAAACTCATTTTGAGGCCTCAGATTCTACCCTATACATGGGACACACAGGGAAGTACTTAATGTTCATCTGAATTCAGCTGCATCATAAAATACGGTAAATATACTTTACTTTCCTTGTGTCGTTAGTGGGCACAGAACTGAAATTGTTGAAATTTGTTTCAATCAAAACCAGAAGTCTACGTCCCAGAAGGACAAAGTGCATTCATTTTTCAAGTATATTACTGCTACTCACTGTTTTTTCCCTTGAGATTGTCATTTCCAACAGAAATACAATGGTGAGGTGGCCCTGCAGCCAAGAAAAAATTGTCTTGTTATAAATCTTAGAATAAAACTCTCCCAAAATTCATCGATTAAACAGAAATGTGGTGAACCATGACATAACAAGCAGGCCTTGAGTAAAGTTTTAAATTATTAAAGTTGTGTGAAGAGTAGAACTGTGAACATCAAAGAGGAAGCTAGGATGAGGTTAATGATTAGAAAGAACTCCTTTAGAAATATGAAGCTATGTTTATTTTTGTGTGTAAGATTTATGAGGGGTTATGACAAGATAAATAGTGATAGATTGTTTCTGTTATTCAGCAGCGCGGTAATGAGACGATATACATTTAAAATAGCACAAAGTTAGTGAAGGACAAATTAGAAAGCTCCTCTTTACAAAGAAGGTGATTAAAATATGGATTTTTATGCCACAAGCAGCAGCTGAACAGAGTTCTGAAACTGTTTCAAAAGAATGCAATATTGTGTTTTTGTTTTCCTGCTTATCTGTGAGCGTCAATGCCAGGGCAGAAAGCAGAAGGCAACACCCACAACTGCCTTACTTTTGATGGACGCTGGGATCCTAGCAAGATTCTTAACTAGCCAGTGTCAGCTATGCCAAACAGTCCAAGATCATAAACACAAAAAGACATAGGAGCAGAAGTAGGCCATTCAGCCCATCTGTTCAACCATTCAATAATTTCAAAGCTGATCTGAAAATCCTCAGCATCATTTAGGCCTTTCCCCATAATCTTGAATCCCTTACTGATTAAAATTTGTCTTTCCTCCACTTGAAAGTACTTCATGACCCAGTCTCAACACCTCATTGTGGTAAAGAATTCCATGGATCCACAACCCTTTGAGAAAAAAAATTTCTCCTCCTCAGTGCCTCAAATGTGCGTTCCCTTACTTGAGGTTGGCCTTCTGGTGGTAGACTCTCACAAGAGGAAGCAAGTTTTCCATATCTTCCCTGACAATTTCCCCAGAGTCTCGTAGGTTTCAATATGTTTCAGGGATTAGGAGCTAAGGTTCAGCAGTGCACAGCTAGTGGTGGCCATTTGTTGAGGCTGCATCATTTCCTACATTTGCTTCAGTTGTGTGAAGATCAGTGCCGTAATTATCACCAGGCCAGCCATTGCTGTTGGGGTTGGGGACATTAGTTGACTATGGAGTGACCATTAAGGAGGCATACTCCACTCTCACTCCCCAGAATCCACTGCAGGTTTGTCAATACCAGCCTCATAGTCTCTCAAGGTGACACCAGGTCTCTCAGAAGTGGGAAAAGGCTTTTGATTGACAGCTCAGGGGGCTAAAGTGGCTGCCTGATGGGTGACTCTGCTTTCATATTTCCCAAGGCTGGTCACATGACAATGATGGTGAGACAATGTCAGCTCCCGTCCCAGTGTTGCCTCCTCACAGTTTGCCAAACCACAATATCACCTTTTCCAACTGAGCTGGTCCAACAGAGACCAAGACCGTCTTTGTGAGGCAGTGTATTATCTATACTAGTTAAATAGTTCTATCCTTTACTCACAGCCATTCCTACTCTATATACCTTAACAATAGAGTCATACAGTATGAAAACAGACTCTTTGGTACAACTTGTTCATGCTGATCAAGTTTCCCAAACTAGACTAGTACCACTTGCCTGTGTTTGTTCAAAATTCCTCTACCTTTCTCATTCATGATCTGCCCAAATGTTTTTTAAATGTTGTACCTGTACCGGCATTCACCACTGCCTCTGGCAGTTTATTCCATGTACAAACCACCCGCTATGTGAAAAAGTTGCCCTCCAGTTCTCTTTTAAATCTTTCTCTTCTCACTCTAAGAATTTGCCCTCCAGATTTTAACTCCCTTACTCTAGGGAAAGGACTTTCGCTATTCACCATATCTATGTCCCTCATGATTTTACCAGGTCACCCCTCAAACTTTATACTCTGGTGAAAAAATTCCCAGCCTACCCAGCCTCTCCTAACTACTCAAATCCTCCACTCCTGGCAACATGCTTGTAAATCTCTGCTCCCTCTCCAATTTAACAATATCCTTCCTACAGCAGGGCTATCAGAACTGTACACCGTACTGCAAAAGTGGCTTCACCAACATCCTGTACAACCTTAGCATGATGTTTCAGCACACACATTAAGTAGTCTGAGCAATGAAGGCAAACATGCTAAAATGTCTTCCTAACCACCCTGTCTCCCTGTGATGTAACTTTCAAAGAACTATATATCTGTAATTAATTAATTACCAAAGTTAACAATTTTAATTATTTGTTATTTTTCAACTGTGGTTGTTCAGATCGTTGCGAATGAGTTGGCAATCTTTAGCCCAGAATAGAACAGAGAGGCTGAAAAGGCTGGGGCTATTTTTCCTGAGTGCCGAAGGCTGAGGGTGTCTTTATAGAGGTTTATAAAATCATGAGGGGCATGGATAGGATAAACACACAAGGTTCTTTCCTTCCAGTAGGGGAGTCAAAAGCTAGAGGGGCATAGGGTTAAGATGAGAGGGGGCAGATTTAAGAGAGACCGATGGGCAACATTTTCTTGCAAATGGTGATGCATGTATAAAATGAGCTGCCAGAAGATGTAGAGATGGTACAATTACAGAATTTAAAAGATATCTGGATAGGCATATGAATAGGAAGGGTCTAGAAGGAAATGGGCCAAATGCTAGCAAATAGGACGAGTTTTATCTAGGATTTCTGGCTGGCATGGACAGAAGGTCAATTTCTGTATTGCACATCTCTAACAGACTTTATTGTCACATACACTCAATAAGTACAGTGAAAAGGTTGTGTGTTGCGAATTACAGCACTGACTTAGATATAGAAAAGTACCCAGGCACAGCTTCTTTAGTTACAAGATTTAGGCAATATAGAAATAAAATGCCTACCATTATAGAAATAAGAGTTCAGTACAGCAGACCACACTGGCACCTAACTTACAGTCCATAACTCACTGAGCTGATGATTCACTGTGCTGGGAGGCCAGGAGGTCACCAAGCCAGGGCACCGCTCTGCCAGGCTGGAAGGATGCCATGCCACAACAGGCGGCTGCTGCACCAGGCTGGGATTTATCACTCGCTGGAGGCCGGGAATCTTTATCGGAGGACAGAAGTCAAAGAGGAAGAAAGGAGAAGAAGAATTTTTCAAAAAAAGCACCAGAATGAAGAAAAAGAGAAGAAGGAGACGAAGAAAAATGGGCAGAGCAGACGAGTTCTGGCTAATGTGTTCTACTCCACCATCATCTTGCAACAGTTAGTTCAACAGATGAAATGGTACTTCAGGAAGAGTAGTAAAAGGAATGAACAAGATGTTTAAATTATTGTCTGAGATAATAAAGGGTGTGGGAGTATTAGACTGACAGTTGGTTTAGACTGATCTCCTACATTTCACTGTATGTAGCCTGTGATCATCCAAAACTATGCTGTTTGCAACATTTCATACATGAAATCATACACTTCTCCATATAATCAGTGTTCTTGCTGGTCTTCAATGGCTTCCAGCTAAAAACATGCTGACTTTAAAATTTTCGCCCCTTTTCAAACACCTTTGTGGCCTTGCCTGGCTCTCTCTACCTCTGTAAACTTATTAACCTCACAATCCTCTGACATATGAGGCAGTGGAATGTTGGGTGATCTCATGTCATGCATGGCTGAAGATCGGCAATCAGTCAAAACCCTTTATTACAATGTTCCTACAATTTTAGTTTGTTGAACATCCCTGAAGGTAATCATTCTACTGCTGGTGGTTATCTCTTCAGTTGCCAAGGACTAGGCTCTAAAATTCCATCCCTCACTCTCTCTTCCCTTCTTGACCTTGATCTCTACCTTTAATAGAAGATAGAACATAGAATACTACAACACAGTACAGGCCCTTCAGCCCTCTATGTTGTGCAAACAATCTAGTACATTCCACCACTTTGAATAAATGTTTGATCACCTGACCTAAAATTTCCTTCACTGGTTTGGTGTTATTTAATGCTCCTGCGAAACCTCTTGAGACATTTCATTCCCTTAAAGCTACTGTCTTCTTGTTCTGACTACTAATTTGTTGTTTTCTTGCTAAAATAATTGATATTACAGACTAGCTACATATTAATTGAATGAAAATTTCTCGCATTTATAAATGGCAAAGAGCTGGCAGTAAAACCTGAATGCTACTTGCAACTAGGATAATAAAATGTGAGGCTGGATGAACACAGCAGGCCAAGCAGCATCTCAGGAGCACAAAAGCTGACGTTTCGGGCCTAGACCCTTCATCTGCTACTTGCAACTGCCTGTTTATGAAACTGAGTATTTGTCACTGTATCTCTTGCTCCAACTCTGTTTCTCCTTCTCACTCCTTTCTATCTTTTGGAAGTTTGGAAGTTATCTCTATCCTGAATAAAAATGCAATGATCTTATTGATGTATTGCACTGATTAATACAGTAATGGGTGCCTAACGTTATCTGGAATGATCCAATTGCAAAAATATTCAAGGCAACTTTCGTAAATGGGTACGAGGCACCATCCAGTAGCCTTGGGGAGAAATGTCATCTTCTGGAACATAGACAATCAAAAAAGCCACCATTAGACCTTGGTCAGTAAACCCTGCCCAATGGGTATGTCTGTATAAACTGATTTTACAAATCAAATAGTTCAAACAGTGTGTCCTAATCTTCTTCAAAGCATAACAATAGAGAGATTTCCATTGGATAACAAGCCCCAGTAAAAGGCCTGTATTTGATCTGAAATTGCACCTGACTGAATCTCCCAGTGACCGAAGAGGCTGGTGCAAACAAAGCAACAGCAATTTGTAGTAACAGCTCCCAAAATGTGGGCTCTTGTAAACATGGCAGCAGTACCAAGGTTTTCCAGTAGTGGTCAGTATTTCTGCCTACAGTGAGTTGAAGAACTGGGCTGGCATCAGTCAAGCAATGCAACTTTGGGATGTGGTACCGAGATAAGGATGTGATTGCATGAGAGACTGTCCGTGAGACTTGGCTAAAATGATGCCACAGATTCCTAGGAAGATTCAGCCCATTGCAGCTGGTTAACAACTGATTTTTTTGACAATTTGGGCCTGCCCAGGAAATTTTTATCCATATTAGAGCGGTTCAACTTTGAAATGGTTTTGCATTGTCTTTGTTTCTGTGTTAGGGATGTCCAATGGTGTGGGTTCTTGTGACTCATTTGGCTGTGGAATTCCTGCTTCTGGTCTATGGGCACCCTCAATGTGAATCACAGAGCCAACCTAGTCAAGCTGAGCTCTGAAGAGCATGCTCACAGTCATAGGTGCACAGCACCATACAAGTGTTTTAGGAGTCTGGATTTTGTCATAACAATTCATGCAGTTAACCTTATACAGCAAAAGTAGTTCACCTAACTATTTTATGGTGACACCATGAAGTTGCCCATGTCTCACAGCCATGGGGAAGTGATGTGTGAACCATCGCCTGAAAGACTTTGACCTTTGTTTTGAGACAAACATCATGGTCTCTCCAACATACATGGGTGAGCCTGTCTAATGCTGAGCTCGCAGTTGCCAGATGATGGGTGATTCCATCATCTATCCAGGTATTGTCCCAGTAAGTGAAGCTCTCAAACAGGCTAAGCAGTCATTTTTTAAAAAAATTTGATTGTGGGATCTTGGGGTTTGTTATTCAGAGCAGATTGACACAAGGCCCCTGTTAGTTTTGGAATAATGGAAAAATTGGAAAATATCGTGGAGAACTTTATAGACTGTAGTTATTACAGCTTCATGAGGTTCTGCATTATGGTTCTCCACCATCTGGTCTATCAATGTGTCTTTTTTTTCTTAATGAAACTGATGCCCTGATCTAGGCTGAGTATACATGATCAAGGAATAGCCAAGCTACAGAATGATGTGCACAATGTTTACTGATTCTGCTGGACGCAGATTCCCTGTAGCATGCTGCACTTGTGATGAATTTTGAATATTTATTTGCACCTTGACCCAACCCTCTGTCCAAACAATAGCACAATCTTTTTATGTCACTGAATGCTCACCAACAAGGCTAGTGATGCGACCCTTCCTAATTCTGTTTTGCAGAATTGCAATTGGGGTCATGAGTCATTGATTCATAGTAACCCAAGTATATTCCCAGTCTCTCATTTAATGCATCCGTCTCAGAGCCTTGCACTGTCATCACATTATTGTGATGTTCAGGTGCAGATCAGTAGGGCATTGCTTTCATAGTGCTTTAACTAAGCTGAAAGAATCATCTGCATCAAAATTCATTTCAGAAAGAAACTGCTTCTACATTATCGAGGATTTTTTTTAAATCTTGCTTTAAGTTCAAATTGCAGTTATTGGTGATGACTTGGCTATTCCCATTGACCTATCCTCCACAACTACCTTTCTTTCTTTACTTGTTTAATTGCCACTTCCTTTCATCCTTGCCTTTTGTCTTTCCATCTCCCCTGTTTGTGCCCCTTTATAGGCCTTTTCAGCCAAGTTTTAGAAGGGTTTGAATAACATGGGTAATGGTTAGGTGGTAAGAATTGCCGATGCTAGAATCAGAGATAAAACAGTGTGGAGCTGGAGGAGCACAGCAGGCCAGGCAGCGTCAGAGGAGCAGGAAAGTCGATGTTTCATGTCAGGAGCCTTCTTCAGAAATCAGCAGAAAAGTTGATTTTTATGGTCAGGGCCTCTCTTCAACATTGACTTTCCTGCTCCTCTGATGCTGCCTGGCCTGCTGTGTTCCTCCAGCTCCACATTCTGTTATCTCTGATTCCAGCATCTGCAGTTCTTACTATCTCAAGGTGATCTAGAGAGTGTATCTTCAGATGGGATGTATCTAAGGACAGGCAGGATGTGTGGCCTGATGGTTAAGCAGTGACGAAGGTGAGAGATTGGGATTGTTTGTGTGATGGAATGTCAGCTATGCTGGCCATATTTGGCCACTGTGCCTTTATTCTACCAGAGACGTGCAATGCTGAATTGCCAACATTGTCTGAGTGCACAGCAGCTCTTCAAAGATTGCACAGTTGTGACAGATGCCAGCAGATAGGCACTGGCGAATTGTTTTGGGAATGCTTAGATGGGCCTGGAATCAGATGTGGTGAATGACATAGGCGTGGGACAAGTAGTTAATGGATGAAGTTAGTAAAATATGGCTGCGATCTCAGTAGGCCTCAGTGAAAAACAAAGTACAATTTGCGCTTTGCTAAAATAAAACCTAGATTTAACACTTTGGATTAATACTCCAGTCAATTTTTCTCTTTTTTGAATTCATTCATGGGATGTGAGCCTCTCATGTTTACTGCCTGTCCCTAATTCCCCTCACAAAGGTGGTGAGCTGTTTTCTTAACCTGCTGCTATCCATGAAGTGTTAAGTACCAAACAGGGCTCTTAGAAAGACTGTTTCTTCGACCCAGCAATGCTGCCTCTGATCTTGCTTCAAGTATGTTGCATTTCCAACTTCTCCAAGTTCTAATAACCTGGAGATATTTATATTGTTCCTCACTCTAACTATACTATCTGACCTGCTGAGTATTTTTATCATTTGCTGTTTGTCTTTCAGATTGTCAGGGATTTGGCACAACATCGAATGTGAAAGAAAGGGCAGTAAACAGGGTGACCCTCCCCCAGTGTTGTTGCCTGGGGTTTGTGTTCTTCAATCGTTCCCGTAACCCTGAAAATATTTATCTCTTGATAAATAGATGAAATTGTGTATTCCTTCTTTCTGCCATGGACGATGTTTCCCAATATCTTGTTTGCTGTGTTCATTTGGTGCTGGTTTTAACACGAGCTTAACTCCATAGACCTACATTTGAGTGATTCTGTACCCATCCTGAGGCAATTCCAGCTAATATACGTGTATGATGGAAAACTGACTTTCTCCATTCATCAAGTAGCACGGCCTAGCAGTAGCTAACGAGCCTAGGGTTATGACAGTTCCACTCAATAGATCACAATGGCTAGTTAATGATGAAACATTAAACTGCCACATTTCTGAGAACAATTTACTGATCACTGTTTGGAAAATTGAATAGCTGATGTGTCCCTTTTGCTTAGTTTTATTTTTTTTACTTTGGATAGATTCCAAAGGCAGCACTTAGTGGTTCTACATTCCCCCAAGCTAGGATGGGTTTCATTATGGGGAACGCATTTAATCAAGTCGGAGAGTGGAGGATGGGGTCCCATCACCTGACCACCTCTGTCCTGATTAAATCCATAGCAGGAAGATGCTATGGCCTGCTTTGCTGCCAATTGAAGATGTTGCATGGGTAATTTATGCCCAGTTAAATGCCTGGACCCATTGCCACTGGCAGTTATCTAGTGATGGGCAGGTATGATAGCTGCCACATAGGGAACTGAAGAACAAATGGTGTCTAGGTTGGCTTATGCATTGCTGCTGGTTGAGGGGTCCCTTATTCAAAGGCTAAGGAATACCTCTCCTGTGTTTGCTGTCAATCTCCTACCACTTGCTCACAACACACAACCATTGATCCTGACCAGCCATCACTCCCACAAGGCTTGGTTTCCTCAGTAATCCTGGGTCAATGATCAGCTGTGACCACTGCCTGCTTTAGCAGCATCAGATAATGAAGAGCTGCCAGATCCTCACTGATTGACACCTCTCAGCAGATGGTGCTTCAGTCCCAGTGCTGGAGAGGGCAACTAATGCCCAGATTTGGACTTACTGAGGTAGGTCTTCCACTGACAGGTGAGAGAACTGTTGCCTGAAGTACTTTTTTAAAAAAATCACTCGGGGCTTTGGACATCGCTGACTGGGACAGCATTTATTGCCTGCCCCCAGTTGCCTTTGAGAAGGTGGTGGTGAGCTGCCTTCTTGAGCCGCTGCAGTCTGTTTGGTGTAGGTAGACCCATAATGCCATCAGGAAGGAGTTCAGGATTTTAACACAGCAATACTGAGAGAATGGTGATATATTTCCAAGTCAACGACTGGCTTGAAGCGGAATTTGTAGGTGGTGGTGCTCCCATGTATCTCGTGTCCTTGTCCTTCGAACTGTTAGTGTTCGTGGGCCTAGAGCCTTGATGAGTCTCTGCAGTGCATCATTTAGATAGTATACCCTGCTGCTTCTGAACGTCAGTGGTGGAAGGAATGGATGCTTGTGGATGTGGTACCAATCAAGTGGGCCGCTTAGTGCTAAGTTTCTTAAGCATTGTTGGAGCTGCGCACATCCAGACAAGTGGGGAGTAATCCATCACACTCCTGACTTGTGTCTTGTAGATAGTCGACAGATTTTGGTGAGTCAGAAGATGAATTACTCCTAACCTCTGACCACTCTTGAAGCCACTATATTTATAAGGTTAGCCAAAGCTTATGGTGAATGGTAACCCCCAGGAAATTGATAGTGAGGGATTTGTAGGGTGGTTATAGAGTATTAATTATAATATTGCCCATCTTTCTACCAATCTTTAGTTAATCAAATATGCCCTCTTTCCAGAATGACTTTAACCATCTTCGTTGGTAAAGGTAGACACAATGTATTTGTTCAATACCTCAGTGATGTCCTCAGCTTCCTTGATCTGGAGCTACATCTAGGCCAGATCATTTGAGGACAGCAGATTTACCTCGGTAAAAGCCACCAGTGAACCGGATGGATTTTACTTTGATGAAGATTGGTTACATGTTTGTCATTATACTTGCTCTAATTCCATATTTTTATTTAATTCAAATTTCGCCATTTGACATGAAGAGCAGTGTGGACTCAGGATAACTAGTTCAGTGACATGAGCACTCTACTGCCACCTCCCCTCTTACCTTATTTGTAACCTTCGGGCCATTCCATTGTCAGCTACCATTCTTTTCCCATAATCTCTCATCTCCACTTTTTATTTGTTTTCCACTTTTGTCTGAAATTTCAAAAATCTGTCTGGTCATAACATGTACAATGATTAAACTGACATTTGTCACATTTGCCTTCTCTTTCTCCATCATACTCTTTGGCTCTTTTATCTTCCGGTAAGCACTGACATTGGTTTCCCTACCCCACCCGTTGTAGAAATGTCTTTCTGCTGTTCCTGAAACGTCTGCATTTCATAAGTAGCTCATTTTCTCACTACAACTTTACCTGCCAATCTTTGTGTTTGATATTTTGATAAATTGATTCCAATTTATTCATGCCAGGCCATTTTTCAAACCACAAAATTGGCATTGTTCCAATTTAGTATTTTTATTCTTGACAGTTCCTTGCCTTTTTCAGTGATGAATCTAATCCATATGAAACTTTGACCACTGTTCCCTACAAATTCCCCGATTGACATTTGATGCATTTTTCTCATGTCATTTCTCAGAACTAGGTCTAGCAATGGCTCCTAATTTGTTGATGAGGAAACACACTGATGAAGAAAATTCTCCTGAACGCATTAACATTTGTTCCCCTTTCGACGATGTGAGTTTGTATTGGATAATGAAGTTTCCCATTTATCACTGTTCTTGAATCCCTCCATATTTCCTTGCCAATTTACTCTTCAATTCTTTTTCCACCAGTATGAAATACGTACAATAGTGCAATAGCTCTTCGATTGTTTTTAAATAAAATTAAATACATTTTGTTCCTGATCCCTCTAGGACACCGTTTCTTTCCAGAATTACAATAAGTTCCTTATTAATATCTCATATCACTTGTCCTTTTCATTCTTCCCAATGTTACATGGGTTTATTTGGTCTCAAAACTGTGAGAACAATGCTCACATCAGACTTAAACCGAGTGCGATAATAAATCAGCATGCTGCTTATCCTTCCAGCCACTTCCTTAAACCTGTCTCTTCTTCATTCACACTGGGACTGCTCACAATACTTATTGCTTGGCATGTTTCAATACCAGATCCGTCACTATTGTGTCCTTTCTGGTTGTGCCGACCAGAATCAGCTGGCATATCGTAGGTAGATTCACTGTCACTAATCCTTCTCTTTGGTATTAATTTAAATTCCTGAAGTTGAGGGGGAGCAATGTCCACACACAGCCTATGGCAGGTGAGAGGTAAACTGACTAATTTTTTTAATGTAGTAATTAACAGAGAAGTTATATTCCATCTGAGTTATATGCTGGTCTTTTGTAAGATCTCAGTTTATACATAAGAATAAGCCCACATTACTACTGGTCTGTGGAAGGAACTGAACTGAAACATGCTTATCTCTTCCCAGGAGCATTCATATATATCCTCACATAACAGCTTATCTCCTAAGGTCAATTAACTCTTTCAAGTCCGAATACAACATACTCAGATTCACACACCTGCTCCAACCTTCAAAACTGGTACAAGCATTCTTCAAGACTTTGCACTGTGAATGCTTTCTACCATTGATTTAATTTCTCTCTCTTGCACATTGCTGCTGCTTCTTCCCCTAAGTATGCGCATCATGTTAAGCTGTTTCACACATTTCCATCACCCTATTACAGGCCATGTACACAAGCCCACAGCCATGCTTCCTGTAGCACAACCTGGCACACAGCAGGAGGGAGATGGTAACTATTTCTCCCATATGGTGGCAGTAAAAATGAAACTAAATGTCAACATTTAAGTCAGATATTCAGGGGAAGGTTTACAGTGTAATGGTGCAGATATTTTATCGGCAGCTGGAAACTATCTCGGAGGGCAGGGTTCAATGAAGTGTTCTGTGGTCTGTTAGAAATCCCACTGTTATGATGGGGAAGCAATAATATTCCATTCAAGGATGTAGTGGCACCTCTCACTGCTGCTTTGAAGGAAATTAATGATCATTCACCATTAACAGTTTTCATTTGTCAGGTTGTATAATGGTACCAGAATCCTTACAGCGTGGATGCGGGCCATTTGGCCCATCAAGTTCACACCATCCATCCAAAGAGCATCCCACCCAGACCCAACCCTTACCCTATCCCTGTAGCGCTGCATTTCCCACTAAGCTTGCACATCCCAGGAAGCTATGGACAATTTAGCATGGCCATTGCACCTAACCTGTGCATCTTTGGACAGAGGGAGGAAACCAGAGCACCTGGAGGAAATCCATGCAGACTCTGGGAGAATGTGCAAACTTCAGACAGATAAACGCTCAAGACTGGAATTGAACCTGCCTCCCTGGCGCTGTGAGTTGGCAGTGCTAATCTCGGCTTCCATGAGGAATTCTACTAGTATTTTCCAGCATTTCCAAGCATTATGCCATTGATTGTGAAGGCTGGGGGGAGACTGCTGAATGGCTTTGGGGATGGCCCAAAACGATTTTCTGAATTAGAGACAGGATGGTGGTGGTTTGGCCCTGTCAGCCTAAATGGCAAACCTGTGCAGATATAGTGGTCTTATTCTCTGGAGATTGCTCATTTGTGGTGTAGATATAGTGCCACAACATTAACAAGCAAAGACAATGCAGGGTGTTAGCGTGGATACAAGAATACTCAAAATAATTCTCATTGTAAAGTTCAACTCGGTATCAATTGATTTGGCATGCAGCTTGACTACCACACTAGAGACCTCTACATTGCCATAGGTTAAATTATGAGTGTTGTTTTAATCCAGAAAACCATGAAGACAAAATTTACACAGAACTGTATTTATTTGCAGAGTTTTGCATTACCAAAATGTATCACCTAACCTCACAACTACAGCGTTAAATCTGTTTATTTATAGGGGATCAAAAAAAACTCATTAATATCCACCATGTACATCCAATAAAACATTATTAGCAATTGGTTTCACTTTTACTTTTCATTCCACCTGCTGTGAAGTTTGATATATTTGTAGTTGAAGCTCTCCCAACAAAGAGAGGAAACAAGGCTTATAATTTGCTGATGGAGTGAGTGAAGGTATTCTCCACAAGGCTCTTCCATAACTTAGAATTCAAGGATTTACACATATCACTGGCTATAAACAGCTTCGCATTGAGTGAATATCCTCACTGTTAAAATCCTTTTGCCCAAAAATGAATTCGGAGATATTTTGAAATTGTATATGATTGAGTGCCTGTATATCTGTTGCAGGTAGTAGTGGCTAGTGAAAATTCTGATGTTAGTTCTGATTGATGTTTGAAGGTTTATCTATTTTTTTGTTGAAATTCCATCTTGGTTCCAGTGATGATATAATGACTGGAATTTCAGTGCCAATATTGTTGGTTGAGCACCTGTGTTGACTTTGGAGAAATTGTCAGGAACAGTTCCAGAGGTAGAGATTGGATTTCTCATGTTTTCTTTGAAGTGAAAATATAGGCCTGGATTGCATACTTTCTGTCACCTTGATAAATGAAATGTAATTTGGTCCATAGTATCATAGGGAAAGAACACATTCACTTATGACGTTGTTTATGTAATGGCTTCTCCTTGATAATGATAAGCTTCCTAGACCCACATTGTCTTTTGTTTTAATTCATACATAGGATGTGCGATTCACTGGCTGAGCCTACATTGATTGCTGATCCTTGGTTATTCTTGAGAAGGTAGTGGTGGCCTGCTTTCTTGAACACCTTCAGCCCATTTGCTGTAAGGATGCTTACAATGCAGGTAGGGAAAGGTTTCCAGGATTTTGTCTCAGTTTCACTGAAGGAACATTTTTCCAAGTCAGGGTCGTGAATGGCTTGAAGGGGAATGTGCAAGCAATCACATGGATTGGCTGCCCTTTCCTTCTAGATGCTCGTGGTCAATGGTCATGGATCTGGAGGGGCGCATTGAAGGAATGTTGGGGAATTTCTGCCAGCTATTAAAATCCTGGAAGAGAATGGCTGGGTGTTGACTAGGATAGGGTGGGGTGGGTGATGAGTAATGATTGTAGCCTTTCATAATCATTAACTCTCTGACAGTTGTCACAAATGGGAAGACTCCAGCAATGGTGGTATGCTAAAGTTTGATACAATTTTTCAAACTTATCGTGCCATTGAGTATCAGGTCCCATTTTGCAAGTGTTTAGGTCAAAGTCTGCAGTACCCATCTTGAGACTGATTTGCGCTTTTTTTCAAAAATCAAGATATGAACTCTTTTTTGAAGTTAATTCTCGAGATATTTATTTTGAATGAGAACTGTTAGTTCAATAGTTAGTTGATATATTTTGGTGGCTGAGCTGAAGTATACTTTTCTTTGGTGCTGAAAAGCTTGATTTGTCACCCCGATAACAAAAACTGAGTTAATGACAGATTTGTGACATTTGAGATGACCTTAACAATGGTCTAAGAGTAAAGAACCATGTGACCATTTAAGATAGACTGCATCAGCTGTGGACACGCAGCTTTCTGACAATACACATGCTGGTGGAAGATGTTGTATTGTCATCAGAAACGATCAGAGATGGCTTTGGAGACAGGGAGGGCCAGTCACCATGATCCACAGGCTATTTAGCCTTTTCTCTTCTATTATGTGCCTCATTTACCTCCTTAGCACCCACACAAGCATTCTGAACATGCTTTGTGCCACCTCACGTATTTGGCTGAGCCTGTAGCATTGTACACTTTCTCTAGACACTTCGGATGATTCTGAAGATCAGCTGGGTTTAAGGTGAGGACATGAAGTCACACAAATATTTAATATAAGGTACTATATTTAGATTGTGGGCCTAGTTGACTTCTTGGGAGGTGGGGAAAGATTTGAAATCAAGGAGGAGAATTTTTAAATGGAGACATTGCCAGGTGGGGGAGCAAAGGGTAGATGAGTAATTGGGACTCGATGTGAGTTAAGATGTAGACCATGGAGTTTTCAGCTTTATGAAGGATGGGAAATGGAACACTGACCAAGAGATAACCCATTTGCTTTGGGTACAATTTTTCTGTTTCTTCATGGGATCTAGGCATCACTGGTTACTCCTCACCACTTGGCCATGAACAGGACTTCCAAACCATTTAAGACAGCGGTGATGAGCCCACCATGTTGCAGTGGGTCTGGAGTCACATGTAAGACAGACCAGGTGAGTACTGCAGGTTTCTTTCCTAAAGGGTAATGAACCAGGTGGATTTTTAGGACAATTGATGCAGTTGTTGTGATCATCATTATGGAAAAAAAGTTTTATAGCTCAAATTTATTTGCGGCATTTAAAATCAGCCAATTGTTGTGTCCCCAAAACATTAGCCTCTCTATTACTCACCCAGGCCAATTCAAAGGATAATCAGAAGACTATTGGTGATCTTTGTAACAATGTTTCATTAAATGTACTCTAACCAATCAATCCCAACCCCAGCTAATAATCAAAGCCTTGCCTGGAAGATGTTGAGATTCCTTTGAGTCTGATATCTCTGAATTTTGCTTGATAATCTCTCTGAATTCAGAAACAATCATAGGAACAATTGTGTTATGGGCAGTGGGAATATAAACATGTTAGCTAGCACAAAAACAAACTATTTCTAGGTTCATCTCTCTGTAATTCACAAAGTAGCCAAGTCCCTGCTTATTTGTGTAAGCAAGGAGTTCTATCAAAGCTGCTGCTTCACTTTGCTGAAATAAACTTTATTTTTGCTAGTGGAATTAAATGTCTGTCAACATCAGTATTTTACCAAACACAGCAATCTTTCATTGGTTATGCTGATTACCTATTTACTTTCAAACCAGATTTTCTTCTCGTTCTGTTGTATGAACTCCAGCAAGTAAATTTCAATGACGTTGTTTATCATTAGCGACATCAACATTGAGAAGCTGGGAGCCCCAATTTTCCTGAAACATTACAGGAATTGGCAGCTTTGAACTGCACAAGCAATTAAAGTATGACACTGAGAATATGCCTTTTAATATTACTATGGAGTCACCACTCATTTGAGTATCCTTTCAGACAAGTCGTGTGTGACGAAACCCAGCCTAAATAGATGTATCACCAATTAAGAAAGAAGACATGAATTAGATTTGATTCCCTACAGTGTGGAAAGAGGCCCTTTGGCCCACCAAGTCCATACTGCCCCTTGAAGAATCCCACCCAGACCCATCCCCCTATAACGCACACACCCCTGAACACTATGGGCAATTTAGCATGGCTGATCCACCTAGCCTGCACATCTTTGGCCTGTGGAAGGAAACCGGAGCACCTGGAGGAAACCCACGCCGACATGGGGAGAATGTGCAAATTCCACACAGACAGTTGCCTGAGGCTAGAATTGAACACGGGTCCCTGGCACTGTGAGGCTGCAATGCTAGCTACTGAGCCACCATGCTGCCCCAAATATTATTATTTTAGAATCATAAAATATTAGAATCCCTCCACAGTGCAGAAAGAGGTTATTTGGCTCATTGACTTTCCCACCTAGAACCACCTTTCTCACCTGATCCCTGTAACCCTGCATGGGGCTTTTCACCTAATTGGATTTTACATCCAGCTGAGTGTAGGTTGGCCATCAGTTCAACATCCCATCCAACAGAGGGCCTCTCTGACAGTGTAGTATTTTCTGCCAAACTGGAGCATCAGCTTAAAAAGTGTTTCAATCTTGGGAGGGTGAGTTAAATCAGCAATATTCCCTCTGAGCTAAATGTGATACCAATGGGGTATGATAGAAGGACTCAATGAGCTAGATTGCTGACACCCTATCAAACGAATGAGGCTTAGTACTAAAGTTAAATGCAAGATATTCAAACCAGCCACAAGCCAATAAAGATGAAGAAACAATGGGCCCATTGCTTCTGCACTGTAACAGTTCTGAGATTTTATGATGACCTGTCACCTTCAAAAATGTATGCACGTGAGCCAGTGCACCCACCCTCCCAGATCCATCTGTGTGTGCACACACTTTCGAACTGTATTATCATGACTATATTGCTTCTCTTTGTCACCTCAGCTAAGAGGACCTCTCTGTGTTAAATTCCATTTTACATTTACCTGTCCATTTGTCTAGCCAATCTAGGTCCTGTTGTGGTTGGTTAGTATCATCCTCACTGTTTGCCATGTCTCCAAATTTGGCATCATAAGAAAATGTTGAAATTTTACTCATTTATGTAAATAAAAACAGTGGTTCTTGCTCTAATCTGTTGTAAGTGCCTACCATCCTCCAGGGAAAAGGAAAACTACCATTCCCCAGAACTCCCTGCTATGAATCCTTAAGTCATTTTTTTTTCCAACCTGACACTAATCTATGGAGATCACATATTGGACTGCACTGAGCTTACTTTTAACTGACTAACAACTCAGTAGCTAGTGCACCCTTGGAGACGACATATCGGGCGCTAGACCTATCCCCTCCCTAACTCCCAACCTACATTCACCTTCACTGGCTCTAACCCAGCCTCTTTAACCTGTCTGTCTCCTCTCACCCTATCTTCTCCTTTATCCATCTTCTATCCGACTCCCCCTGTCTCCCTGTTTATTTCAGAATCCCCTTCCCTTCCCCCATTCCTGAAGAAGTGTCTCAATCTGAAATGTCAACTTTTCTGCTTCTCTGATGTTGCTGGGCTGCTGCGCTCATCCAGCTTCACACACTGCTATCTCAATCAATACTGATGTCTGTAAGACCCTGAGAAGGAATGACAGCTGTTATATGCCGATTTTCTGACATCTATTTCCTCCCATACCAAAGCATCTTACTGGCATTTTGATATATTTGCAGACATCATATGTCGTGCTGTCATGATACAAACAAAATCTTTCACTTTGTCTGCTGCAGTCGAGTATAGATGAATCAAGAACAAGAAATCACAGAGTAACAGTGCCATAGACATCTACAGCACAGAAAAAGCCTCTTCAGCCCATTACATCCATGCTGTAAATTGGGTGAGGTAAGTGTGTTGCTAGATCTGGGTGTCCTTGTGCACCAGTTGCTGAAGGTAAGCATGCAGGTGCAGCAGGCAGTAAAGAAAGGACATGGTATGTTGGCCGTCATTGTGAGAGGTTTTGGAGCAGGAATGTGTTGTTGCAGTTGTACAGGAGCCTCAGTAAGACCATACCTGGAATATTGTGTGCAGTTTTGGTCTCCTTTTCTGAGGAAGGACGCTTTTGCTCTGGGGGGGAGTGCAGCAAATGTTTACCAGGCTGATTCTGGGGATGGCGGGTCTGACATAGGAGAAGAGATTGACTGACTAGGTTGGGATTGTTCTTGCTGGAGTTCAGACAAATGAGGAGAGATCTCATAGAGGCTTATAAAATTCTAACAGGGCTAGACAAGGTAGATGCAGGGAGGATGATCCTGATGATGGGTGTGTCCAGACCCAGGGGTCACTGTATGAGGATTCAGGATAGATGATTTAGGTTAGAAATGAAGGGACATTTCTTCACCCAAAGAGTGGTAAGGCTGTTGAATTCATTTCCGTGGAAGCAGTTGATGCCAAAACTTTGAATGCATTCAATGTGCGACAAGATATAGCGCTTGGGGTAAATGGGATCACAGGCTTTGGAGAGAAAGCAGGATTAAGCTATTGAGTTGGATGATCAGCCATGGCGTACTCCTGCTCCTATCTTCTATGTTTCTATGCTGGTCAAAAGCGACACCCATCTATTTTAATCCCTTTTTCCAACACTTGGTCCATAGTCATGTCTGCCTTGGCATCATAAATGCAAATCTAAATACTACTTAAATTTAGCAGAATTTCTGCCTCTATCAGACTGACAGGCAATGAGTTCTAGATTCCTAACCCTCATTCTAACCCTAATCCTAATGCCTCTAAACCTCCTGTCCCTGGATGGCTCCTGATCACCGATCCCTCCAAGGAGAACAGTTTCTTCCTGATTAGCCTAGCATGCCCTTCATAATTTTATACATCTCAATCTTATCCCCTCGCAATCTATCGGAACATGCTGGATTCTGTACTGAAGACCACAAATGCTGGAGATCTTGGTGGGCCAGACAACATCCATGGAGAGAAAGCAAGCTAACACTTCCAGTTTAGAAGACTCTTCATCAGTGCTGGTGAAGTGAGGAGAGGATAACATTTCTGCGCTAGTTTGGGGATGGGTGTCATGAGTTTAGGGTGCTGGTGGAGAAAAGATGTTGATCATTTAGATTAAGGTAAGGATCAGATTGTGAGAATGGAAGAAAAATGGTATGTCTCCTGCCAAACTTGAAAGAACATTAACTGGAATGGGGGGGAATGGGATAATATTAAGTCCAGAAAGTTCTAAAGTGCCTAGTCTGAAAGATAAGGTGTTGTTCGTACGGTTTGTGCTGTGATTCACTGGAACACTGCAACATGTGGGCATGCGAACACGAGGCTGTGTTAAAATGACCGGCTATGGGAAGGTCTGGGTCCTGGTTGCAAAAGGACTGGAGGTGTTCCACAAAGCAGTCACGCAGTCTGCATCTGGTTTCTCCAAAGTAGGCAAGATCACATTCGGTGAGGTGAATACAATACACAAGATTTGAAGAGGTACAGGTAAAATACTGCTTCCCCCAGAAAGATTGTTAAGGCTCTTGGATGGTGAGCAGGGAGGGGGTGAAGGGGCTGGCGTTGCACCTTCTGTGGTTACATGGGAAGGTGCTGTGGGGAGGGGGATGATTTGGTGGCTGTGGAATGGACTAGCGTGTCCCAGAGGGAACAAACCCTGAAAAATGCAGATAGCGGAGAAAGGGAACATTGTGTTTGGTGGTGGCATTCTGCTGGATTTGTCTGAGATGGTGGAGAATGATCCTTTGAATGTGGAGGCTAGTGGGATGAAAAGTGAGGACCAGGGGACACGATCATGCTGCTGTGTGTGATGGGAAGGGGCAAAGGCGGAAACACGGGTGATAGGTCGAATGAGGTTGAGGACCCTGTCAATCACAGTAGGTGGGAAACCACATTTCTGGAAGAAGTAAGGCATGTCAGCATGGTAGAGAAAGGAATCCTTATGACGTTTAAGAACTTTTTAGATGAACTCTTGAGATGCCATAGCATACAAAGCTATGGGCCCAGTCCTAGATGTTTAATTAGCTGAAAGGATCTTTTCAAATAATAAAATTAAAAACCAAGACTATGTGACCTGCTCAGCCTCCATTTCATTCTGATGAATGGGCTGTAATGCCTTGCAGGTTGATACAAGTTCACTTATGTCCAATGCCCAAAACTGAAGCCTTGTACTCATGAATTACTTGAAGCAAAACCATGTAATTTCACATTGTAATTTCAGTTCCAAATTTCACTATGTCTCCTTGTTGTGAATAGGGGAACCTGTGTACACTACATATCAGACTAAGCACTGCACTGACCACTGTACGCTTGCTAGTGATGAGCTTACTTACTGACAATGCAGATGAGAACACTTTCATTTTACACTCAAAACATCAATTACATTTTTTAGCTATTTACTTTTGGCAATACCAACACTGCAAAGGAAGTTGTGATAATCTGCAGTGTGCTTCACTTCTTCTTAAACTAATTTGTTCCTAAAAGCACATCTATATATCAGCCAATCGTGAAGCTTGAGAGGAAGGAAAGGGTTAAAATTGTAGTTGCTTTTGTAACCTCACATCAAACAAATTGACCTGGAGGGAAATTGTCCGATAATGGCTCAGGCTGATAGCCAGGCCCAAGGGAGCACTTGACATGCAATATCTGGCAGTCAATCTGCAGTAAATTGACAACACAGGGAGAGAATAAGTGCTCTTTCCAGCTGGTCGGCAGTGCCAGTGGGATTGTTCCAGCTCTTGAACATTAACCTGCTGCACTGGAACATTTGTAAACAGGTCGATAGGAAAAGGATTTTTAACTTCAAACTTTTCAATAGAGAGTATAGTTCATTTTAGATTTTGAACAATTTATATGTTACCTTTTGCTCATCATTAAGGCCCAAGTTTGCTGTTTTTGTGAAGATAATGGGAGTATTTGCTGGACTAGCAACCCATGGCTAGTCTAATGCTCTGGGGAGTTGGGTTCAATCCGGTGGAGTTTAAATTTAAAGAATAAATATTGAATATAAAACTAGTCTCAGTAACGATGGCCAAGACAACTTTTATTGATTTTTAATTTCTAAATGTCCATCTGGTTTACGAATGTCCTTTAGGGAAGGAAACTGCCATCCTTACCTGGTCTGGCCTACATGTGACTCCAGGCCCACAGCAATGTGGTTGACTTAATAATTGCTGACCTAGATCGTGACACCAATTTACTGGGACAGATTAAAGACTAAACCACCTCTACGTTGATAATTGTCAGGTAATGGTCAGGTAATCTTGTCCACACATCCATCAAATACTTCTTCAATCTTAATCGAACAGTGTGAGAAACAAAATAAAGTCTTTGGACTCAATGTTAACTCTGTTTTTCTCTCTCCTCAGATGCTTCTCAATCTGCTGAGTTTCTCCACCACTTCTTCCTTCTCTTTTGACTCTTATTTCCATTGGATTTAATGGGCAGTAAAATCTCAGGCAGTGCCTAAAACATCTGGACTGAATCTAACAAGTTTCACAATTGGCCTAGATAAATCCTCATGACTCTTAGCACCCCGTGGGCCTCTGTTCATCTTTATAATCACCAAAATCAAAAACTTTTAAAGCTCGATTTTGAACTCTTTTATGCCCTTGTTCATGGACACGTATACAGTCCAACAGAGCAAGAATGGTGGAGATTAGATACGATTGTCACACATATTAGACATAGTTCACACTCCTCATCAAACAGCAGGCTTCCTTCAGGGACAGGCAAACATTCAGAGAAACACAATTCCTGTCACACAAAAACCAGAAGAACATAACTTTATGTAGCAGGAGTAGCCCATTGAGTATGTCTCCATGTCTCACCTTTCATTGCAGCCATCGCTAATCTTGGACACTAAATTACATTACATTTAATCTCTACATGCCGTGATTCCCTCTGAGTCTAAAAATCTATCAATTTTTCTCTTGAAAATTCTCTGCACTGATCTCTGGAAGAAGCAAAAGCCCAAAAGCTAGAGTTTTCAGATAAATCTGGTGTCATGTGATTTTGATATGTCCAACCCAGTCCAACGACAGCACCTCCACATCACTGCTCTCTGGGATTAGAGCACTCCAACATTCAAAACAAGTGAGGTGATTTCTGTCATCTCAATCTCAAATGACAGACCCTTTTACGCTGAGAGCATGTGCCCTGGTTTCAAAGTTTCCAGCCAAAGATTTCTCAGTATTTACTCTAAACTACAAATCTTTGGCGCTTAGGTCAGTGACCCACCTGGTAGTAGGCCTCAGAACAGGATTTGCTTCCTTCCCCTTCCCTCTCAGCTGCTGCTATGCTTCATCATTGAGATGTTATCATTCAAAACATAGCTCGAAACGCTGGTCACTTGAGAGCTGAGAAAACAGGGTCTGGCAGAAGAAATGCTTTCTGACCATCCAGGCACAGACTAATAGGGAATAAAAGTAGGTCACTCAGCCCTTTTGGACCTATTTTGTCATTCAATAAGAATCATAGAATCCCTCCAGTGTGGATACAGACCATTGAGCCCATCAAGTCCACAACAACCCTCTGAAGAACATCCTACATAGACCCGCCCCCATATCCTATCCCTGTAATCCTGCATTTCCCATGGCTAATTCACCTAGCCTGCACATCCCTAGACACTACGGGCAATTTAGAATGGTCAATCCACCTAACCTGCACAACTTTTGACAATGGGAGGGAACCCATGCAGACACTGGGAGAATGTGCAAACTCCACACCTAATGCCCAAACTTCCAGGACATCTCCAATGTGTTGGTATTGACCAGATCTGTGTTTTGCTTTCAGTGCAGTCAGACACAGCCTGAATATCCTGTATGTAGAATTGAAAAGGTCAGAAATGAACAACAAAACTGATGCTCAGTGCCATGTTTGACAAAAGTATGCCGAATTAGGCAGTGAAAGATTTTCTGACATTTACAAGGATTTTATTGTGAACCCATAGTTTACTATATATTCCACTTTCCAACTTGCCCTGTCCAGACACCAAGCCCGTCCAACGGAAATAACTCAACTCTTTGGCTTCAACCTATTCAGATTGTTAGTCATCTCTCAAGCAGATGGGATTGGAAACCAGGCCTCATGCCCCAAAGGTGGGGGAGAAACACAAGTCTTATTTTTTCAATATTGTCTAATCAGCCTGTACAGCAAAGTTATTGCACACTTATGAAGCAGATGGGACTTGAACCTAGGCCACCTAGCTCAGAGATAGGGACAAAAGTTGCTTTCAAATGAGCAAATGAAATGAACAAATGAAAAGTACAGCACATGAACAGGCCCTTGGGCCCTCCAAGCCTGTCCTGATCATCATGCCCTAATTAATTTTTTTTAAAAAACAGCAATTTTTTTGATCCGTCTCTCTCTATTCCCTCACTATTCTTGTACCCATCTCGGTGCCTCTTAAATGACTTCAATGTGCCTGCTTCCACCACCTCTTCTGGTCGTGCATTCCAGGCTCTTACCACTCTCTGCATAAAAAAAACTTCCCTTACACAGCTTCCTTAAACTTTCCCCCTCTGATCTTGAACCTGTGCTTCCTTGTAATTGAGACTTCAATCCTAGCAAAAAAGCCTCAGACTATCCACCCTATCTATGCATGTTATAATTTTGTAGACCTCTACCAGATCTCCTCTCAGCCACCATACTTCCTCATAGCCAATGCCCTGGAGACCAGGCAACATCCTGATGAACCTTCTCTGTACTCTCACCAAAGCTTTCATGTCCTTCTGGTAGTGTGTTGACCAAATGTGCACACAATGTTCCAAATGCAGCCTAACAAAGGCCAACTCTTGTACTCCACGCCCCGGGCGATAAAGGCAAGCATACCCATCTGCCTTCTTAATCACTTTGGCTACCAGTGTTGCCACTTTCAGGGAACTGTGGACCCACACACCCAGATCTGTCTGAATGTTAGTGTTTCTCAGTCTTTCTGTGCCCAAGCCACAAATCTTGCATATCCTGTTGTATTCTTTCACAATCATGGTACTATCAGTGACTCCACCAATCTTTGCTTCATCAGCAAACTTTTTTTCAGACAACCCACATTATCCTCCAGATCATTTATGTGTACTCCAAACAACAAAGGGCCCAAAACTGACCCCTGTGGAACATCACTAGTTACTGGTCTATTCTGAGAAACATCCTTCCACCACTATCCCCTGTCTTCTATGAACAACATCTAGTCAGGCCACCCCGATCCCTTGTGATTTTAGTTTTTGTACCAACCTGCCATTATCAAATGCCTTACTGAAGTCCATATGAACTATATTCACAGCCCTTCCCTTGTCAATTATCCTTGTTACCTCTTCAAAAAATTCAATCAAATTGGTGAGACATGGCCTTCCGCGGACAAAACCATGCTGCCTGTCACTGACTAGCCCATTTTCTTCCAAATGCACATATGTCTTGTCCCTCACTATCTTCTCCAAGACTTTCCCTACCACGGACATCCAGCTCACTGGCCTACAATTTCCTGGATTATCCCTGCGTCCTTCAAGGGAACAACATTCACTAATCTCTAATCCTCTGGAACTTCACTGGTGGTCAATGAGGATGTGAAGATATCTGTCAATGCCCCAGCCATTTCCTCCCTTGCCTCTCTGAGTAACCAGGGATAGATCCCATCTGATCCTGGAGACTTGTTTATCTTAATCCAATTTAGGATTCCCAAAACTTCTTCTTTCAATGCTTTTACATTCTCTAGAGTACTCACACACTCATCCCTGACCTTAACATTAGACATGTCCTTCTCTTGGTGAAAACCAATACAAAATACTTATTCAGGATCTCCCCCATTTCCTGTGGCTCTATCTATAACTTCCCTCCTTCATTCTTAAATGGGCATACCCTTTCCCTTGTTACCCTTGTTCTCCTAACGTATGAATAAAATGCCTTGGGATTTTCCATGACTGTCTTTGCTTTTAATCAATGCTGGAGCATTTCTATATGACTGCTAAAGGAACCTGCATTTCCAACAGTGACATGTTGTGCGCCTGCAGTCATGTATAGGTTATAGGTCATGTATATCTATGACAGTCAGTTTCAATTTGGCACAAAAGCAACAAAGCTTAGAGATTTCTATCCAGTTGGCATTTAATATTGACACCAGAGGCCAGCTGATCTTTGAAGAGGTAAAATAGCCACTATTAGATAGTTTGCATATAGTATAGAACCATCAGACAGCTGTTTTGATTCCAGGCTGGACTTTAAAGACATTTGCTTCACAGAAAATGTATGATGCTGGCATGTGCCCATTTCTAAATGAGGTCTCCTAACATTCACATTTATGCCCCTCCAAGCCTTCCACCAAAAGCACGGTTGGATCCTGGGTGATAAGATCTATCCCCTCAGGATTAACAATGACATGAGTGTTTCATCCCCACAGCCCTTCAGGGGAGCATTACAACTGAAAAGGGTGAACAGCAGATCATTCACTCACTACAATGTTCTACTAATGCCTAGAGAGGTCTATTTGAACATTGCAAAACACTCCACAGAGGCTACCTTTGGATAGATATTGCAATGCAGAGATAAATTGCCTTGTGAAGCACTGAAGCATCTGTGCTCCTCTACAGATAAGGATGGCATTGAAGAATCTCAGCAGGAGACCACAGATGTGGTGGCACATTTCCAAGGTGCATCTCAGAGGGGTGTGTCGGGTATAGCAGAGCCAGTCAGGTTTTACTCGGTATTGCACAGGAATGAGATTTTAACCTGACCATCCCAGCCTGGCAGCAATCACTGGCTGGGCATGTGTGCCCACCTCTGCCAGCCTACTCCTCTGGAGCTATCTCAAAGCCTGCACTGTCTACTAGAAAGCCAAAGGACTGTGGTGGGGGAGGGGAGTTGCAGACCTTTGCCATAGTCAACTGCAAGTTGAAAGAGAGGTTTCGTGCAAGGACATTAGCCACCGTAACTTCCATGTGTGAAGATTCTGCTCTTGATCCTCCGTGACGGAGTTACAAGTGCACAGACAGCACATCATGCATCATGTTAGCAAGTACTGGCCAGCCAACAAGGCCCACATCCTGTGAATCTCCTTATCATGTTATATACAGGAGTAGCTGTATGATCAACTATATCCTACAACCTTGAGAAGATAAAGCTCATCACACATGAATATCAACAATGCTGCAATTCAAACACATCATAATATTGTTGCGTTTGGAAGTAAGGTGATCCTCAGTCCTTTTCAGCCTTCAGTGATTGCTGATTCTGGGCCTAGCCAACACAATATATCCTCTGAACAGACCAGGCCCTGAACATGATGCCTGCACTAATCAAATAGAACAAATTTAACTTAATAATGTAGCTGTTTTTTGCTGCAGAGCGAAGCCGACAGTGTGGGTACAGTTCCTGTTCTGGCTGTGGTTACCATGAAGGAGCCTCCTTCTCAATGTCTCCCTTACCTGGGACATGGCGACACTCAGGTTAAATGACCAATTTCCTCTCTGTATTGAGAGGGCAGCCCTATAGTTTGGCAAGATTATGGCAACCTTACTTTTAGTATACTGAGCAATCCGCATCTTCCTCTTATAAACATTGGTTTTCTGCTTCAAATTGAAATGTCTTGATGAGACTAATGTGAAAACCTTTGACAAAATGTGTCATTTTTTCATTAACACTCAATGTAACTTTGTACATTGGCTTCCTTTTGTCATTATGATTATCTCACACTACTTCATGGCCATAACTGGTGTCCAGCTCCATTTCTGCTATCCACAGCCTCATTCATATCAGTAACTTCATTTTCACACCTCAATTTCCCCATTTGGAAGAACATTGCAATGAGCACTACTTAATGAACTTTGGACAAAATAATTTGAGAGCAATATAAAAAATAAACATGCTCATTTCTAATCTTGTACAGGCTGGAGATGGGTGGGAATTAGCATTTCATATTTTCATCCAGATTATGATGAGGACAATTCAGTTGTGTTGGATAATGGTCATGGCAGGCGATTTGAGCACAGGTAGAAGAAGCTTCGAAATGAACAATAATACTGGCTGATGAGCCTAAATGATAATAGCAGTTAAAATAAATAGAAAAAGCAGATTGCTGGGGATGCTTGCAATCTGTCATAAAGACTGAATATGCTGAAAACATTCAGCGGATCAGGCGGCATCTGTGGAGAGAGAAATCAGGTTGATTCCTCAGATAAAGATACTATCATCAGATGACTGTGGTGTCTATCCATTTACAGCCAGATACACATACAAATACCACCACCCGCATGTTTCCCTCCAAGCCACTCACCATCTAGAAATGGAAATATATCACCATTCCCACAGAGTAACTGGATTAAAATGCTCGAATTTCCATTCTAAAAACATTACGGATCAACAGACAGCATATAAACTGCAGCATTTCAAAAAGGCAGCTCATGGCCACCTTCTCCAGGGCAATCAGGACAGGCAATAAATGCTGACCCTACCAGCAACACCCACATTCCACTAGTGAATTTTTAAAAAAAATTGAAGATAATTTCAAATTTTAATTCTGACAGGGCTGTGAAACAGCTGAAGTCCTCTGGCTTTACATACATGGAAGAAAGGTAAGAAACAAAATTTGTTTATATGACATTCAATGTAGATTTAGTATCTGTTAGCATGTTTCTTTTGATGTAACATCAGGTTAAAGATTTCAAAGAAGGTCTGAATCGCAATATAGATGGTTGTACCTAGAAATTGAAATCAAAAGAGACTTCCTAAGGCTTAGAGTTGGGGTTAGGGTTTCAAATTAGTGCTGGTAATCTGTACAAATGGGAGAAGAGCAGATCTTCAGGTGCTGTCTGATGAAATGATTTTGGTAATTTTTTTCACATGTACAGAAATGGAAAGCGATGAAATCAAATCCAGTAAATGGGAAGTTAGAGATTCTCTGTAGCTTTGCATCTGTTCATTGGATATTAGATATGTTGTTAGGGAATGATTTTGAGCGAGTGAGCAATTTTGATTTTGTGGTTGTTGGCTTGCTCACCGAGCTGGCTGGTTATCATACAGAAGTTTCATCACCATGCTAGGTAAAATCACCAGTGCGGCCTCAGATGAAGCAATATTGTTCCACTCCGCTTGGTATTTATATGATCTGGTCTGTTAAGTTGGGTTATGTCATTTCAGTTCTGCTTTGTATGGGTTTGTATATGGGGCCCAATTCCACATGTTTGTTGATTGCATTACAGGTTGAAAACCAGGCCTCGAGGAATTCCCATGCGTATGTATGGTTGGCTTGAACTAAGATGTTCACATTGCCCCAGTTAACTTGATGGCCTTCATTGTCTGAATGCGTTGAGATGAGGGAAATTTTGTTGTATCATTTTGCTGTCAGCTGGTATTCATGTATCCTGATGGCTAGTTTCCTTCTGGCCTGACCAATGTAATGTTTGTTGAAGCCATTGGAAAGTATTTTGTAAACCACCTGCATGTCATGGATATGGGGTCTTTGGTCCTTGTGATTGTTTGTCAGAGTGTGTACTACCATGATTCCTAGTGGTCACAGCAGTCTCGTTGTCAGTTCTGATATTTTCTTGATATAGGGTAGTGCAGCCAGTGTGTTGGGGCATACTGTTCCCTCTTGGTGTTATCTATCTGATAGGCACCTGTGGATGAAGTTGTTGGGATATTCGTTGTTAGCAAAGACCTTGTAGAGGTGCTCTTCCTTCTTCCTGCTTAATGCTGGCATGTTGCAGTGAGTTGTGGCTCATTTGAATTGAGCCCTAACACAGCTTTGTTTATGGACATTGGGGTGATTGCTGTGGAAATTGAGGATTTGGGTCAGTGCGGTTTGCCTTCCTATATTCTGTGGTTTGGAACTCCTCATTAATCATTGCTTCCACCTTGACATCTAGAAACGGAAGATGATTGTTGTTTTCCTTTTCTCTGACACATTTGATTCCAATGAAAACATTGTTGATGAGTTGGTGTGTCTCTTCTAACTTGATGTGCTTGACAATGACAAACGTTAACGGATTGTATCTACAGTTCAGTGAGCAAGCCAACAACCTCAACCACAAACCCAAGCTACAAATCTTTGCAAAAACCTTCAATTTTGCTTCATTTAAAATTGTTAATGCAGATTACTTCAGTATATACTTTAGCACTGCCTTGTATTCTCGCAATATAATGCCATTTCAGTACTCTCCTGCTGTTGGCAAAGCACTGACTGGATAAATGATGAAGAGCAGGCAGTTGGTACACCCCATACAACATCCCTCGACATGTAGGTCTGGTAAAAAGAGTTGGTGATTCCACTACCCCTGAGAATTTCATCCCCTCACTTGCACCACTTCAATCCAATGTTTGTATCTTCACTCATATAATTTTGAAAAACCCTTGACAGCAAAACATTTTTAGATGTTTTCAGTCTAGTGAGTTCATTGTAATCTGTGGCATTAGAGAAAGGAAAAGTAGAGCATCTTTTCTGTGGTTTTTACAGTGTGACATGCATTGATTGACACACGTAATCCTATAATACATCAAATATGCATATCCTTCATAAGTATATAATCTAAATTATAGCACTGGAGTAAAAGAGTCAGACTGATCATCCTTCATTGGAAAACTCCCTGTTTCTCCCAGGTGTTAACTGAAAATATAGAAAGTGAATTCCAGCTCATTAAAATAAACCATATTGCAGTTTTGCAAATCTGAAACAAAAACAGAAATTGTTGGAGAAACTCAGCAGGTCTGACAGCATCTGTGGAGAGAGAAACAGAGTTAACGTTTCAAGCCCTGTGGCCCTTCTTCAAAACTGATGGTAGCTAGGAAAAAGTTGGTACACATGCCGAAGATGGAGGGGTTGAGTGGTGGAGAAGGGGAAGAATAAATGATAAGTGGAGATGGAGGCCAGAAAGAGAGGGAGAAAAAACAGTTGGGTAGAAAAAGGAATGGGTAAAGGTCAGCCTGGGAGAATGAATAGCAGCTAAAGGAGGCCATTAGTGGCTGATAATATTTTGCATGTGGTAGCTGCCTGTGTGACAACAAGGCCTAGTGTGTGGCTTTAGAGTGAAGACAAGGAAGAAGGTTCTCAGGCCCTAAAGTTGTTGAACTCTGGCTCTGTCAAACACAGTGGTGAGTTGAGGAAAAAGATGGATATTTCTAAGAAACCCTTGCAGGAGATGGCATCATCAGAACAGATGCCAAAGAGATGGAGGAACTGGGAGATTGGAATAGAGTATTTACAGGAAGCAGGGTGTGAGAGTGTGTACTCAAAGTGACTGCAGTAGTCAGTAGGTTTGGAGTAGATGTAGGTGAGCAGCCTAGCCCCAGAAATGGGAACAGAGATGCCAAGGAAGGGAAAGGAGGAATCAGAGATAGGCCCAGTGAAGGTGAGAGCATGGTGGAAATTGGAAATGAATTGATAAACTTTTCGAGTTCCGGACAAGGGGAGAAAGCAGCACCAATGATGTCATTGATATACTGGAGTAAGAGTTGAGGACGGGGCCCAGAGTAGGACTGGAACAAGGAATGTTCCACATACCCTACAAAAGACAGGCATAACTGGGTCCATGCAGGTATACATGGCCACCACTTGTAGCTGGATGGGATACTCAAAACGGCAGAATCGGATAATATACCAAGCATGCTGGGAAGCCAAGCCAAGCATTGGCTGAAGTATCAGTGCAAAGATCCTGAAATAAACAAGCTGCAGACCCAGATAGGCAGGCTGCAGGTGCAGATAGCACAATACACAATTGTCTAAGACCTGAAGTGTGAGCTCTGTTTTCTTCTTTCATAGATGCTGCCAGACCAGCTGAGCTTATCCAGCAACTTTGTTTTTGTTGCTGTTATTGTTGTGAATAGGAAACATCAAGCTGTTTCTGGAACAAATGGACACCTCACACTCTTGCCTGGGAAGCCTACCTGACTTACATTCCCCTGACACTTTCAGAAATAGAGGATCAAAGGCCACCCCACACCATCCGCATGGCACTGCTTGATTGGTCTGATCATTCAGGTAATCGATTCCTGATTGATTCATTGGTGGGAATTGAAGATCCTCCCAAAGGGGTGCAGAAGCTTCTGAGGATAAGTTACACCACAACAGCACCCTTGGGTACAGTAACTCGAGACTAACTACCATAAGAAGAGGCGCCCCGGGTCCACCAGGAGAGGAAGACCAGACGACTATCACCATGTGGATCAAGGCCAAGGTCTAGTGTGGTGATGTTTGATCATTCCAAGTTAAAGTACAAGGCACTGTCTTAGATATACAGTATTAATTGTCAGATTTATAGTATTAATTGTTAGTTTGCAGCATAATCATTATTATAGTATTACATCAATGAAGATAATTTCCTATCACAATAAAGAGTCGACTCACAGTCCTTTGCGGGGTATATGGGCTAAACACACTGTGTGGTGAACACAGCACCCTCTGATCTGAAGAAAGTGGGAGGAGTTAAAGTAGAAGTTGTTCGAATTAAGGACGAGCTCAGCCAAGTGGAAAAAGGCAGCGGCGGATGGGAACAATTCAAGACTGTTTTACAAGAAGTGGAGAGCCCCGAGGCCATTCTGATGGAAGTACAGGGAGACTGCATGTCCACAGTAAAGAGAAAATGGCTGGACCTGACGAACTGGAAATTCTGAAACTGATAAAAAGTATCAGAGGAATTATGGAGATAAGTGGGAAGAGACTGGAACAAGAGGAGAAAAGAAATCGAGGTTGGACAAGATAAGATCTGTGGGGCAGGAACAGGCAGAAACAATGGGTCTGCCTGGACTGTCCAGTTTGTGAATTTTTATTTAGAAGGAGGTAGCAGCGAGCTGTGCAGGGTTTGGAGACTGGTTTGGAGGCAATAGGGAGTGAGGGAGGCCACCAGGTTCAATGTAATTAGTGGCCATTGTAGACACAACAGCCTGTTGCTCAATGATAAGTCATGGCCCGGGGAGAAAGGAGGAGGTATCTGAGAGCTGGTGCTCAGCATCTGCATTATTGAGGACAGTATGTCAGATGAGAAAAACACCGTCTTTGTCTGCAGGCCTGATGACAAACTCAGAACAGCATCTGAGAATTATTCTCTGTTACATCAAGGACATCATCGATGTTGCTCCTCTCGAGCAGTCGGAAATGGAAAAATGTTCTATTTCGTTTCCAATTTCTACCCTGCTCTCTTCTTTGCCTGGCTCGTGTCTGACTCCTCCTTTCCCTTCTTCAGTCTCCCTGTTTCCATTTCTGGGCATAGGCTGGTTACAAATGACCACTAGAAATGTCTATTTCCCACACTTCAGCCCTCATCCACTCTCTTCTTTCCCACAATAACGATAGCTTCCCCGTTGCCCTCATCCACCATCCACCAAGGATCATTAGTCACCATTTCCACCACCTCCAGCAGCATGCCATCACTGGATGCATAATCTCCTTCCCTCCTTTGTCAGCCTTCTGCTGGGACCGTTCCTTTTGGCACACCTCCATTCCCAACATCTCCCCACACACCCGCTGTACCTCTCCTTGTAACAGCAGAGCTTGTTGTGCCTGCCCATTTACTTCCTCTGTCCTCACTATCCAAGGTCCAGACACACCTTCAGGGTGAAGCAGGGAATTAATTGCACTGCACTCAATCTAGTCTACTGTATTCACTGCTCACAATGTGGTTTTGTCTCTGTCATGGAAATGAAGCAGACGCTGGGTGGCCACTTTGCAGATCACCTACATTCTGTCTGGAAAAATGACCTGGAGCTTCCGATTACCTGCCACTGAATCTCACTATCGTATTCTCTGGCAACATTTCTGTCACAGGCTTGCTGTAGTGCTCCAGCGAAGTTCAGCACAAGCTAGAAGAACAGCATAATAAAATGTGAGGCTGGATGAACACAGCAGGCCAAGCAGCATCTCAGGAGCACAAAAGCTGACGTTTCGGGCCTAGACCCTTCATCAGAGAGGGGGATGGGGGGAGGGAACTGGAATAAATAGGGAGAGAGGGGGAGGCGGACCGAAGATGGAGAGTAAAGAAGATAGGTGGAGAGGGTGTAGGTGGGGAGGTAGGGAGGGGATAGGTCAGTCCAGGGAAGACGGACAGGTCAAGGAGGTGGGATGAGGTTAGTAGGTAGCTGGGGGTGCGGCTTGGGGTGGGAGGAAGGGATGGGTGAGAGGAAGAACCGGTTAGGGAGGCAGAGACAGGTTGGACTGGTTTTGGGATGCAGTGGGTGGGGGGGAAGAGCTGGGCTGGTTGTGTGGTGCAGTGGGGGGAGGGGATGAACTGGGCTGGTTTAGGGATGCAGTGGGGGAAGGGGAGATTTTGAAACTGGTGAAGTCCACATTGATACCATAAGGCTGCAGGGTTCCCAGGCGGAATATGAGTTGCTGTTCCTGCAACCTTCGGGTGGCATCATTGTGGCAGTGCAGGAGGCCCATGATGGACATGTCATCAAGAGAATGGGAGGGGGAGTGGAAATGGTTTGCGACTGGGAGGTGCAGTTGTTTGTTGCGAACTGAGCGGAGGTGTTCTGCAAAGCGGTCCCCAAGCCTCCGCTTGGTTTCCCCAATGTAGAGGAAGCCGCACCGGGTACAGTGGATGCAGTATACCACATTGGCAGATGTGCAGGTGAACCTCTGCTTAATGTGGAATGTCATCTTGGGGCCTGGGATGGGGGTGAGGGAGGAGGTGTGGGGACAAGTGTAGCATTTCCTGCGGTTGCAGGGGAAGGTGCCGGGTGTGGTGGGGTTGGAGGGCAGTGTGGAGCGAACAAGGGAGTCACGGAGAGAGTGGTCTCTCCGGAAAGCAGACAGGGGAGGGGATGGAAAAATGTCTTGGGTGGTGGGGTCGGATTGTAAATGGCGGAAGTGTCGGAGGATAATGCGTTGTATCCGGAGGTTGGTAGGGTGGTGTGTGAGAACGAGGGGGATCCTCTTGGGGCGGTTGTGGCGGGGGCGGGGTCCAACCTGTCTCTGCCTCCCTAACCGGTTCTTCCTCTCACCCATCCCTTCCTCCCACCCCAAGCCGCACCCCCAGCTACCTACTAACCTCATCCCACCTCCTTGACCTGTCCGTCTTCCCTGGACTGACCTATCCCCTCCCTACCTCCCCACCTACACCCTCTCCACCTATCTTCTTTACTCTCCATCTTCGGTCCGCCTCCCCCTCTCTCCCTATTTATTCCAGTTCCCTCCCCCCATCCCCCTCTCTGATGAAGGGTCTAGGCCCGAAACGTCAGCTTTTGTGCTCCTGAGATGCTGCTTGGCCTGCTGTGTTCATCCAGCCTCACATTTTATTATCTTGGAATCTCCAGCATCTGCAGTTCCCATTATCTCTAGAAGAACAGCACCTCATTTTCCATTAGGGAACTCTGCAGCCTTCCGGACTCAACATCAAGTTCAATTATTTTCGGACCGGAGCATCTTCTCTCATATCCTTTACCCAACTCCTACACACCAGGCTTTGCTACCAAACACAACCCATTGTTAGTCGCTAATGGCCCCCATTAGCAGCTATTGATTCTCCTCGGGTGACCTTTGTTTTACTCTCTCTCTTTCTGGGCTCCACATCCATCTATCACTTATTCCTTACCCCCTTCCTTGCCCCATCTTCAGTGTAGGTGAGCTTGCAGCTTGGATAGGTACCTGGGGCTTCAATGTTGTGGCCATTTCAGAGACATGGATCGAGCAGGGTCAGGAATGGATGTTGCAGGTTCCAGGGTTTAGATCTTTCAGTAAGGTCAGGGAAGATGGTAAAAGAGGGGGAGGTGTGGCTTTGTTGGTCGAGGACAATATAACGGTGGCTGAAAGAACCTTTGATGAGGACTCGTCTACTGAGGTGGTATGGGCTGAGGTTGCCGAGGAAGGTTTGTCGACTGAGCCAGTATGGGTGGAAGTTAGGAACAGCAAGGGAGCAGTCACCTCACTGGGGGTTTTCTATAGACCCCCAAATAGCAGTAGGGAGATCGAAGAACTCATTGGCTGGCAGATTGTTGAAAAGTGCAAACGTAACAGGGTTGTTGTTGTGGGTGACTTCAACTTTCCCAATGTAGATTGGAACCTCCTTAGTGCAGATGGTTTGGATGGAGCCGTTTTTGTCTGGTGTGTTCAGGAGGGTTTCCTTACTCAGTATGTGTGACAGGCCGACGAGGGGGGAGGCCATTTTGGATTTGGTGCTCGGCAATGAGTCAGGACAGGGGTCAGATCTCGTGGTGGGAGAACACTTTGGTGACAGTGACCGCAACAGCCTCACATTTACCATCACCATAGAAAGGGAAAGGAGCAGTTACCAGGGCAGGATATTTAACTGGGATAAAGGAAACTATGAGGCTATCAGACAGGAGTTGGGAAGTACAGATTGGGAGCAATTGGTCCACAGAAAGGGCACAGCAGACATGTGGAGGCTGCTTATGGAGTAGTTGTTGCGAGTGATGTATAAATTTGTTCCTCTGAGACAGGGAAGAAGGGGTAAGATTAAGGAGCCTTGGATGATGGGTACAGAGGTGCTTCTTGTCAAAAAGAAAAAGGCAGCTTACGTAAGGTGGAGGAAGCAAGGGTCTAGCACAGCTTTCGAGGATTACCGGCTTGCTCGGAAGGAGCTCAAAAGTGGACTGAGGTGGTCCAGGAGGGGGCACAAAAAAGGCTTGGCAGGAAGGATTAGGGAGAACACAAAGGCATTTTACACATACGTGAGGAATAAGAGAACGATCAGGGAGAAGGTAGGGCCGATCAAGGATAGCGTAGGGAACTTGTGCATGGAGTCTGAGCAGATAGGGGAAGCCCTAAATGAGTTTTTTGCTTCAGTTTTCACTAAGGAAAGGGACCTTGTTGTGAATGAGAACTTTGAGGAGCAGGAAAACAGGCTTGAACGGATCAAGATTGAGGAAGTTGATGTGCTGGAAATTTTGGCAAACAGTAATATTGATAAGTCCCCAGGGCCAGACCTGATTTTTCCTAGGGTGCTCCGGGAAGCGAGAAAGGAGGTTGCTAAGCCGCTGGTGAAGATCTTTTCTTCCTCACTCTCCATGGGAGTCGTACCGGAAGATTGGAGGGAGGCAAATGTTGTTCCTCTTTTCAAGAAAAGGAATAGGGAAATCCCTGAAAATTACAGACCAGTCAGTCTTACGTCTGCGGTCAGCAAAGTTTTGGAAAGAATTCTGAGGGATAGGATTTATGACTATTTGGAAAAGCATAGCGTGATAAAAGGGAGTCAGCATGGCTTTGTGAGGGGCAGGTCATGCCTTACAAGTCTTATTGAGTTCTTTGAGGAAGTCACGAGACAGGTTGACGAGGGTCGAGCAGTGGATGTGGTGTACATGGACTTCAGCAAGGCATTTGATAAGGTTCCCCATGGCAGGCTCATTCATACAGTCAGGAGGTATGGGATACAGGGTGATTTGGCTGTCTGGATACAGAATTGGTTGGTTGACAGGAGGCAGAGAGTGGTTGTAGATGGTAAGTATTCTGTCTGAAGTCAGTGCTGAGTGGTGTCCGGCAGGGCTCTGTTCTTGGGCCTCTGCTCTTTTTAGTTTTTATAAATGACTTGGATGAGGAAGTTGAGGGGTGGGTTAGTATGTTTGCTGATGACACAAAGGTTGGAGGTGCCTTGATAGTATCGAGGGCAATTGAGGGCTTCAGTGAGACATTGACAGAATGCAGAGCTGGGCTGAGAAATGGCAGATGGAGTTCAACCTGGATAAATGTGACGTGATGCATTTTGGAAGGTCAAACTTAAATGCTGAATATAGGATTAAAGGCAGGATTCTCGGCAGTGTGGAGGAACAGCGGGATCTTGGTGTTCAAGTACATAGCACCCTCAAAGTTGTCCCCCATGTGGATAAGGTTGTTAAGAAAGCATATGGTGTTTCGGCTTTCATTAACAGGGGGATCGAGTTTAAGAGCCGCGAGGTGCAGCTCTACAAAACCCTGGTGAGACCACACTTGGAATATTGTGTCCAGTCCTGGTCGCCCTATTATAGGAAAGATGTGGAGGCTTTGGAGAGGGTGCAAAGGAGGTTTACCAGGATGCTGCCTGGACTGGAGGGCTTATCTTACAAGGAGAGGTTGACTGAGCTCGGACTTTTCTCTCTGGAGAGAAGGAGGAAGAGAGGTGACCTGATCGAGGTGTACAAGGTAATGAGAGGCATGGATAGAGTCGATAGTCAGAGACTTTTCCCCAGGGCAGGATTGACTGCCACGAGGGGTGATAGTTTTAAGGTGTTCGGAGGAAGGTTTCGAGGAGACATCAGAGGGAGGTTCTTCACCCAGAGAGTTATGAGCACATGGAATAGTTTGCCAGTGGTAGTCATGGAAGCAGAGTCATTTGTGACATTTAAGCGACTGCTGGACATGCACATGGACAGCAGTGAATTGAGGGGAATGTAGGTTAGGTTATTTTATTTTTGTATTAGGATTATTCCACGACACAACACCATGTGCCGAAGGGCCTGTACTGTGCTGTACTTTTCTATGTTCTATGTTCTATGTATATACCTCCCGTTTCTGAGCTACAATCAGTTTTGAAGAATGGTCACGAGTCCTGGAACTATAACTCTGTTTTCTCTCCACAGATGCTGCCAGACCTGCTGAGTTTCTCCAGCTGATATCACATGGAGAAGAACATCAGTTAAATGGAGTTAACAAGGTGTAGTGCTGGATGGGCACAGCAGGCCAGGCAGCATCAGAAGTGCAGGAAAGCTGACGTTTTGGGCCTAGACCCTTCTTCAGCATCTGTAGTTCCTACTATCTCAAATGGAATCAGCTGAGGTACTATCTTTGGATATTAGGCCTTTGAGCTGAGGCATTATTTTGAGAATGTTTTTGCTGCTCTCTGCTGTTAGAATAGTGAGCTAAAAGAAACTTTATAAATAATGCCTTCAGATGTGAAAACCCTCTGCATGTTTACTTTGCAAAAACCTGCTCTACAGAATGACAGAACCCTCTTCTCTGGTGACGTGCTTGATTCCAGTTGTGCTGTCAGGGTTGCAAGGAAGCAAAGATCAGAAGTCTCTGTCTCTCTCTCTCTCTCTCTCTTTCCCACTCTATCTCTTTCTCTCTCTCTTTCTGTAGGATGGGCTGTGGAGCTGAAAGAAACAAAACTGAGAGACTACATGCTGCCTCCATTGGTGGTAGGTTGTAATTACAGTACGATACGTTTACATAAGCCATTTCCATTGTAAATATGGATATATGAACATTGAATCGGAAAGAGATGAGAAAAAAGACAATAAACCATAAACACTGTGCCAGAGAAATTAGACTGTTCCCTAGAAGAGGATGTAAGTGAGGGATAAAGACATCCTGAAGGTAGAATAGATACGAGTGAAACAAATGTAATGCTTAAAACAGAAATAAGAAAAAACAAAATTGACTTTGCTCCCATGCTTTCATAAGTCATTAAAAATTCAAGATAATGTGTGCCTAATCATTGACTGTGATTGAAATGGGACTATGAAAATCAAGTCCCATACATATGTGATGGTGCTCTTTTTCTGTAACTGTGCTGCCATGATAATTGGTTAATGATTCATCACCATTTTATTTTATCATTCCCTCTGTCACTACCTTCATCTGTACCGTACCCAATAACCTATCAATAAAACACTTTGCTAATAAAATGTGAGGCTGGATGAACACAGCAGGCCCAGCAGCATCTCACGAGCACAAAAGCTGACGTTTCGGGCCTGGACCCTTCATCAGAGAGGGGGGTGGGGTGAGGGTTCTGGAATAAATAGGGAGAGAGGGGGAGGCGGACTGAAGATGGAGAGAAAAGAAGATAGGTGGAGAGGAGAGTATAGGTGGGCAGGTAGGGAGGGGATAGGTCAGTCCAGGGAAGACGGGCAGGTCAAGGAGGTGGGATGAAGTTAGTAGGTAGGAGATGGAGTTGCGGCTTGGGGTGGGAGGAAGGGATGGGTGAGAGGAAGAACAGGTTAGGGAGGCAGAGACAGGTTGGACTGGTTTTGGGGTGCAGTGGATGGGGGGAAGAGCTGGGCTGGTTGTGTGGTGCAGTGGGGGAGGGGACGAACTGGGCTGGTTTAGGGATGCGTTCGGGGAAGGGGAGATTTTGAAGCTGGTGAAGTCCACATTGATACCATTGGGCTGCAGGGTTCCCAAGCGGAATATGAGTTGCAGTTCCTGCACCCTTCGGGTGGCATCATTGTGGCACTGACATATGCCCCTTGGGAACCCTGCAGCCCAATGGTATCAATGTGGACTTCACCAGCTTCAAAATCTCCCCTTCCCCAAATGCATCCCAAAACCAGCCCAGTTCGTCCCCTCCCCCCACTGCACCACTCAACCAGCCCAGCTCTTCCCCTCCATCCACTGCACCCCAAAACTAGCCCAACCTGTCTCTGCCTCCCTAACCTGTTCTTCCTCTCACCCATCCCTTCCTCCCACCCCAAGCCGCACCTCCATCTCCTACCTACTAACCTCATCCCACCTCCTTGACCTGTCCGTCTTCCCTGGACTGACCTATCCCCTCCCTACTTCCCCACCTATATTCTCCTCTCCAGCTATCTTCTTTTCTCTCCATCTTTGGTCCGCCTCCCCCTCTCTCCCTATTTATTCCAGAACCTTCTCCCCATCCCCCTCTCTGATGAAGGGTCCAGGCCCGAAACGTCAGCTTTTGTGCTCCTGAGATGCTGCTGGGCCTGCTGTGTTCATCCAGCTCCACACTTTGTTAGCTTGGATTCTCCAGCATCTGCAGTTCCCATTATCACTAATAAAACCCTTTGCCTTGGCTTTGTTTTTATATGCAGCTCTTGTTTCACTTAATGACTCTGACTCATCGAGTCATAGAGATGTACAGCGTGGAAACAGACCATTCAGGCCAACTCATCCATGCCAACAAGATATCCTAAATTAATCTAGTCCCATTTGCCAGCAATTGGCCTCTAAAAATCCGTCTAAATCCTTGCTACTCATATACCCATCCAGTTGCCTTTTAAATGTTGTAATTGTACTAGCCTCTACCACTTCCTCTGGCAGCTCATTCCATGTACACGTCATCCTTTGTGTGAAAAAGCCGCTCCTTGGGTCCCTTTTACATCTTTCCACTTTCGCTTTAAATTATGTAGTTTTTGACTCCCCTTTTCTCTCTCTCTCTCTCTCTCTGGGCTGTCTGGAGGGGAAAAGATCTTGTCTATTTACCCTATCCATGCCCCTCATGATTTTATAAACTTCTATAAGGTCACCCCTCAGCCTCTGGTGCTGCAGGGAAAATAGCCCCAGCCCATTCAGCCTCTCCTTGTAGCTCAAACCCTCCAACCCTGGCAACATACTTGTAAATTTTTTCTGAACTCTTTCAAGTTTTACAACATCCTCCTATTGTAGGGAGACCAGAATTGCATGCAGTATTCCAAAACTGGTCCAACCAATGCCTCGTACAACTGCAACACTAGCTCCCAACTTCTATACTCAATGCACTAACCAATAAAGGCAAGCATACCAAATACTTGCTTCACTATGCTGTCTATATGTGACTCGACTTTCAAGGAAGTCTGAACCTGCACTCCAAGGTCTCCTTGTTCAGCAACACGCACCAGGATCTTACCATTTTGCATATAACAATGTCACAGAATCATTACAGCACAGAAGGAGGCCATTCAGCTAATCATGTCTACACTGGTTCTCCAAAAGAGTATCATCACTTCCCTATCAACTGTTTGCAACCCTGCACATTCTTCCTTTTCAGATAATAATCCAATCCCCTGGAAATTCCTTCATTGAACATATTGCCATCACATTCCTCCAGATCTTAACCACGTGCTGCATGAAAAAGCTTGTTCTCATGTCTCAATTGCTTCTTTCACCAATCACTATAAATCTGCACTTTCATATTGTCAATCCTTTCAACTATGGAAACAGTTTCTCTGAATCAACTCTGCCCAGACACCTCATGATTTTGAATATGTCTATTATGTCTGCTCTCAAAACTCATTTCTTCAAGGGAAACAGTCCCAGATTCTCCAACCTATCAAGGTAACTAAAATTCCTGATCCCTGGAAGCATTTGATTCGTTTTACAGAATTTGCACATTCTTATAAGGCTTGTTTTGCCTTTTGCCTTCACACTCACAAGATAGTGCTTTGATGTCTTCAGTCTGCATTCTTCACTCAACTGCTCTGCTTGACTCCCATGAAACACAGGGCTACATCACAACCCATCTACATTAATTCACATCAAAGAAAGAAACAGTTATGTGATTGAAATAGTGATCATTGCATCAATAGGCAAATAATATCTTGGCATTGAGTTTTAACCAGACCAATTTAAATGTTATTGTTCATAAATCAAAACAGCAGTGATTCTTGCTCAGGTTTTGCTGGCATCAGTGAAATCACTTTTGAGTTAAGAACCGTGACAAACACGTATCATTATTCACTAACAACACAAAAAAGGCCTCAAAGCATTTTGGACACCGTGCTGGTGCCAAACTCGTGTATCACTTATCTTTCTCACAATGCTGTTCATATTTATTTTAAATGGGTAAACGATTTTGCTAAAATAGGACAGATCAGAAGTTAGTGAAAGCCCACTTAAAAATAGAACAGAGAAAAATGTAAATTTCTGGTATGGAACTAATGATCATCACTATGAGTTTCTCCACTTTGTGAAGCTCATGGTTGTATTTATAAACCTGTAGCTGACTTCCTGACTTTGTTTCTGGTCCCTCACCACACAACACAGAATTAAATAACTGAATTATATTAAGTCATACTCCTGACCTTTAGAATTTCCTTTCTACCTTCAGGATACAGATGCTTTTCTTCTGTGAAAACCTGAAAGGGTAAAATGAACTTTGGAAAACAAAATTCTCCCAGTAAATATCATTGCTCATTGTATGTATCTTAGCTATTGTATATTTTCATTTGATGCAAGGAGGTAAACAAACGCCAATGTGGTTCTGTGCCATCAGACGGATGTGTAACAGTTTCTCTTTCCGAGGGGGTAGAAAGCTTCCTTTCCCTATGATTTCTTCAGGGATTTCCTGAAGATTTTCACATCAAAGGTGAGAACGCTTCCAATTCCTGCTCGGGGACTGGATTCTTTTTCATTCCTCTCTGATTGAACTCTAAAAGGGCACTGGAGGCCTTGCATTAATTCACTAACGACAAAGCCTAGGCTGCTCAGAAACCCGATATCACTCAAAGTTCAGCTCAGGTGCAGGTGCATCGAGATTTAATTAACAAAGCATTTTTACAAAGCACTCTCTCCTATTGAGCTATGTTTTCTCCCAGTTAGCATGTTGCCTATTATTTACTGTTACACAACTTTAAGATAAGCCACATCGCTGTATTAACTCCTTGGCTTCGGCACAACCCAGCTCTCCAAGGAGCCAAGTAGTGTCCATTTTTAAACTATCTATTGTGCAGTGGGAGTGTTGAGTTTTAATAAAGAATTGAGATTTACAAGCACCAATATCATTAATCCTTTTGCACTGTGTTAGAGGGCAGTGAGGCTGGGGACATCATAGGATCCATAAAGGTTTGGGTGTTTGATCCTTTTGGATGAGTAGAATTTTCTCTGATAATTCTGACTGCTGTTTATGGTAGGACTATAGTGCTACAAATATATCAGCAATACCCAAACTAAACAACAAGGCATGAATATTAGGGATTATTAAGCAACTGCTGGACATGCACATGGACAGGAGTGAATTAAGGGGAATGTAGCTTAGGTTATTTTGTTTTTGGATTAGGATTATTCCACGGCACAACATCGTGGGCCGAAGGGCCTGTACTGTGCTGTACTTTTCTATGTTCTATGTTCTATGTTCTACTAATTATGAGAATAAAATTTTAAGAAAGGCTGTAAGGAGAAGCCTGGGAACTATAGTGAGTCTGGCATCAGTAGTGGGTAAGTTGTTGGAAGTGATTCTGAAAGATAGGATTTACATGCATTTGGAGAGATAAGGACTGATTAGGGATAGTCAGCACGGCGTTGTGTGAGAGAAAACACATCTCACAAACTTGACTGAGTTTTTTTTGAGGAAGTAACTAAATAGAATGTCTCCCACTCTGCCCACATTATTGTTTGCATGGACTTTAGTAAACCTTTGACGATGTTCCGCCTGGTAGACTAATTAGTAAAGTTAGAGATAGTAGGAACAGCTGATGCTAAAGCCTGAGATAACAAGGTGTGGAGATGGATGAACACTGCAGGCCAGGCAGATCAGAAAAGCAGGAAAGCTGACACTTTGGGCTTTCATGCCCCTCTGATGCTGCCTGGCCTGCTGTGTTCATCCAACTCCACACCTTGTTATCTAATTCGTAAAGTTATATCCCATGGGACTCAGGGACAGCTTGCCAATTGGAGACAAAGCTGGCTTGATAGTAGGAGACAAAGGGTAGTGATGGAGGGTTCTTCTTTGAATTGGAGGCCTATCACCAACTGTGTTCCATGGTGATCAGTACTGCGTCTGCATCCTTGTCTGCCATTTATATATACTATTTTGATGAGAATTTAGGAGACATATTTTGTAAGTTTGAGGATGATGCCAAAATTGGTGGTATAATGGGCAGTGATGAAGGTTATCTAGGATTGTAAAGAGCTTTTCATTGATTGTGTCATAGGGCTGAGGAGAAGCTGATGGAGCTGAGGAGCATACACTTCTACTCATCCATGTTATTAAATTAGAGAGGGTTCAGAAAAGAAAATTACCAGGATGTTGGCAGGAATAGAAGGTTTCAGTTATAATACAGATAGGTTGGGACTTTCTTCACTGGAATTTAGGAGGTTGAGGGGTGACCTTCTCGAGGTGTATGAAATCATGATGGGCGTAGATAAGGTGAATAGCAAGGGCCTTTTCCCTAGGATGAGGGAGATCAACTCTAGTTTTTAGAGTGAGAGGAGAAAGATTTAAAAAGGACTTGAAGGGCAACTATTTTACAAAGAGTGGTTTGTTTACGGAATGAACTTCCAGAGGAAATGATGGATACAAGCACAGTAACAACAGTTAAAAAACATTTGGATCAGGACATGAATAGGAAAAATTGAAGGAATACCAGAGGACACAGTTTAAAAATAAGGGATAGGCCATTTAGAACAGAGTTTAGGAAAAACTTCTTCACCCAGAGAGTGGTGGTTATATGGGATGCTCTGCCCCAGAAGGCAGTGGAGGCCAAGTCACTGCATACTTTCAAGAAAGAGATGGATAGTGCTCTTAAAGATAGTGGAGTCAAGGGTTATGGGGATAAGGCAGGTACAGGATACTGTTTATGGATGGTCAGCCATGATCATAATGAATGGTGGTGCAGGCTCGAAGGGCCAAATGGCCTACTCTATTGTCTATTGTCTAAATGCAGGCAAGGGGGACTAGTTTGGTTTGGGCACATGGTTGACATGGACTACTTGGAATAAAGGGTCAGTGTCCATGCTGTACGTCTCCAATGCTTTGAATATGGTCTGAAGTGGAGGCAATGTTCAGTACTGTTCATGATTTATCAGACACTGAATCAGCCCACATGCCACAAGACCTCTTGCTGGTAAGTGGCTTGTGATATCTATGCCACATAAGTGCCAGGCAATGACCATCTTCAATAGGAAACAACCTAAACATTATCCCTTGACATTCAATGGTGTTATTATCTGTTATTTTAAACAATTATTCACTTGTGGGTTGTGGGCATTGCCGACAGGGCCAGAATCTATTGTCTGTCCCTAGTTGTCCATGAGAAGGTGGTGGTGAGCTGCCTTCTTGAGCCAGTGCAGTCTATGTGCCATAACCTTCACCACTATCAAATTCCTGGAATTATTACTGTTCAGAAACTGAACAGGTCTTTTTGTTCTGATTCCGTAGTGGCAGCAAAGTAGGACAGTCCAGCCAGAGGTCATCCCCTCCTTCCATTCTTCCTTTTTTCTTCTATTTTTCTTTCCTTTTAGTGTTTTATCTTCTTCTCCGCTGACTTCTGGCAATGATTCCCAGCCTGCGGTCAACTCCTGGCCTCCGACTCCCGGCCTGGCTTAGCAGCCTCCTGGCATGGTGTGGTGACTCTCAGCCTGGTGCAGTGGCCTCCAGTGGCGACCACCCAGTGTGACATGGGGACCTACTGACTTGGCATAGCAGCTTCCTCATCTATCGTAGCGGCCCTCCAATGTGGTCTCCCAGCGTGGCATCCTCTCAGCCTGGTGTGTCAGTCTGAAGTGATCTCCCAGCCTCATGATCCTCAAGGTGAAGCCCAGTGCAGACCGGAGGTTAGGTGCCAATGTGGTCTCGGTTGGAAAACCATTGTTCTAAACTTTTGTTTCTGCAAAGCTGGACATTTTATTTCTTTATTTTCTAACATCTTGTTACTAAAGAAGCTGCACCTAGTTACCTTTGTACCTAAGATGGCGCAGTAAGTGGTGAGGTATAAACTTATCACTGTACTCATAGAGTATATGTGATATTAAAGTTAGTTCATTCAATCAATCATAACTGCACAAATAAAATAGCTGCAAGACCAATTCAAAGGCAAGGAATCATGTCACAAGTACTTCACCTTCAGGTCAATGAGGTGTTTAGAAGTTTGCATGCTCTTTCCATTACCTTCAACTTGACTCTACGTGTTGCCAACAGTCTCTTGATGCATTTGCCAACTTCCCAAATAACTATTCTCCATTTTGATAAGACACAAGCCATGAACCTCCATGAGTTGACAAGAATGTTTCAGTTTCTCTTCTGGGAATCTCGAATCACAGCTGATTTCTGAGTAAAACAACTTCAGTGGTTTAGTGTCAAGCACCTGAACAGTTCCTCACCTTTATTAATAGGGTCAAAGAGTACAAGAGCAAAGAGATGAGTTTCGACTTGTACAAGATGCTTGTTGGACCCAAGCTGGAGTATTCTGTACAGTTCTAGGGGCCTCATTATAGGAGGGGTGTGAAAGTATTGAAGAGAGTTCAGAAATGATGTGCAAGATTGGTTCCAGGAATGAGAAACTTTATTGCTGAGAATAGATTGAAAACATTGTATTGCAGCAGGGTAGCACAGTGGATCAGTCCTTAGCCCTACTACCTAACAGCACTAGGGACCTGGGTTCAATCCCAGCCTCGGCTGATTGTCTGGGAGGAATTTTTACATTCTCCCTGTGTTTGCATGGGTTTCTGCCAGGTGTTCCCGTTTTCTTTCACAGTCAAAGGATGTGCACGTTAGGTGGATTGGCCGTGCTAAATTGCTCAGAGTGTGCAGTTGAGGTAGATTAGCCAGGGGAAACATGGGGTGATGGGATAGGATTGGGGTTATTCTGGGTGGGATGCTGTTTAGAGGGTCAGTGCAATGGACAAAATAGCCTCTTTCAACACTGTAGTGTTTTTGTTGGGGCTATCCTTCTTGGAGACAAGGTGGCTAAGAAGAGATCAGATCTGACTGAGGGGCCCAAAATCAGAGAGGGCTGGACAGAGTAGGTGAGGAGAAAGTGTTCCTGTTTGACAAACGAAAAAGAATGAGAGAGCATAGATTTAAAGTGGTGTCTAAATGAAACAAGGGTGATATGAGGAAAATTGTTTCAACACAGTAGGCAGTCAGGGTATGGAATGTTCTGCCTGGAAGTGTGATAGAAGCAGATTCATTTGAGACATTCAAGACAGCATTGGATAAATATTTGGATAGAAATAGTGCACAGATAAAGGGGGGGAAAAGCAGGAGATTGGCACAAGGCCATGGAATTGGTGTAAGCATGATGGGCCAAATAGCCTCCTTCTGCACTGTAACAATTCTGTCATTCTTTCAATATGTCTTGTCCAATAGAGCTGATTCTGAGAGGTTTAATGGGCAACTTCAGTGTGTATGTGGATGTTCACTGTGAAAAGCTGTTTGGCTGCTGTACGTGAAGACGGATGTAACTTACTTTTCATAAGTTGAGAGATGGCGATAGCAATTGCTCCCCTTTTTAGGCAGACAATGATCTGCAGAGCTTAAATGTTGCAAGAATTACATTAAACGGATGTATTCTGTACTCTTACAGTTTGAAATTGAGTTTGTTAACTGTGCCCACAGTACTTTACAATTACTTCTTCATTTTACCCTGTATAGAACACAACAATGGTTTTTAGAAATAGCAGAATTGAGTCATAGAAATTCCTTGAAGATGGTTTACAACCTGTCTCACTCCTGACACTCCTATTGCTATGGAAGTAAACTTCTTTCAGGTTAATATGATTAGCATCTTCTGCCAAATCTGGCATAATATTGTACTCCTTGGCTAAATTTGTTGGAAAAAGAACGTTTTGCCGATTATAAGCTTGTAAACTATCTCTCCTAGCAGCAAAGCAATGAGCAACATGATCAGAATGTTGGATGTGGGCTTTGAAAATATTTGAGTGGATGCATATATTCGGTTGAGAAAGACAGAATAGCAGAACATTCTCGGAACGCAGGCAATGAAATAATGCTGAATTCTGCAAAGTAGTTGCTCAACTAACAGTTAGTTTTAATTCATGAAACCTCCCACCTCGTGCCAAGATTTGCAAGGATAACAGAGCCATTGCTGAAGCCTGAATAATTGGCAAGCGCAGCTGCACTGAATCTTGTGAGATGCCAAGGCTGCTGTACATTTATTGATTTGAATTGCTGCACTATTAGAATAGAAACATTAATTCAGAACAGAGGCAGCGGTCAGAATATGGAGACAGTCAATAAGACTAGTGAAGCCACAATTCATAAGCAAGGTCTTTTTTGGCTCTGTCTGCTGTGCTGGAGGAGTTCGGAAGCTGCAATGTTTGTACTTGCTGTTAGGGCTTATGAAGCAAAGTGGCAGTGGCATGTTTAAAAATATGCTCTACAGCTTGCTATTCACGATTCCCCTGATTCTTGGTCACAGCAATAATGACATTGAACATTAGCGTGGCACTCAAAGCAATTGCATGGGGATGAAGGCCTCCAATCTGCAGTTCCAAAATCTCATGTGTGACGCGTAATGGACAAAATGCTAAATGCAAATATCTCTTTAAGATGTTGAGGTGGCAGTCTTTCCAAGATGCAGTTGTGGGTGATAATGAAGTTACAAGAGTGAAATTCTGCTTTTCTTATCTTTAAGATACAGCCCCTAAGGCGTCTGCTGCCTGTCCCAAAATTACAAGATCAGCATTAAATGACAATAAGTCTAGTAAATATCTGCATTAGACCTTTGTAAAGTATGCTAGTGTTTCAAAGTTGCTCACAATAGTGCAGTGTCATTTCCATTGGTGGTAGAGACGGTATATTTGGGCCTTACCCCATATTATACCATCTGTAAGAGCAACTTTTCCAAGCTGGAATCAGTCCTTATTGAACCAGCATCGGATCTGAGAGTTCAGGCATTGCAAAGCACAATTTCTTGAAGGTCTGCTTGTAAAATCTCTCCTACTGTGATGTTTAACTATGGGACCCATCGACTGTCATGGAAGAGCTTTGCAGGGGTAGATCAATAGGTCAATCTCTTTTTAATGTCAAGTAGTACTGGAGGAGCGATGGTCATAGCAACTGGTCACAGACATAGACAAAAATGAAAGCGCTTTTTTAGCTCAAAAAAGACTAAAAATCATTTATAGTAAATGTGGAGGTGGTAATGAAAGTGGTAGGGTTCAAAGGTGCTCTTTAATATGCTGAAGATTATATGATGTTCTTGTCATTTGGTTGCTCAGATTAGATTTGCATATTCAGTCTTGTTGAACGGTCTCATTAGTTTTTTCTCCACTTGCTGTTTGTATTAACATTGATACCATTTATTCTGTCACATGAACAAGTCACTACTATTATCCAGGAGGTTTTTAACAATTTGAATTCATCTTGCTACAAATGTTGTACTTGGTTATGTTTCAATTTCCATGGTAGATTACAACATTATCCCGTTGCACAGCCCAAATCCTTCCCACATCATGCCCCAAAACGTGGATTTTACTCCTTTTTCTTCCCTTTGTCTTGAATATCTGCTAAGCTGTGCAATTATGTAACTCAGCTTTCCCCCTGGACCACACAGCCTATTTTAAAAATAGAATTACTGGAATTGGGGCAGGTCTTAAATTTCTTTGAAGCTCAAAATGGTTTGCTGAGCCCCAGTTTCTCAAATTACAATGCTGCGAATCTTCAGAGTATTTAATGTCTCACATCTTTAACTGTTGACTGTTTTTTTCCTCACCTTTTGACCTCCATATAAATCAGATTTTCAGTTTTTAATATCCACCCAGTGAATTGCTTTCACACGTAAGACCTTTGAATGTAATGAAGTCTCCTCCAGGTTGTTTGGTTAACTGTGAAGTTACCATTGTTGGATTTATGCTTCTGCTGTGCTGAAACACTAAACTTGTTCTTGATTGGAATACTCAAGTATTTCTGTATTTTTCTCTTGCGATCAGCAGTTTATTTTTAGGTGCAGTGGCTAGCCTTATGGGTAGGAGAGTGTTCATATTTGATATGGGCTTCCAAAATATACGAGATTTATAATTAATGTGCAAATGTACCGAATCAGAAGTAACTTTCTGATGTGGATCACTGATTAATTGGAAAACAAGAATAAAAAGAATGCACCCTGGTTATTAGGATGTGTACAGGTAGTTTTTCTTGATGTGTAGTAATAATGGTTTGGACAAAAGTACTGGGAGTTTGTAATCCAGGTTTGTAGATTACACAAAATTAGGAGCCACAGTAATTTGCGCAGAAAGTAGAAAGAACATAAAAAGGAACAGAGACAAAGTGACTGAAGAAAACAGCAACAAATCGATTTGATCAAGCACTGGTGAAATCATTCACTTGGATCTAAAACAACAAATGAAAATATTTTCATGCAGTGAGCAGGGGAGTAAGAATAATTGAAGAGATTGTTTTCTAAAAGCCAGCATAGCACTGTGGGCTGAATAGCTTTTGTTCATACTGGAACATCTTGTCTTTAATAGGTTGTAAGCTAGTAACTGAAGAAAATAAAAAAGATCAATGTGCCTATCCACAGAATTCAGTTAAAGCTAGTACACAGGTTACACAAAGTGGTCAATAAAAAGAAAGAACTGTGGATGCTGCAAATCTGAAACAAAAACAGAAATTGCTGGAGAAGCTCAGCAGGTCTGACAGAATATCTGAGAAGGGTCACTGAATCTCGGTATGAAGTCATACAGCACAAGAACAGACCCTTCAGTCCAACTCATCTGTGTCAACCAGACATTCCGATCTGACCTAGTCCCATTTGCCAGCATTTGGCCCATTTCCCACTAAACCCTTCCTATTCCCGTACCCATCCAGATGCCTCTTAAATGCTGCAATTGTATCAGTCTCCGTCGTTTCCTTTGGCAGCATGTTCCACGCATGCACCACCATCTGCATGAAAAAGTCATCCCTCGTGTCCTTCTTAAATCATTTTTTTTCTCACTTTAAACCTCTGACGTCTATTTTTAGACTCTCCCAGCCTGGGGAAAAGATCTTGGCTATTCACCCTATCCATGCCTTTATGATTTTATAAATTCCTACAAAGTCACCCCCAGCCTCCAATACTCCAGCAAAAAACACATGCCCAGCCTATTCACCCTCTCCCTATAACTCAAGCCCTCCAGTCGCAGCAATGGGATGACATGGTATCTCAGTGGTTAACACTGCTGCTAAACAGCACCAGGGTCCCAGGTTCAATTCCTGTCCTAGGTGACTGTCTGTGTAGAGTTTGTACTTTGTCCCTGTTTCTGCCAGGTACACTGGTTTTCTCCTACGGTCCGAAGATGTGTAGGTTAGGCGGGATGTCCATAGTGTCCAGGAATGTGTAAAATTAAGTGTATTTGCTGTGGGGAAATGCAGGGATAGCAGAGTTGGTGTGGACTTGTTGGGCCAAATGGACTTTGTCTACACTGTAGGGATTCTATTTAAAACATCCTTGTAAATCCTTTTTCAACTGAAATATTAGCTCTGCTTTCTCATGTCAAAAAGGTGAATGGGATCTTGGCCTTAATTCAAGGGATTATCCAGGTCATTGGTTCTAGAGCCCAGGCACCATGACTATCGGCTCGCACTGTCAATTGACCATTTTTGGCTGTCCTCTGTGAGGCTGCATCTACTTGTATCCTAAAGGACTCACTTTGATGTTCAGCCTGACGTATCCAGCATCCTGAAAACCACCTTCCTTTGTAGGCTCTCTTCTCCTAGCTCTCTATTGAGCAATCTTCAAAGCGTCCCCTTAGGAAAAAGTATTCAGATACATTGCAAGAGGCATTGAAATCATTGACAATGAGGGAAAAGCTGTCAACTGCTTAGCATTTCATGTCCCAATACATCAAGTTGCAAGCTACTTTAAGGCTTCTGCCACTTGTCCCTGAGGTAGGATGGTAGTGGTGGAGGAAGAAAAGGAAGTCAACTAGAGGCATTTTCTCCAGGCAACAACATGTCCCGAGTGTGGAAAACCCTGTAGATCCAAAGTTCAACTTTTCAGTCCTCTGAGGACTCAGCAAGTCTGACAGACATCATCCTTGATTCTGAGTTACCGCTGACAATGATAACTTTTGGCTGTGTCTTTGAAGACCTCTTTACTCTGCCGTGGATACAGAATATTTCTCACCCTTTCCTTGCCTTCCACCATGTTCTTCAGTGTTGCACCATGGAGTTCATTTTCCACCACATGATGCCATTAATCACTCTTTCCCCAAAATATACTCACTTTGACAACAATTCCCAGCAACTGCTCTAGCCACACTGTGCCTCCCCTTTAAAAAAACTGCAGTCCCACTGTTAACGAATCTGCCCACTCACAGTAATGGTGTCCTGATGATGGCTGCAGCCAATAAAGAGCATGGCTAGTCCAGGCTGGATAGATCATCTAAAAGAGCAGGCAGCTTCAAGCAGTAGGATTAGGAGGTCAATTGCGCATCCACCACACCCACATATTTTTGAAGATTCACTCTAACACTTCCCCCATTTATCTTTTTATTAATTCACAGGATGTAGGCATTGTTGGCAAGCCCATCTCTAGTTACCCTTGAGAAGGTGGTGGTGAGCTACCTTTTTGAACCACTGCAGTCCTCCTGCTGTGGGTTGACCCACAATGCCGTGAGAGGGGGAATTCCAGGATTTTAACCCAGTGGCACTGAAGGACCAGCAATATATTTCCAAGTCAGGGTGGTGAGTGGCTTGGAGAGGAACTTGCAGGTGGTGGAGTTCCCATGTATCAGAGAATCACAGAATCCCCACAGAATGGAAACTGACCATTCAGCCCATTGAGTCCACATCAGCGCTCTAAAGAGCATCCCACCAAGGCTCACCCCCCCTACCATATCCCTGTAATCCGACATTTCCCATGGATAATCCACCCAGCCCGCACATCCCTGGACACTTTGGGGCAATTTAGCATGATCAATCCACCTGATTAACAAGTTCAATTTAGGCGTCTTCCAAAGTGTAATTTTTTTTCCTCCATCAAAACCAAAATTCAAATTTGTCTTATTAGAGGTTTTGAGCTAAGATACTTCAAGTCTTTCTTTTCAGTATTACATGTGACAGCGTTATCAGCTGTTAAAAGTCTTTGACAATGACTGATCCAATAGTTGGAGTTACCATGATTTTTAGCTCCTGTTGCTGCAGTAACAGATAAAACTCAGACTCACTTTCACAACTATTCCAAAGCACTGTTATTGTGAGCTTGCCATTCCACAGGAGGCATTCCCCAGCATGATGTGACACTGCTGGTCGCTAAGATGCTCAATACCAAGTGAGTGCAATTCTTTGATGTTGGTGCAGTTAATGAAAGGATCAGAAAGGCCACAGGGATACAATCCATGACGCCCTGTATTTTGCTGTCTGTCATTCTAATTGCAGTGATCTGTTATCTGTTAAATGGCTGTGGAGAAAATGGCTTTGTCGATCAAATGCTACTTCTGTGACAGAAGTGAAATCCTGATAATCCTAGAAAATTTGAAATAAGACACTAAAGGCATTGGAAATGCTCTGCAGGTCAAGCAAACATACAAGTCAAGAGTGGGAGTGGGCTGTTCATGCTCACTAATCCTCTCCATTGTTCTTTAAAATCATGGTTAATCTGGATTGTGGCCTTAACTCCACATTCCTGACTGCTCTTGAAAACCTTTGATTCTGACCTTAGTCAAGAAGCTATTTACCAGTGCTTTAAAAATCTTCAATCACCCTGTCTCCACTATTCTCTGACAAGAAGAGATCCAAAGAGTCATGATCCTCTGGGAGAGAGAAGGAGACCTCTGTAACTCTATTTTAAATGGGAGCAATAGCTGGGGGAGAGAGGAAGTTAATTAATGCTCCATGGCATGACCTCTTAGCAGAACATTTGTGACTATTACATAAATAAGTCAATAATGTTGCTGAAGGTGCAGAGGTCACATGGAATGACTTTGTGGCACTAAACCCAAATGGTAGTGACATTAACAGCAAGTGGCATTGTAATGCAGATGAAGTGCCATGATCTCAGAGTTGATAAGTGATAACACACTATTATTACATATTAACTGTTTTTCCTAACTAGTATGTCTTACCTGAGTTCTTGCTCATTTCTGTTTAACCACACCGATGCAAAGGTGTCCGTCATGGGAAAACACATTCCTCTCACTTAGTGGATGTGGGAATGTCACAAGATGTTGTCTGTTGAATTAACCTGCGGTGAAAAATGGACAAATTGGTTTGGAAAAAAGTGACAAGGCTTTTCTTTTCTTAAAATAAATTATTGGCTATGGTCCCATTAGATTTACTTCCATATTTTCTTGTGATAGCAATGCTGGATAAAACACTCACCTGTAAAGAATAAAGGTCTAAGCGTTTGTTCATAACGAGTAGAAGATTGATTGGTGTTGCTAATCTTCACAAGCTTTAGACGGACAATTAGTTTCAGAATCTTCATAATTCAAATATGGCCTGTTCAGGGAAAAGCAGCTAGATGGGAGAACCAGCATCTTCCTCCATCAATCTGTATATTTTAAGTTTTAAAAAATTCATTCGCAGGATAAAGGAGTCACTGGCAAAGACAGCATTCATTGCCCATCTCTAACTGCCCAGAGGAGGGCACTTAAGAGTCAACTCCATTGTTGTGGGTCTGGAGTCACAAGTAGGGCAGACTAGGTACGTATAGCAATTGATATCAGAGATAGTAGGAACTACAGATGCTGGAGAATCCGAGATAACAAGGTGTGGAGTTGGATGAACACAGCAGGCCAAGCATCATCTTAGGAGCAGGAAAGCTGATGTTTCGGGCCTAGAACCTTCATCAGAAATGGGGGAGGGGAAGAGGGTTCTCAATTAAGTAAGGAGAGAGGGGGAAGCAGATCAAAGGTGCATAGAGGAGAACTCGTCCCGGCCTCCCTAACCTGTTCTTCCTCTTGCCTATCCCCTCCCCCCACCTCAAGCCGCACCCCCATTTCCTACCTACTAACAGCATCCCGCACCCTTGACCTGTCCATCCTCCCTGGGCTGACCTACACTCCCCACCTACATTCACCTTTACTGGCTCCATCCCGGCCTCTTTGGCTTGTCTGTCTTCTCTCCCCCATCTTCTCCTCTATCCATCTTTGATTTGCCTCCCCTTCTCTCCCTATTTATTTCAGAACCCTCATTCCCCCCCCCCTCCATTTCTGATGAAGGGTCTAGGCCCAAAACGTCAGCTTTCCTGCTCCTAGGATGCTGCTTGGTCTGCTGTGTTCATTCAGCTCCACACCATGTTATCATGTATAGTAGTTTCCTTCCTTAAATAAAATTAGTGAACCAGATGTGTTTTCCCCAAACTTTGGCAATGGTTTCATGGTCACCATTAGACTCTTAATTCCAGATTTTAAAAAAAAAATTGAATTCAAATTCCACCATCTGCCATGGCAGGACTTAAACCCAGGTCCCTGGAATGTTACCTGTGTCTCTGAATTAACAGTCCAGCCATAATATCACTAGGCCATCACCTTCCCATACATTTGTTTGACTCTAGTTTCCTAAATTTGTCTAATGTAGCTTTCTACCCGGAATTCTATTACTTCCTATTGAGTCCGATGGTTATGTCCCTTTTAGAGGTAAACTCAGCACTCCTAGCAAATGCAGAATTCACCACTGCAATGCGGCAATGATTGTGGAACTTCAGTGGAAAGTCAGTTTCTCTTCCATTGTCACTCTGAAGGTGGGCTTAGAGGCTCAGTGTGAGACCTGGTGTGCAGTTAAAAGCTGTGCACTTGCGTATTTATGCCCTGTAAAACACCAATCAGTTCGCAAATCTATTTTGAAATAGCTAATAAGATGTTTGGAATATTCACTGTCCTGAATGACACGAGTCTCCCTTCTTCTCTTCAGATGTTGGAGAAGGAAATTGCAAAAAGCAATAAACTTGACAAGTTACAATTGAAAACAAAACACAACATTAGAGCTGGCCTCAGGAAAAGCCAACTGGCAAAGCAATCAAGCACTAGGATCTGCCTTGAAATGGGTGATTCAGTTAACACCCTAAACAATGAGTTCCTGTTTTATATCCTCCAAGCATTCTACCAGATTTGAAAAGCTATTTCCACATCATTATGGGCTTCTCCCCATGTAAATGCTTTAGAATGATTAAGTTACACAGAGGAAATGGCCCCACGTGGTGCAATAAGGTTAAAGGAATCATTTCCTTCCTAACTCAAAATGAGAGCTTAAGGAAATCAAAGCTTGATCTTTTGGGAGCCTTGATTATCTTGGAATTGCTTCTCTTGAAGTTTATTAGTTTGAGATAAATTTTCCATTAAATTATGGCAAATCATCAACTTTTATATTTTTCTGTTGTAAGGATAGATTCTCTGGTCAGGATCAACGTGGATTAATTCATCATAAAAGCATAAATTTTTCAATCCACCCGTTCCAAACCCCTCTGTAATAGGACAGTCATGAGTTCCACTGTGAACTTTTGCTTCTTAGAGTTTTCAAATGGGCTGAAATATTTTCTCCATTAGACTGTAGGAATATGTAATCCCAGGGGTTGTCAATTGCTAAATCATTTTGTAAAGCTCTAAAGTTATCAATAGAATGTTATCTATATGAACAGGTCTTAATTTCTTCCCTCTGAAATTTTAATGAGGGAGTTTGGCCATTTATAATGTGGCTAGCTTTGTTTTCAAAACTGGTCAAGAAGAAGTTACAAACACAGATCTTTAACTTTCCCATATCGGCCCCTTAGGTCACTATTTGTGGGTTTGCATTTTTACTCCATTCTTTTCTTTGCCTCTACATTTGCAATTACTTGTGAGCATTTTCACTCAGGATAAAGGTTTCTGCTAGATCTGTAGAAGGGTCTAGGCCCGAAACGTCAGCCTTCCTGTTCCTCTGATGCTGCTTGGCCTGCTGTGTTCATCCAGCTCGACACCTTGTTATCTCAGTTAGCTCTGTTGGCTGGTTTGTGATGACAAAACAGTGTTAGTTTGACTCCCCGCAATGAATGGTTCTCCTTCTCAAACTTTCCCCTCACCTGAGGCACAGTGAACTTCCAATTAAACCACCACCAGTTGCGTCTCTCCAATGAGGGAGAAATGAGGTAGGAATTCAGTGACCTTTTCCCTCAGTACACCTTCCAAGCCTCCTTCAGATACATGTTTCCTCACATGAATTTGTGCTTCAACCCCTCTCACTCTGGTCTCTGTTCCCATTGCAATGTCTCTCCAGTTGATAAAGGAGTGGCTGTCATCAGATTGTTGACCAGCCTGAGCTCAGGTGTAGAGGAAGAGGGTCCAGATTACAAAGGAGAGGGCACAGACTGGTGGCAGCATGCCAATCCACATGCACCTGAATGCATTGGAGGAGAAGATATGAGAATTGATAGGAGAACAGAGCAGTTGCTCCATCACTGATGGTGAGGGCTGGCACTTCATCTATCCTGGTATACCCTAGGATACATTCAGAGCCACAACCCGTGACTGCCTTACAACCTGGGCAACAGAGGCTACTACCATCTGGAGGCCAAGTGGGCACTGAGTCCTTGGCTGAGCATGGCTGCCTGGAGTCACCCTGGGAAAGGAAGATGCTGAAAAATCTGACACAGTATGCAGAGGGTATATGTGCCTGAATGTAGATACTGAAAATACCCATCCCAGCTATGATGGCTGTGACATCACCCTCATTGACCCTTTGGCCTCCTCATGGCAACCTTTCTCCTTTGGCAAATGTCATGGAGGGGCACATCAGTCAACCAGGAAGGAAGGAGAAGAAGCCATTTGAAGGCAGATTATGGAAATCAGCCGGACAAGTTGCAATAGTTGGAGATTTCAGTTACCCTAGGTTAGAATGGCATGGTGGCTCAGTGGTTAGCATTGCTGCCCCACAGCACAAGGGACCCGTGTTCAATTCTAGCCTCAGGTGACTGTCTGCGTGGAGTTTGTACATTCTCCCTGTGTCTATGTGGGTTTTCTCTGGGTGCTCTGGTTTCCCCCCACAGTCAAAAGATGTGCAAGTTAGGGTGGATTGCCCACAGTGTCTATGGCAAGAAATATAGAGATGGTGTAAGGGGCGGACCTGGGTTGAATGCTCCTTGGAGGGTCAGTGTTGACTCAGTGGACTGAATGGCCTGCTTCCACACTACAGGGATTCTATAATATCTCAAATGCAGGAAAGAGAAGAAGCATGAGGAAAGCATTACAGGTTTTGTTAAAACAAATAATAAAATGTTCTTCAAACACGTGAATAGTAAAAGATTAGTGAAGGATAAGATGGGGTCCATAAGAGGCAAACAGGATAAGCTACCAACTGAAACAAAAGATATGGCAGTGATATTGAATGCGTACTTTGTTTTCATCTTTACTAAATTAAAAATTGGTGACAGTGGCCCAGTAGAAAACATGGGTGTTGAGCAACTGAGTAATATCGACATGCAGCCCAGGTAGAGAAGTTGCCAGGCCCAGATGGGATGCATCCAAGATTTTGAGAAAAGTAAGGGAGCAAATTGTACAGCTATTGATAGAAATTTTCCAGGCTTCTTTGAACAAAGAGCGGGGGGAATGGAGGATTATAATGGTGACACTGTTGCTCAAGAAAGGAACAAAGGATAACCCAGAAAACTACCGAGCTGTCAGCTTGAAGTTGAAGTAACTCATCAGACGCTAGTATCCTGTCACCAAGTTACCCCTTATTTATATGTAAAGGGCCCTTACTACTGATCGAGCTTCCTCAGAACCAGCTCTCAGAGTGAACAGGATGTCTGACACTCCTGTTCTTATCTATTAGCCACAATAACAGCCCTTATCAAGGAACTCAAATTCAATGAGGACCATCCGGCTGACCCAGTTACAATCACTGCATCCCTCCTCCTGTAAGTCTGAGGACAATGGACCTTTTTTGGCTGAAGCTCCTGCTGGGGCATTTTAGCACTGGGTCAGGCTCCTCCAGCTCTGCCTCCAATACAGACGATGTGTAAGATGCTGTAGCTGGCCTCTTGTGCCCAGACCGTCTTGGAAGAAATTCACTCTTTTCTTCAGGCGGCAAAAGTGTTGAGAAAGCGACATCCACAATGTCTACTTCAGATTCTGTGATAGCTTCAATGCATAATGGAAAGGGAGCACACATGGGTCCTAGAACTGTAGGAAAGGCTGCCAAGGGTTTAGATTTAGATTAGAGATAATGGGAACTGCAGATGCTGGAGATTCCAAGATAATAAAATGTGAGGCTGGATGAACACAGCAGGCCAAGCAGCATCTCAGGAGCACAAAAGCTGACGTTTCGGGCCTAGACCCTTCATCAGAGAGGATGAAGGGTCTAGGCCCGAAACGTCAGCTTTTGTGCTCCTGAGATGCTGCTTGGCCTGCTGTGTTCATCCAGCCTCACATTTTATTATCTTAGATTTAGATTAATTCATTTAGACCCTTGATGGCCTTTCCGAGGAGGATCTGGGCAAGTTTTGCTGCAGCACTATTTGTAGCTTTCATATGGTTCACATGCTTGTTCAACACCAACCCCAACTTTGTCACTGGACCTGGCTTTGTGTCGACCATGACCCTTGTTCATGCAGGGCCATGCCCATGGTTCCTTCAACAAAGTTCATCCCCTGAAGTAAACTGTCTGTCTTGCTTAATGAAACCTTGTATCCTGTGTTGGCGTTCTTGATGCCATTTTCTCACCTCACCACCAGCCCGGGAAGATCAGGTTTAACCTTGTGCCGAGTCTTCTCCCCATTAGCAGCACTGCTGGAACTGTAACTGTTATTGCATGGACAGCTTGGTATCTAATAAAACAGTCGGCTGCATCGTTCAGCCTGCTCTTTATGCCAGACCATTAGAGGATGGATGGCCTGTTGTTATCTTTGTATGTTGAATACCATTTGACTTTTAAGAAATGCTTAAATTCTCTGCTGGTAAATGATGGCCACTTATCTGTGATCATCATTTCCAGGAGTCATTGTATTGCCAAAGATGCTATCTGTTTTTCTGTCATTGTTCCTCTGTTTGACGAATGAAGTCTATGTGTGCCCAGCCACTTTTTTTTGGCGGGCATCCATAATGACTAAGAACCTTGAATGCATAAAAGAACTTGCACAGTCAATATGTAACTGAATCGAGGGTTTATCAGGTCCCATGAAGATGGAGGAGATGCTGGCATTAATTTATTGTCCTTGTTGGCACTTTGGACACTGCCCCATCAATGCATTTATGTCTCCTATATCTAGAAGGTTGAGAGGTGACTTAATTGAAACATATAAAATAATCAGAGGGTTAGATAGGGTGGATAGGGAGTGCCTTTTTCCTAGGATGATGACGGCGAGCATGAGGGTGCATAGCTTTAAATTGAGGGTTGAAAGATATAGGACAGATGTCAGAGGTGATTTCTTTACTTAGAGAGTAGTAAGGGAATGGAATGCTTTGCCTGCAAAGGTAGTAGATTCGCCAACTTTAGGTACATTTAAGTCGTCATTTTTGGATAAACATATGGGCGTACGTGGAATAGTGTAGGTTAGATGGTCTTCAGATTGGCATCTGGAGATGCCAATCTCCAGGTTGGCACAACATTGAGGGCCGAAGGGCCTGTACTGTGCTGTAATGTTCTATGTTCTATGTTCTATCGACTCCTGACCACTAGGCATAACATCTTGCCAACAGCTTCATTTTGGAAACCCCAGGATGACCTGAGTGGAGTTCAGCCATTATCTGGAGGCAGTGTTTGCTTGGGACAATCACTCTTGCTCGTCATAATAAAATGCTGTCCTCTACAGGATCTGCTCTTTCTAGGTACAAAAAGGTCAGACACATTTGGAGTATTCTGTTTAATTCTTGGCATCTTATTTAAGGAAGAACGTTAAAAACCCTGGAGAAAGTGTAAAGGAGATTTACCAGAATGATACCAGGAGTAAAGGATCTTAGATACATGGAAAGATTAGAAAAATTAGGCTTAACTCCATCGGACAGAGAAGATTGAGATGTTCAAAATTATGAACTTTTTTTTCAGAGTAGAGAAGGACATTCTGTTTCCTCTATTTGTATGTCAATAGCTAAGGGTCACAAATTCAAGATTGCCAGCAAGGGTCCCAAGAGTGAGAAGCCTCTTTACTTCGAGTGTTCTTAGGATTCAGAACGCTCTGCCTGGAGGATTGATGGTGGATTCCATGGGAGGATTTTAAAGAGAGATGGATATTTATCTGAGAGGCTGGAGAATGGGACTAGCTATGTAGGTTTTTCACGAGCCCGTACAGATATGCTGGATCAAATGGCATCCTTCTGTACTGTCAATTTCTATCATTTTCAAGAGCACCATTGAATAAGGTAGTTTCTTTTTATGACAATGCATGATAGTTATCATGGTTACTATTAGTGGAACTAGCCTTACATTTTAGATTAATTATTGATTCCATTCCAGCAGCTGCCCATCTCTAAATATTAAGCTGGGTCTGTTGATTACTAGCCCAGTGACATTAGCATTAAACAACCATCCTGACCCCCATCCCATTGAAGTATTGCTTGTACATAAATGATTCTGACAGGAAATTTTAAATTTGATTTATGAATGTTTGCATGCTGTTTTGTTGGTGACGAGACACCACAAGAGTTGACTGTGGTGTGTCAGGGGCTGGTTGGCAATGACCATGGCCTGTTTGCTCATTCTTTGCACACAGTCACCGAGTGCAGGTGGATGGGTATGGAAATCGAGGCATCCAGCAGAGGTGAGCGGCTTTTGTGTGATTTGCTTTTATATTGCCAAGGGACTGAAGTAGTAAGACTTATGAGAATGAGACAATTCAAAGGATGGGCCTAGATCTTTTCCCACTCCAAGTTCCCCATTGTATCTTGCGGCATGCTGCAGCTTCTCTTCATTTTCTTCTTCTGAGGATACCTCATCCTTGACACTGTGTTCAGTAGCCCGAACCTTCACAATGCCAGTTTGTGTCAATCCCTGCTAGGTTAAAGAGTGCCACCTAATGGTGCCAGACACTTTTATCTCATTTTGAGGAAGGTGATGGTCTATTCTGGTTGCAGGTGCAACTTATATTTTGGAGCTCATCTTCATCAACCTCTGAGCTCCTTTATTGATATCAGCAGTCCGCTCTTCAGTGAGTAACACTTATTGGCCTGTATCTGTGCTTGAAGGTGCACAGGATGGAGTGGGGTGGGTGGATGGTAGAGAATTGCAGCATGTGAGTACTAGAGAATCAAAACGTTGCCACTGCTTCCAGGGTAATAGGCTCATCCCTGCAGGTTCCATTGGCAATAGTCTCGAACAAGTTGGATTTTGAGGGAAGTCAATGTCGACTGGTTGATGAAGCACCCTGATTAGCCAATGGTCATCTCAACAGTTTTGAGTAGATTAGATTAGATTCCCTACAGAGTGGAAACAGGCCCTTCGGCCCAACAAGTCCACACCGCCCTTTGGAGCATCCCACCCAGACCCATCCCCCTATAATCTACACACCGCTGAACACCATGGGCAATTTAGCATAGCCAATCCACCTATCCTGCACATCTTTGGGCTGTGGGAGGAAACTGGAGCACCCAGAGGAAACCCACGCAGACACGGGGAGAATGTGCAAACTCCACACAGACAGTTGCCTGAGGTGGGAATCGAACCCGGGTCCCTGGTGCTGTGAGGCTGCAGTACTAACCGCTGAGCCACTGTGCCGCCTATATGACCTTGGGCCTAAGGGGAATCCAGTCATGTTCTCTTGCAGCAGCTGCCCATACTGGTTCTAAACTCATTCGTGTGACTGGTGCTCCTGAAGGAGTATTCTGTCTCCACCTTGTGCAAAAATGTGTGGCTGATTCAGGGATGCTGCACATACATCCAGTGAGCTGACAGTGTGGAAACGTGGTGACCTGGAGACCCACTGACATAGATGCCCAACAGCTTGCAAACAGAAATCACCTCTGCCATCATCACAGCACGCAAATCAGCCATGGTCTGTCGGGATGGGTACAATTTTTGTTGACACTACACACCTGACATCTAGTGATGGTTCATTTATTATCTGTATGCCCTGGTTTCTGGGTACCATTGTCTCTGACCCACCTTTCTGCCTAGTGCCATCTGGGCTCCCTACCACTTCCCCATCACCAGGCTGTCCGTTGTCAGGAGATAGCTGATGTTTCCACTTCCCTGATCCTCCCTCCTTCCTGCCTTATCACTCTTGCTAAAGAAATACCCTTCAAAGTACACGACCCCACTGCCGTACAGCCACTCTCATGTTGTAAACAGATAGATACAGGGAAGATGTTTCCCTAGCTGTGGGTTCTATAATCAGGGGATAGACCCAAGGTATGGGCTAGACCATTTAAGATTGAGATGAGGAAAGTGTTCTTAACTCAAAGGACAGTAAACGTGTAGAATTGTCTACCACCAGAGGCCATGGAGGCCAAGTCATTGAGCATATTCAAGAAAGAGCTAGCTCCATTTTTTCTTTTTAAATTGTCAAGGGTTCTGGTGAGAAATCAGGAATACAGAATTGAGAAAGGGGATCAGCCTGTATAGAATGGCAGACAGGTGGAAAGGCCAAATGGCATACTCTTGCACCTGGTATCTAGCATTGTTAAGGGTTTTATCTTGCTTCGTATTGCAAAAATGCCACCCACAGGCCCCTAACAGGAGGATGAACTGCTCAAAGAGATCTAAATGATAGTACCTCTCTTTCCTTACAATGAAATGAAGAGACTTCATTGCCAGCTGCTGCCCCATTGCTCTGCTCCTTACTCATTGTCCACACACAACTCACAGAATTGTGTTGCACTAATGAGACCGTTAACTGCTGCCCTGTTCTCTATCATGTGAATTGGCATTTAAGTCCTTGTTTCCAAACTATGAAGGGACTTTACACTCAATGCACCATCTGCTCCTGGCAGGATAGTGCCCTGACACAACGATGACAGGATTCTGACTCTGATAGACTGGCCTTTCAATTAGGTCCCCATCCTCACCTCCACCACTCTCCATATTAAAGAGGTAAAACCCAAGTTGAAACCTGAACATTTTTCAACAGTCCCGTTTGTAGGTTGACCCACAATGCCATTAGGGAGGGAATTCTAGGATTTTGACCCAGTGACATAGAAGGAACAGTGGGATATTTCCAAATCAGGATGGTGAGTAGCTTGGAGGGTAACTGGAGGTGGTCATGTTCCCATATATCTGCTGCCCTTTTTTGTTATGGATAGAAGTAGTCGTGGCTTTGGAAGGTGCTGTCTGAGGATCTTTGGTGAATTTCTGCAGTGCATCTTGTAGATAGTACACACTGCTGCTACTGAGCATTGCTGGTGGAGGGAGTGGGTGTTTGTGGATGTGGTGCCAATCAAGCGGCTGCTTTGTCCTGGATGGTGGCAAGCTTCTTGAGTGCTGTTGGAACTGCACCCATCCAGGCAAGTGGGGTATATTCCATCACACTCCAGACGTGTGCCTTGTAGATGGTGGACAGGGTTTGAGGAGCCAGGAGGTGATCTACTTGTTGCACTATTCCTGATTGTCAAGGGGCGGTGGTTAGATTGTCTCTTCTTGGTGATGGTCATAGCCTGCCAATTGTGTTGCACCAATGTCACTTGCCAGTTGTCAGCCCAAGCCTGAATATTGTCCAGATCTTTTTGCATTTGAACATAGACTGCTTCAGTATCTGAGGAGTTGCGAATGGTGCTGAACATTGTGCAATCATCGGCGAACATCCCCACTTCTGGCCTTCTGATGGAGGGAAGGTTATTAATAAAACAGCTGAAGATGGTTGGCCAAGGACACTATCCTGAGGAACTCTTGCAGAGAGGTCCTGGAGCTGAGGTGATTGACCCCAACAACCACAACCCTCTTCCTACGTGTCAGGCATGAGTCTAACCAGCGGAGAGCTTGCCCCCGGTACCCATTGATTCCAATTTTGCTACGGCTCAGTGATGCCATACTCAGTCGAATGCAACCTTAATTTCAAGGGCTGTCAATCTCACCTCATCTCTCTAATACAGCTCTTTTGTCCATATTTGAACCAAGTCTGCAATGAGGTCAGGAGCTGAGTGACCCTGGTGTAACCCAAGCTGTGTGTCACCGAGTAGGTTATTTCTGAGCAAGTGCTGCTTGATAGCACTGTTACTGACGCCTTCCATCACTTTACTGATGATCGAGAGTAGACTGATGTGGCAGTAATCGGCTGGATTGGGTTTGTCCTGCTTTTTATGTACAGGACTTACTTGGGCAATTTTCCAAATTGTTGGGTAGATACCACTGTTGTAACTGTATTGGAACAGCTTGGTTAGGAGAGCAGCAAGTTCTGGAACACAAGTCTTCAGTACTATTTCTGGAAGGTTGTCAGGGCCATTAGCCTTTGCACTATCCAGTATCTCCAACTGTTTCTTGATATCATGTGGAGTGTTTCAAATTGGGTGAAGACTGGTATCTGTGATGTTGGGGACCACTGGAGGAGGCTGAGTTGGATCATCCACTCTGCTGTTCCGGCTGAAGATTGCTGCAAATTTTTCAGCCTTTTCTTTTGCATTGATGTGCTGGGCTCTTCCATCTTTGAGGATGGGGATATTTGTGGAGCCTCCTCCTCAGTGAATTGTTTAATTGTCCACCACTATTCCTGACTGGATGTGGCAGGATTGCAGAGTTTAGATCTGGTCCATTGGTTGTGGGATTAGTTAGCTCAGTCTATCATTTGCTGCTGTTGCTGTTTGCCGTGCAAATAGTCCTGTTTGCTGGCTTACCAGGTTGATACCTCATGTTCAGGTATTCCTGGTGTTGCTCCTAGCATGTCCTCCTGCATTCTCCATTGAAGCAGGGTTGACGCTGTAGCTTGATGCTAATGGTTGAGTGGGGGATATACCGGGCCATGAGATTACAGATTGTGTAAGAGTACAGTTCTGCAGCTGTTGGTGGCCCAGAGCACGTCATGAAAATCCAGCTTTGAGTTGTTAGATCTATGTGAATCCTGCTGCATTTAAAATGTTGATAGCGCCACTCAACACGATAGGAGTTATTCTCCAGGTGAAGACAGGACTTTGTCTCCACACGGATTGTGTGATGGTCACTTTTACCGATACAGTCATGGACAGATGTGTCTGCAGTTGGCAGATTAGTAAGGATGAGGTCAAGTATGTTTTTCCCTCTTGTTGGTTCTCTCACCACCTGCCGCAGACCCAGTCTAGCAGCTATATCCTTTATGACCTGACCAGCTCGATCAGTAGTACTGCTGCTGAGCCACTCTTGGTGGTGGACATTGAAACGTCTCACCCAGAGTACATTTTGTGTTTCCTCCAAGTGCTGCTCAACATGGAGGGATACCACTTCATCAGCAGGAGGTTTCCTTGCTCATGTTTAACCTGAAGCCACAAGTCTTCATGGGGGCCAGAGCGAATGTTGAGGACTCCCAGACCACCTCCCTTCTGACTGTATACCACCTTGCAGCCATTTCTACTGGGTCTGTCCTGCTGGTGGTACAGGATGTATTCAGGGATGGTGATGGTGGTGCCTGGGGCATTGTCTGTAAGGCATGATTCTGTGAGTATGACAATGTCAGGCTGTTGCATAACTAGTCTGTAAGTCAGCTCTCCCAATTTTGGCACTAACCCCAAGATGTTAACGAGGATGACTTGCAAAGCTGACAGGTCTGTTTCTGCCATTGTCTTTTCTGGTGCCTAGGTTGATGCCAGGTGATCGTTTGGTTTCATTTCTATGGCTGACATGTGACTCCAGACCCACAACAATGTGGTTGACTGTCTATTGCCCGCTCAAATGGCTTGCTAAGCTATTTCAGAGGGCAATAGACAGTCAACCACATTGTTGTGGGTCTGGAGTCACATGTCAGCCATACCAGGTGAGGGATAACAGGTTCCCTTCCCTGAAGGACATTAGTGAACCAGATGGGTATTTTCTAACATTCGACAATGGTTTCATGGTGATCAGTAGATTCTTAATTCCAGAGATTTTTGGTTGAATTTAAATTCCACCATCTGCCACGGTGGGATTCCAACTTAGGTCCCCAGAATATTAGAGATAGAAGGAACTGCAAATACTGGAGAATCTGAATAACGAGGTGTAGAGCTGGATGAACACAACAGGGCAAGCAGAATCAGAGGAGCAGGAAAGCTGATGTTTCAGCTTTGGACCCTTCTTCGGAAAAGTTTTCTGAAGAAGGGTCCAGACCCAAAATATCAGCTTTCCTGTTCCTCTCATGCTGCTTGCCCTGCTTTGTTCATCCAGATGTGCACCTTGTTATCCCCAGAACTTTAGCTGGGTTTCTGGCTTAATAGTCTAACAATAATACCACCAGGCAATCGCCTACGCCAGTGTGTCCTCTCAAGGGTAAAATATTTTAGTCATAGAGTCCCTGCGTTTGGAGGCCCTCTGCTTTTTCTTTTCAATGTGGATTTGGGTGTTCACAGTAGGGATACAAGGTAAGATTATTCCAGCTGGAACGATCGTTCTTCATCTTCCTGGCTCACAAGCAGTGCTGTAAGGATTAGCAGATCCAGCTGAGCTCTTCTCCTCTTGCCTAAGGGATTTTCTAAAGCCTGGGAAACCCATTTTGAAATATAAACACTATTAAAGTGCATGTACTGTTAAAATGAAGGTATAAAACCTCCTTTACAGTCAATGTGCCTCCTGAAAGATTCAGAAAGTTGCTTATCCCTCATTCTACCTTCATTACTGTAAGTAGCTGGTGGGTTCCGTTCCTGCATCGGTTTTCAAACAGTTTAACTACCCATCAAAAGAACCCTTGCCTCTTAAGGGTTAAAATAACCTGCAGGTATTCTGCTGTCCATCATGGGACATAACCTCACACCTTCCTTCTGATCTGGAGCTGAACTTCGCTGGAACAACTTGACCGCACAAGTGAATCCTTCATTGACTGGCAAATGCCTGCAGCCCCCTAAAGGGTTAACCCAGAGACATTGCTGCTCTAACGCTGAGCCTTGTACACAGGAAAGGTCAGTAAATCAAATAACCTCAAACTACACATTCATTCAGTTTGTGCAATCACAGACAATCTAATAGTCACTGAGCAAAATCCAATCTAGCATCAGAAAGCAGCAGCTGAGAATGTTTTCTTTGGATTTGTACAGGTGAAGTGATGACAGTAAAACAAAGAGGACATTGCTATCCTTTTTCAAACGAACATGCAGAAATTCAGGCTTTTTGTAGGCAGTGGTCAGAGCATTTTACTGTATTAAATGCACTTGCTTATGGAATGTAGTGCCGAGGGGAAATTTGGGTTGTAGTGGCTGCTGGTTTGTCATTGTGTGGACTGTGTGTCTGATGGCCTCTCTGCTTTGCAATTATAGATGTGAGAAAGTAAAGGACAGTAGAGAATGATCTGTACAAAATCACATATTTAAACCCCTGAGAGGATCAACTCATTTTCTTTTGAAGTTGGGTTTGGACTCATAAAAATCAAAAAGGAGGCAGCAGCATCTGGGATTTTAATAACTATATGAAAGCAAGAGGTCAGTGAGTGTTATGTGGCCTGGAGTTAATTACATTTACTTCATTTTGTTCTTTTGTTTCATCTTTTTCCTTTAATAACTTCTCTCTGACCAGAGCTTGTAATACAGCCTCAGCTGATAACCCACAGTCCCACTGCGGTTCCAATTTATATATTTTTAATTAGTCATCAGGGACCTCACCTCATGTTATTATGTACCAGCACTGCTCGTGTTTCTTTACAACTTCAAAATTTGGTTTATATTCAATGGAGATGAAAACCTACTCTGGGGTATTGACTGGTCAGATGCGTGAGACTATGAGTATTTCACCATCTGGCTTTGAATCCAGCCGAACAATCACCATTCTCATTCATGAATATGTCCCCCATTCTTTCAGTGTTGCTGGGTGAAAATCCTGGAACTCCATCCTTAACAGTTGTGGGGAGGCGATGGCCTAGTGGCTTTATTGTTAGACTGTTAATCCAGAGACCCAGGCAACATTCTGGGGACCAAAGTTCAAATCCCGCCACAGAAGATGATGGACTTCCATTCAATAAGTAAATGTAATTAAGGGTCTAATGATGACTGTGATTCCATTGTTGGGGGGGGAAACCCAACTGATTCATTAATGGCCTTTAGGTTGGGGAACTGCCTTCCTTACTTGGTATGGCCTACATGTGACTCCAGACCCACAGCAATGTGGTTGACTCTTAACTTCCCTCTAGACAATTAGGTACAGGTAGTGCATGCTGCCTAGCCAGCAATGCCTTATCCAATAAACAAATAAAGAAAAGTATTGTATATCACATAGACTGCTGCAGTGCAAGAAGGCAGCTCACTACCTCCTTCTCCAGGACAATTAGAGATAGAGTCATCAAGTTGTACTGCACAGAAACAGAACCTTCAGTCCAACTTATTCATGCCAACCAGATATCCTAGATAAATATATATAGTCCCATTTGCCAGCAGTTGGCCCATATCCTTCTAAACCTTCCATATTCATGTACCCAGCCAAATGCTGTAATTGTACCAGTCTCCACCACTTCCTTTGGTAGCTCATTTCATACATGTACTACCCACTATGTGAACAAGTTTCCCCTTAGATCCATTTTAAATCTTTCTCCCCTCACCTTAAGCCTATGCCCTCTAGTTTTTTACTCCCATTCCCTGTGGAGAAGACCTTGATTTTTCACACTATCCATGCCCCTCATGATTTTATAAATCTCCGTAACACAATCACGTAAGCTCCGATGTCCAGGGAAAATAGCTCCAGCCTATTCAGCCTCTTCTGATTGGCCAATAAATGCTGGCAACGTTCACATACACCCCTCCCCATATGGAGTAGTAAAATTCTTGTCTCTCTTATGGTATAGTAGGTTGAAAGTGAAATAACTTGCTATTATTCAGAGATATTCCCAGCCCCAATGTTGTTCCAAAGTACTTTACATTAAATGAGCTACAAAGTGTCATGTTATGGTTTAGTTTGTGTCACAGATCTATGTGGAGATGCCATGAGTTTCTATGGAGGAATCATCTAGGGGTCTGTGCAAAGTGGGCTATGGTGAGATATGTTTCAGAATCAGGTGACTGGCTCAGTGAGGCCTATCTCCACATTGAGACTATCTTACTCCATCTTTCATATATTTCACAAACAGGGCAGCAGGATTCTTTCTAGGCAGTAGTGAGATGTGAATCAACAGTCATCAGTGATTGTTAACTGCCTGGCTGGCATCCCAAATCCCACACTTATTCATGCTCCAGAACTGTATCATGATATCTCTGAACAGATTGCTTTGAAATATCTACTCCCATCACACCAGTGTGCCAAGAAAGTTACACATGAGATAAACCCAACATGGAAACCAGAGCAGATATCTGACCAGAGCAGCTCCTCACTTGCACTACATTGGACACCGGACGCCAATATCTCAGGGCACGTTCCATGGGAACTGCGCACAGACAATCCACCTGCACAGACAGCCTCTATAAACCTGCATAAACCACTTACAGGATACCTCTGTATTTTAACGAAGCATTGGTAACTCTTAATGTATTGCAGCAGCCTGAACACTTTGTGCCCAGGGACACACACTCAGCTCAGGGACTGGACAAGTTGTATCTTCTTTTGCTCTCATAGAGCTCACTCACTCTGCTTTACTTTACTTTTGCAAGAGAAGAAGAATCCCTACAGTGTGGAAACAGGCCCTTTGGCCCAAGAAGTCCACACTGACCCTCAGAGCTCAAATGCATCCACTTTTAACCCACCTAAAGTACAAATCCCTGAACACTACCGGCAATTTTGCATTGCCAATCCACCTAACCCTCTTTGCCTTGCCTTTTTGTGCTTTGCCCTCTCAGACAGAGATTCAAGGCTTTTTCACTGCCTCCCTGTCGTGCTGCTCAGCACAGACACAGATCCAGAAACCTTGTCATGGTTGCCAAATCACAGGATATAGCTTTTACACGATGGGTTTCTAGCACAAGTCAACAGCAGCCTCTGGTACCAGTCCAGAAGTTTAGACACAATTAGTCAAGTACTTGGTGTGTTCAGATTCAAAGGACACTGTCTAGATAAGTGGTGAGGAGCTGCATGTCGGGCAGTTCACCACACCTCTTTCTGTCCTGCTGTGGGCTACTTTCCTCCTGGAATGGGCAAGTGTCAGGAATTACGGGAGATGAAAGTGGGTGGTACAGCTTTACCATTGGTACGTATGGGGAGATGTCCTGAGCGAGCGAATTGGCAGTGCAGAGAGCATCTGGGACAGGTGTTGGGGTGGATGAGGTTGAATGAGGAAGATGTTCCAGGCAGTAGCAAGAGGATGGAGCATGAGCCTTGGATGGAGGTAGGTGCAGTAGCAGAGAGAGAGTGAGTGTGAGGGTACGGAAGAGAAGGCAGAGTGAAGAATGATATTGACCTTCTTCCTACAGCCCTGGACATTCCTTCAGATGGCTGAGGCTGTACTGACCTGGGTGGTAACGTCAGACCAGCCTAGGCATGGTTTAGTATCATGATCTCCACTGCTGGTCCTGGGGGAGGAGCAGGCTCTGCATTGACATCCCCCTAGCCAGTAGGACCTGGGAGTCATTGTTCACGCAGCAAGATTTCAATCTCTATCCCAGTCTATCAGGGACTGTGTAAGGCAGATCCAGACTGACAATGCTTGTCCAGGAGCATAACAGACTTTTAAATATGGTGTGCAAGAGATGCCAGTGAATTCTGGGAAACCCATTAAATAGTGAGTAGTTCTGGGAGCAGTATGTGGTAATAATGGGTCAGAAATCGGATATAGCAGACACCTTAGGACTGGGTAGGCAGTTAATGATATGAGTTTGGTAAAGAGCACAAAAATTCTCATTCGACCTTGCCCTGCCAAGCCCACCAAAAAACACAATGTAACTCTGACCTAGCCAAGAAAATCTAAGATTCAGCCTTGTGTGTACGTCAGATTTTTTTCACAACATTTTAAAATGTTGGCTCAATGCTTATCAGCTCTGGCTTCAAGCCCATTCTATTGCTTTGTTCACTTTTTACCGAATCTATACTCAAGCTTAACCAATGAAACACAGTCAACATCAATAGTAAACAGATAACAAATAATTGAAGGCAGAATGATTTAGGTCTACTCTTGGAATACTGTGCTCAATTCTGGTTTTCTTGCTATAGCAAAGATGTTTTACACTTGAAAGAATTGAGAAAGATTTACAAGGATATTGCCAGGGTTGGAGGGTTAGAACTAAAGGCAGAGGTTGAATAGGCTGGGGCTATTTTGCCTGGAGCATTGGAAGCTGAGGAGTGACCTTACAGAGGTTTATAAAACCATGGAGAACATGGATAGGGTCAATAGTCAAAGTCTCTTCCCTGGTGTAGAGGAATCCAAAGCTAAAGGGCATAGGTTTAAGTTGAGAGGGGAAAGATTTAAAAGTGTCCTAAAGGGCAACTTTTTCATGCAGACAGTGGTGCATGTATGGAATAGACTACCAGAGGAAGTGGTAAAGGCTGGTATAATTACAACATTTGAAAGGCATTTAATTGGATGTATAAATAAGATGGGTTTGGAGGGAAGTGGGCCAAATGCTAGCAAACGAGACTAGATTAATTTAGAATATCTGGTCAGCATGGACAAGTTGGACTGAAAGGCCTGTTTCTGTATTGTACACCTCTGTGACTCCATGAGTCTGCGACTGAACTCGACAATTGCAGTTGCATTACTAGGAAACGTGGTGGCCAAATTGCGCACAGTAAATTTCCAAAAACAGTAACAGTAACAGTATGATGGCCAGACATTCTTCATAATAGCATTGATTGAAGGAAGGATAAATATTAACTTGGACATCAGGGAAAGCTCACAGCTCTTTAAGATATTATCTCCTCAGGAGAAAGGAACAATAGTACTTAGACATTAATGTACCAAGCCTCCATTTTGTGGCAATGTCTCATTCACTAGTTTCATTTGCTTTATCATTCTGGGTCATAGTACTATGTATATGTTCACCCTTAGAAGGAGTGAGGCCTTGATTAATATCTTGTATGAAAAACAGCACCTCTGACAGGGCAGCACTCCCAGAGGGCAATTGAGAGTCAAACACAATGCAAAGGGGCCTGGAGTCACATGTAGACCACACCAGGTAAGGATGGCAGTTTACTTCCCTAAACGACATTAATGAACCAGACGTGTACTGCAATCCCAAAGGAGGATTTGGACCAATTACTTGATTCAGGGTTGAGAGTGCTACAGGCTGAGTTAAGGCTGGAACTGAATCTGTTTCAGTTTAATTCCCAATGAATACAATTCATTCACTGGCTCCAAGCCAGTAGTATGGACCAATACCATGCTACCATTTATGTATATGTGGGATTCATCTTGTGAAAGGTTGCAAGCAAATTGCTTGGGCAAGTTATATCAGATGATAATTCTAAACACTTTTGAGTGCCACTAAAAAGTCCATGCAATGCAAATGATATATCAGACAGGTGTGTGTTTTTTTTTGGAAGGTTGTGAGGTCACGGTACAGCTAAAGGCTCATACTCCAGGCGACTACTGTGGTGTCATTGGTTGAAATCCCTGTATAATATTTGGTGGCATTCCAACAGTGGAATATTTAGCAGTCAGGAATTAAAAGCCAGTTGCAGAAGTGGTGGCTATGAAACTGTTGTCAATTGTTGTACAAACACATGTGATTCACTATGAGGATGGAAGTCTGCTATCCTACATGTGACTGCAGATGCTGAGCAATATGAATTATGTAGTAATACTCTCTGCAATGCCTAAAAAGATATTCAATTGTTAAAACCATGAGAAAATATTTTAAAAAACACTGCAGACTTCCGGACACTGAGTGACCCACTGGAAATGCTAGTGACTCATACGCTGCATAAAACCCATCTGGCTCACTAATGTCATTTGGGGAAGGAAACTGCCTTCCTTACCTGATCTGGCCTACATGCACCTCCAGACTCACAGCAATGTGGTTGACTCTGAACTGCCCTCTGGGCAATTAGGGATGGGCAATAAATGCTGCCAGGCCAGCGATGCCCTCATCCTGTTCATGAATAGAAAAAGCTCTTAACTAACATCAGGGAGGTAAGGAGGATTCGGAGACAGCCTCAATATGTCAGGTACACAACAGCAACTCTAATGACAGCAACCCAAACCTGGGAGCTCTCTTTAATCTTCTTAGGCAGATCCAGAGGACTAAGATGGACTTTCTTTCACTCCAGCACTGTGGGCTTTGAGGTGACAAAGCAGTCCAAATGCACAACCATGGGCAAGGGAAGGTGGTGTTTGCTGGAAAGACTAGGTGGTTCGTATGCTTGGCTTTTCTCATTGCTCCTTCCACCTTTCATGCTTAGCCTCCTTCTGGCTTTGTTTGAGAGGTTTGAAATGGTTGGCCACTGTGGAGCTGCTTTTTTTCCAGTTCACATGGTCTTGGGCAAGAGATTCTCATTAATTGGTATGTGGTGCGTTTTTTGGGGAGGGTTTGTAGGCACCCTCAAAGCTTTCCTCTGCCCTCCTGATAACCATTTGCTGTGACAGAGCTCAGAACAAAGAGCAAGTTTGATGTCAGGCATGCAGCCAACGTGGCCGATTGACTGTAGCCAATGCCTGGAGGTGGGGGTGGTTGGCCTGAGAGAGGACACTGAGATGAGAGTATCGTCCTGCCATTAGACTTTCAGAGGCATTGTTGGTGATTTTTCTCCAAGGACTAGAGGTACTTTTCCAGTGTTTCCAATTCACACCAGAAGACAGGAAGCACTGCAGTCCTGTAGGCCATGAACCTGTCACCTCAATCATTGAGGACAGCAAAGGCATAGGAACACCACCAGCTTCAAGATCCCCTTCTAGGTAACACAAAATCATGACTTGGAAATATGAAACCAGCCCTCCACTACCACTGGGTCAAAATCCCAGAACTCACTAATCAACAGAGATAGAAGGAACTGCCAATGCTTGAGTCAGAGATAACAAGGTGTGGAGCTGGAAGAACACAGCAGGTCAGGTACCATCAGAGGAGCAGGCAAACCAATGATTCAGGTTGGGACTCCTCTTCAGAAGATCCTTTCTGAAGAAGGGTCCTGACCCAAAACACCAGTTATCCTGCTCCTCTGATGCTGCTTGGCCTGCTGTGTTCCTCCAGCTCCACACCTTGTTATCACTAATAAGCAGCACTAACTGTAGTTTTTTTAAAAGCAATTCACAAGAAATGGACATCACTAGCCAGGCCAGCAAAAAGCCAACCACATTGCAGTGGGTCTGGGAGACACGTATAAGCCAATCCAGGTAAGGATGGCAGTTCCCTTCTCCCAAGGGAATTAGTGAACTAGATGAGGGTTTTTCCCCTCCTAACAATTAGCAATGGTTTCATGGTCATTGTTGAACTCTTATTTCCAGATTATTGTTGAATTCACATTCCTCCAGCTGCCATGATGAGATTTGAATCCAGGGCCCTGGAACATTAGCTCAGTGTCTGGATTAATAGATCCAGTGATAATACCACTAGGTCATCACCTACCCACACCACAAAGACTGCAATTATTCAAAGATCAGCTACCTCTACCTTCTCAAAGGCAATGAGAGAAGAACTACAAATGCTGGCATAGCCAAGAACAGCAACATCCTGTGAATAATTTAGAAAAAGGTTAATGGGCAGTTTATTTGTTCCGATGGTATGCTGGTTAAGATGGCCTGTGCCTTTGAAGCCACACCATGCAATTACTGTAAATAAACACAACATTAGTTCAATCAGAGTTCAGTTGTTGTATAATTTGGTACCGTTGCAGCTTGAAAAAATGCTTGGCAATTTCTATTTCAAATCAGAGAAAAGGCAACAACAAATTAGGTGCTTTATTTTGTAAAGCTGCTTTGAAAAACTGTGGTGTAATGTCTGTAATCTGCTGAATGCTTTCAAAACATGTACATGCATAGAACTTTAGCTGAGCACTGGATATTGATTACAGGGTATTGAGACTGATTGTAATTATGTACATTTGCTGACAATACAAAGCAGGGTAGAAATGTAAACTGTGCAGAGGGCACGGAGATGGGTGGCACAGCAGCTCAGTGGTTAGCACAGCTGCTTCAGAGCACAGGGAGCCTGGGTTCAATCCCAGCCTTGCAAGATTGTGTGGAGTTTGTATATTCTCCCTGCTTCTGTCTGGATTTCCTCCCACATCCAAAAATGTGTTGGTTAGATGAATTGGCTATGCTCAAATGTGGCCCTGTAGTATCCTAGGTTATGCAAGCTAGGTAGGTTCACCATGGTAAATGTGGAGTTATAGGCATAGGGTGGGGGCCTGGGACTGAATGGGATGTTTTTCAAAGCATCAGTACAAACTCAATGAACCAAATGGCTTCTTTCTGCACTGTAGGATTTTATGCTCCATTGAGATAAGAGACAAGTTAAGTAAATGAGCAATAAAATACCAAGTGGAGTATAATGTGGAGAAGGGGATTCTTCACTTTGATAGTAAAAGAAAGCATTTTTGTAAGAGGTGAAACTCGTAACTGTTGATGTTTAGAAAGATGTAGGTGCACTCATACAAGGAGCATAAAGTTAGTATGCAAGTAGAACAAGGTCTTAGGAAATGCTATGAAAATAGTAAAATGGGCCATTGATATTCAACTTCCATCAGAAATAATGGGAACTGCAGATGCTGGAGAATCCAAGCTAACAAAGTGTGAAGCTGAATGAACACAGCAGGCCAAGCAGCATCTCACAAGCACAAAAGCTGACGTTTCGGGCCTAGACCCTTCATCAGAGAGGGGGATGGGGAGAGCGTTCTGGAATAAATAGGGAGAGAGGGGGAGGCGGACCGAAGATGGAGAGAAAACAAGATAGGTGGAGTGGACAGTATAGGTGGGGAGGTAGGGAGGGGATAGGTCAGTCCAGGGAAGACGGACAGGTCAAGGAGGTGGAATGAGGTTAGTAGGTAGGAAATGGAGGTGCGGTTTGAGGTGGGAGGAATGGATGGGTGAGAGGAAGAACAGGTTAGGGAGGCGGAGACAGGCTGGGCTGGTTTTGTGATGCAGTGGGGGGAGGGGAGATTTTGAAGCTGGTAAAGTCCACATTGATACCATTGGGCTGCAGGGTTCCCAAGCAGAATATGAGTTGCTGTTCTTGCAACCTGCGGGTGGCATCATTGTGGCACTGCAGGAGGCCCTTGATGGACATGTCGTCTGAGGAATGGGAGGGGGTCCCATTCTCAGACAACATGTCCATCCTGGGCCTCCTGCAGTGCAACAATGATGCCACTCAAAGGTTGCAGGAACAGCAACTCATATTCCACTTGGGAACCCTGCAGCCCAATGGTATCAATGTGGACTTCACAAGATTCAAAATCTCCCCTTCCCCCACTGTATCCCAAAACCAGCCGAGCTTGTCCCCTCCCCCCACTACATCACAAAACCAGCCCAGCTCGTCCCCTCCCCCCACTGCATCCCAAAACCAGCCCAGCCTGTCTCCACCTCCCTAACCTGTTCTTCCTCTCATCCATCCATTCCTCCCACCTCAAGCCGCACCTCCATTTCCTACCTACTAAGCTCATCCCGCCTCCTTGACCTGACTGACCTATCCCCTCCCTACCTCCCCACCTATACTCTCCACTCTACCTATCTTCTTTTCTCTCCATCTTCGATCCGTCTCCCCCTCTCTCCTTATTTATTCCAGAACTCTCTCTCCATCCCCCTCTCTGATGAAGGGTCTAGGCCCGAAATGTCAGCTTTTGTGCTCCTGAGATGCTGCTTGGCCTGTTGTGTTCATCCAGCTTCACACTTTGTTATCTTCAACTTCCATCATTACATTTTAATACCTGAGAGTTTATGGGCTAAAGTGACTTTTAAGAGGGACAAATACTGACCTAAAATGGCTGCTGCAATCTCCTGAGCACAGATTGAGGAGACCCCAGAGAACAAATATGTCACAAATAAAACCTGTTTGTACTGAGATCTCAATGTTATCTCAAGACTAAAATCAGACAACCGAGTTGCCAACAAGAAAATTTACACTTCCCCTTTAATTGATATCGCTATGATAAATTTTGAATTTGGGCCAACTTGGCCGGTCATCAATAAAGAACGCTCTGGAGTACGCAAGTAGCCAATAGTAACACCTGTTTGAGAAGCAAAGAGACATATGAACAGATAACAGCAAGAAGCAGGACATTTCTTTCTCCGTCTCTCTCTCTCTCTCCCTCTCTCTCTATCTCTCTCTCCCTCTCTCTCTCTCTCTCTCTCTCGCCCATCTGTCTCTCTCCCCCTGTCTCTTTCACCTTCAACGTCAGTACCTGGCGATAAAAGCAACTTGAAAGAACAGCCATTTACCAAGAACTCAAGGAAGTCTACAAATGTCACCATTGCTCCAAAAACAAGAAAAGAGCTAAAAAGTTGGGACTCGGATCATTCTTCCAATTTAAGGAATCTGAGAAATTAAAACTGCAATTCCCTTTCCCCTTCCTACCTGCAATGCACACCGTTCTGTTTAAGCTTATTAAAAGCAATAACCAATAATAGATAACTATCACTAGAGACAAATCTTTGCCAAACTAATGGGGCTTAAGGCTGAATACGTCCATTGGATCCAATGGCAAGCATCCCAGGAAATGAATGAAAGTAGCTGTGGAGATAGTGTATACATCAGTGAGAGTTTTAAACCATGAGAGTTTTTTGATGGGTAAGGCTGGGTCAGTAAGTCTATTCAAGGCTGAGATCAACAGATTTTGAATCAGTAAGGAAATCAAGGGTTTTGGGGGAAAGGCAAGAAAGTAAAGGTGAAAGTTATCGGATCAGTCATGGTCTCAGACTTGAAGGGCCAAATTGTTTACTTCTGCCCTTATATTGCACACTCTTATTACCTGTGCCTGCTGTGTGTGCTTGATGTAGTGTTTTTATTATTTTCTTCAGGGTTAGCAGGTCATAAAATCCTTCTTCCTTACATCAAAAAAAAACTCATATTGTGGTTCCTTCATTTTGACCTTATGAATTGTATTTTAAGTTTGATAACAGCACTAAAATGTAGTAAAAATATGATCAACCAAGCGAGGAGTAAAAAAAAATGAAGCAGCTTTCCCTTCCTCACCTGGTCACAGCAAAAATCAAAGGTATTGCGAGTGGACTGGAGTACAGGAACAGAGAAATCATGCTATCATTAAAGAGGGCTTTTGAGACCATGTCTGGAGTATTCTCTGCCTCCATAGTGAAGTGAAGTCGTACTAGCACGACAGCAGAAGTTCATTGGTTATGTCCTGGTGATGAGAAGGGGTTTGTCAATTAGCCTATGAGGTTACGTAAATTGGCCTCTACTGTCTGAAGTTGAGGAAAGCTAGAATTGTAGGGGTTTATAGAGCAGAAATGGTCCTTCAGTCTATTAGACAAAAACAAGAAACAATCTTAATCCCTTTTTCCATAATAACAAGAGATGATCTCAAATTTCAGCAGGCAGTTGTTAAAGTCAACATTGAGAGATTGTTGCCCCATTTGTAGAATTTGTCACTTGGGAGAGCGGTCTCAGGATTGAGGCTGTGATCATTTAGGACTGAAATGCCTTTGCTAAAGAGAGTTATGATTCAATGAAATTCTCAAGTCCAGAGGATTTAGACGCTCTGTCATTAAATATATTTAAGGCTGCAATACATTGAGCTGTTAGGGAATCAAGAGATATAGGGAGTAGGTGAGAAAGCAGAGGTGAAGCCCAGGATCAGCCGTGACTAACTCAGGGTACATGATGGCTCAGTGATTAGCACTGCTGCTTCACAGCACTGGGAACCCAGGATTCATTTCAACCTCAGGCAACTGTCTGTGTGGGGTCTGCACATTCTCCCTGTGTCTGTGTGTGTTTCTTCCATGTGCTCCAGTTTCCTCCCACAGTCCAAAAATATGTCGACCAGATGGATTAGCCATGAGAAATGCAAGGTTATATCATAGAATCCCTACAATGTGAAAACAGGCATTTTGGCCCAGCAAGCCCATTCTGACTTTCAGAGCATCCCACCCAGACCCATTCCCCATAATCCACCTAAGCTGCACATCCTTGAACAGTATAGAAAACTTATTTTGTCCAATCCACCTAGCTGGCACATCTTTGGACTGTGGGAAGAAACTGGAGCACCTGAAGGAAATCCACGCAGACACAGGCAGAATGTGCAAACTCCATACAGACAGTTGCCCGAGGCTGGAACCAAACCCGGGTCCCTGGTGCTGTGAGGCAGCAATGCTAACCACTGAGCCACTGTGCTGTGATTAGGGTGGGGATCTGGTTCTGATCCTCTTTGGTGAGTCAGTGTGTACTCACCCACTGGGGCCGACAGTGGGGCTGAATGGCCAGCTTCTACACTGTAGAGATTCTATGTTTCTTAAATTACATCTATGACTGTATAAAATGGTGAATCAGGTTTAAGGGGCAACATGGCCTTCTCCTGTTCCTATATCAAATGTTTTTATCTCAATGGGTGAAGCAATTAAGGATATTTTAAAGATTTATTTCATTGGATGTGGACATCTGTGGCTGGGCCAATGTTTGTTGCCATTCCTTGGTTATCCTTGAGAAGATGGTGGTGAGTGTGTGTGTGTGTGTGTGTGTGTGTGTGTGTGTGTGTGTGTGTGTGTGTGTGTGTGTGTGTGTGTGTGTGTATGTGTGTGTGTGTGTGTGTGTGTAGTTTAGACACAGATTAACTATGATCCAGGGGATTGGTAAAATGGCCCCAAGGGTTGGGGGATTGTTGGAGTCGGGGTGGGGGTAATGATTTTGTGGCCTCCTCCTATTCCTGTATTCCTGATACATCACACTGGGGGTGAGGTTACCACTCAAAGCAAAGTCATCCACTTGTTAGAGACACTCTCAATGTCAAAAAGCTTCCTCCCATAAAGCAAAGATATTAACTTTGAGAATATGTATACAGAATCTTTCTTTTCAGCTCCGTTAGAATTTACTTGGCTGAAAGTCTTGGACGGAACTATCTCTATTTTCAAAACAGTTCACAACATCCCAAACAAACAGAAAGAAAATAGAAATGTAAAAGCAATTTAAAGCTGTACCAAAGCCTGTTTGAGCTGGAAGAATTGAGGAGGTTTGAAGAGATCATGATCGATAGCTTTGGTGAGGTGATGGTGTAATGACAATGTCACTAGTAAGCCTGATCCTTCTAGGCTTCATATAGACAGGGCCTGGGTGTATGGACTTATTGGATGGAATTTGAATTCGATTAAGAGCCTGGAATTGGCTTTAGGGGACTGTGAATCACTTGTCATAAAAGTTGCTTCTCCCATCCTTATCCAACCTTGCCTCCATGTGACTTTTCAAAACATACACAGTTCAAGGGCAGTTTGGCTTGGGCAACAAATGCTGGCCTTGCCAATGGTGTTCACATACACACACACTGCTCAACATTGACAGATGTGTCTTAGCATTAAGCTGTCCTGGTTGAGGGTGCTGTGTAACTCCCTTGTTGTCAGACATGGCTGTATTATGGATCCCAATCACCTGTTGACTCTCGGAAGGCTTCCTTTCACTTCAATCTGATTGAAGCATTTCAGAAGATCGCCCAGGCAGAAAAATGCAGTTCCTGAACCAGTCCATTGCTAAAGATTGATTGGCCACAAAGAGTGACCGCTGCACAGAACACCTACATTCTGTCTGCTAAAAAGACCCTGAGCTTCCAGTTGCCTGCCATTTCAAAACACCACCTTGCTCTCCAGCCAAATTCTTTGTCTCAGGCTTGCTGCAGTGCTTCACCAAACCTCAGTGCAAACTGGATGAACAACACCTCATTTTCTGCTTGGGGATTCTGTAGTCCTCCGGACTCAATGTCAAGTTCAACAATTTTAGGGCTTGAGAGACCTTCATCCATGTCCTTATCCACACACCAGGCCGTGTAATCACATAGACTGCTATTACACACAACCCCCATTTTTAGTCACTAATTATCCCCATTAATTGGTGTTCATTCTCCTAAGCTGAGTATTATCCACTCCTTTGTCTGTTGTCTCTCTTTAGGCTCTATCTCCACCTATTGTTTACTCAGTACACACTTCCCCCACCCCAGCCTTTGCATAAAAATATCATTTTCCTAACAACCATCAGTTCCGCAGAAGGGACGCTGGACCCGAAACGTTAACTTTGATTTCTCTCTGTAAAAGCTGCTAGACCTGCTGAGTCTTTCCAGCAATTCCTGTTTTTGTTATTGACTGCTTGCAGGCCACTTATAAACCAAGCACTCCATCAAATTTGAGCCATTTTCTTAATCAGTGGCAGTCTTTTAGAAGCGCCAAAACGTTGCCTCTCTGTTTCGGCTTCTGTGGAGTACACAAACCTAGATACTGAGCCATGGCATCTATTAGATGAAAAGTCACTTGCCTCCTTGACAGCACTGGGGCTGTACCTGTACCCTGAGAGCTACAGAGGTTCAAGAGGGCAACACAACTCCACATTATGCATGTCAATTAAGGATGGACTATAAATACTAGCTTAGCTATTACCCACATTGCACTTGCACCTCTGCTTTGTCTTACATCAGCAAGATGCTCCCAGGATGATCCCTGCTAAGTAGACGTTTATTGGACATTGTTAAACCATCCTACCAGAGCAAGGGAGTGGAGTACCACCTTACAAATCTCAATCGAAGTACCCCCTTTGTGATTTTCACATGTCACCCTTGCTGCACCCTTCAATTTGTACATTACTGAATCTGGTTTTAATGATAACTTGCTCATCTAATGTTTAGCACAGGGAGGCCAATTCCCTTTTTATGGGCAATATTTGGTGAAATATGATCTTAGCTTAGAATTTAGTTTCACTGACATCATCATAAAAATGATTTAAACATTAGAAACTTAGACCCATGCTACAACAGGAAAAGAAGAATTTGATATGAAGCTATTAAATGTTTGTTTAACTTCCAAATGTTACTACTTTAACACAAATCAATCAATAATTGGATCCCTTCTGCGAAAAAATGAAATAAAAATCAGGCAGCAACTTTCTAAATACTCACTTCAGGTTGATTTATTATTCCCTCAAATTCCGATTCATCAAATATGGTTGTGGTGCAGATTATTTTACATTTCCCATTGGGAATTTTGTGGGTCAGCAACTTACTTTTTGCCTGCATGGATATCTTAAAAATGAAGAAACATCCCACCCTTCGGAGAGGTCTTGCAGTTATCTCAAGGGAAATTATAAACATCATTGAGAACAGCAGCTACCTGCATTACATGTCCCAAACTTGTAGAATCATAATGCTGTCGTCTGTCACATCCAAGTCTCATTCATTTACAAGTTAAGAGCAGGAATAGACCATTCAGCCCCTCAAGACTACTGTGCCATTCAAAAGATCTGATTATTACCTCATCTCCACATTTCTGTGTACTCCAAATTAACCTATGGCTCCTTTGTTAGTCAAGCAACTGTCTACCTCTACCATAAATATATTTAATATATCCATCTCAACCACACTCTAGGGAAGAGAATTCCACCAACTCACGACCCTCTGAGAGAAAAAAAGTCTGCAAATTCCCACTTTAATAGGAAGACCCGTATTTTTAACCTGCTTCAATTTATCCCAATCTCTCCAATAGGGGGAAACATCTTTTACACATCAACTCTGTCTATTGTCTTTAGGATCTTATATGTTTTAGTAAGATCATCCTTCATTCTTCTAAGCACCAACGGATGCAGGCCCAGGCTATCCAATTTTTTTTCATAAGACAATCTCTCCATTCCTGGATCAGTTGAATGAACCTTCTCTGAACTGCTGATACATCAGTATTCTTTTTAAAAAGGAAGCCAAAACTTGACCTGGTGTTCCAGATGTTGGCACTATGGTGGTAAAATACAGGCTATCAATTATAAACTTCAATCATCTGATATTAATATCTCAAAATTAACATGACTTAAAATCCTTTGTAAATGATAAAACAAAGGCCCGAAATAGTTGAAGCCACCACCTAATTGAGGCAAATTCAGGAAACCAGCATGGAATAAATAATATTATGTGACTGAAATAATCATTTCATTTAAAGATGTTGAGACCTATCATCCCAGTCAGGTGGTCAAGAACTCATACCTTTTTAAATTTACCCTTGCATGTTAGGATATATATATTAGATATTAAGTGGTTGTCTAAAACACTACAATTTGGAAAGGTAATGGAGCCAGACTCAAGAATACATAAGGGAACCATATTTTATGTAGCTGCTTGAAAGAACAATAGACAGAGGTAAAGAAAAGTGACAGAAGACATTGAAAGACTTTCTGTTGTTTCCTTTTCATCACCTGAAAAGCCATCACCAGTGTTAAAAACAAATCAAAGAAATGTCAGCAAAGAATTATCCATTCACTGAGAACTGAAATAGTCTACAAATTAGATAACTATTGAGGATATCAAGATATTAATTAATTATCTGTGGGCTTGGGTTAAATCTAATACGTCATGGATATTTTAAACTGCGTATTCTTCATCTGCTGATTGCATTAGACACTCTATCCTTTTTAAACTTGTATTTGTGTGTGTGTTTGACTTGTGGTTCATTATTTTTCTTGAGATTAGTAAGCTATAAAAATACTCATTTTTATTTTTAAGAAAGCATTGTAAATGGCTTCTTAATTTTGACTCGTGCTATGTTTTGTGATATAGAAATATCCTGACATCCCAACTTCTGCATTCCAATTATTTCACAATAAACATTTATCTTTCCAATCATTTCCTACATCTGCATATTACCTTCTTGTCTTTGTGTACCAGGGCACCCAAATTACTCTAAACCTTGGAGAGCTTTATAATCTCTCTTCACTTAATTAATATGTAGTTTTACAATTCTCCCTACCAGAAGTGGGCAAATAAATTTTTTCATGTTAACATCTCACATTAAGCCATATTATACTCTTTCTACCAAATTTCTCCCACTCACGTAACCTGTTTACATCCCCTTGCAGATACTTGATGTCATCTTCATAACATACTTTCCTTTGTGTCATTAGCAAATTAGCCATCAAACATTCAGTCCCTTTATCCAAGTAACTTTTGGATAGTGCAAATAATTGAAGCCTCTGCACAGATCCCTGTGTCACTCCATTGATCACATTTTGTACCTTTCCCCTATTTCCCTCTAGCTGACCAATTCATTAACCATTCTAATGTGTTACCCCAAAACTCTGGGTGGTTATTTTACATTATAATCTTTGATATGTGAGTTTATGGTTAAGCAATCCAGTCAGTTCATGCCTTCAAACAATCTCTGTGGCCCTACAAGTTCACTGCTCTCTGGTCTTCAGTCAATTTCCATTCAAAATCACTGACTGTAGCTGCTTCCATTATCCTTCTATGTGAACAAGCTCCATGTCATTACTGAGCACAATTTTTAAAAAAAACTTCACATTTCTCCCGTATAATTATTTTAAATAACTTTACACTAGTAAACATGACGTTCCTTTTTAAATCCATTTGAGCTCTCCTTAACTATCTCAAATCTCTCCAAGTGGTTATTAACATTTTCCCCAATGATTGTTTCTAATACATTACCCACTCAACATCAATGTTAAACTGACCAGAGAGTAGTTACTAGGAATACCTGCACAAATTTTCTTGAATAAGAGTGTGTTATGCTTATCATTCAGCTTCCTGATATCTAAGGACAATTGGAAAATAGTACCAACACCATTCATTATCTCCATACACACTTCCCTTAACCATCTGGAATTCAAATTATTTGAACCAATATATACTGACAACAGCAAGCTTTCCAGAAAATCCGACCTCTCTATTTTCAACCAATTGATTCCTTGGACTATCTGATCTTCCACCAATATTTCATCAGTATTCTCTTTCTTAGTAATTACTGAAACACTCTTTAAACATTCAAACCTTGTCCTGCACTATGAAGTCTTCTTTGTCCCTCATGAGACTCAAACTGGCTCTTGATATCTGCTTATGATTTGCTTGCTGGTCAAAGATTGTTGGAGTTTCCTTTTATATTCACCATTGTTCCAATCTCATGCTCCATCTCTACCTGGTGTAGTCACAGAGTCATAGTCCAACAGCATGGAATAGACCTTTCAGTCCAACCAGTCAATGCTGACTATAGACCCAAGCCAAACTAGTCCCATCTACCTGCACTTGGCCAATATCCCTCCAAACATTTCTCATTCATTAATATACCTAAGTGTCTTTTAAAAGGTGTAACTATATCCACATACACCACTTCCTCTGGAAATACATCCCTATGCTAAACACACTCAGTATTAAAAAAATGCCCCCATCCTTACCTGGTCTGGCCTGCATGTGATTGAAATGAAAGTTGAATTTCAACTCCCCCTCCGATTCCTCAGATGACATGTCCATCATGGGCCTCCTGCAGTGCCACAATGAAGCCACCCGAAGGTTGCAAGAACAGCAACTCATATTCCGCTTGGGAACCCTGCGGCCCAATGGTATCAATGTGGGCTTCACAAGCTTCAAAATCTCCCCTTCCCCCACTGCATCCCAAAACCAGCCCAGTTCTTCCCCTCCCCCCACTGCATCCCAAAACCAGCCCAGCTCGTCCCCTCCACCCACTGCATCCCAAAACCAGCCTAGCCTGTCTCTGCTTCCCTAACCTGTTCTTCCTCTCAGCCATCCCTTCCTCCCACCCCAAGCCGCACCTCCATTCCTCCCTACCACCTCATCCCACCTCCTTGACCTGTCCGTCTTCCCTGGACTGACCTACCCCCTCCCTACCTCCTCTCCTATACTCTCCACTCTACCTATCTTCTTTTCTCTCCATCTTCGGTCCGCCTCCCCCTCTCTCCCTATTTATTCCAGCTACATCTCCCCATCCCCCTCTCTGATGAAGGGTCTCGGCCCAAAACGTCAGCTTTTGTGCTCCTGAGATGCTGCTTGGCCTGCTGTGTTCATCCAGCTCCGCACTTTGTTATCTTGGATTCTACAGCATCTGCAGTTCCCATTATCACTAACTTCCCAGGTACACGGTTTGTATCCTGCCATGACAGATGGTGGAATTTGAGTTCAATAAATATCTGCATTTTCAAGTCTAACAATGACAATGAATCCATTACTGATTGGCAGGAAAATCCCATTTGGTTCACTCGCGCACTTTACGGAAGAAACTGCCATACTTACCTGGTCTGGCCTGCATGTGATTCCAGACCCACAGTAATATAGTTGACTCTTAACAACCTTCTGGGCAATTAGGGAGGGGCAATGAATGCTGTCTGGCCAATGATGTCCCTCATCCCGTGAATGAATAAAAAAAAATGAGTTGACAAAAGGACCAGACTACAGTGTGCTCAAATTTGCTGAACATAAAATCAGAATTAGTAAAACAACTTGTGGGGAGGACATAAGGATTCTCTAAAGGGATACAGTTTGTTAAGTGAATGTTGATGATTCAGAGGGTCAAGGGTGACGGGGCAGGCAGGAAATTAGGGTGAAAGCCACAATCAAATCAGCCCTAATCTTATCAAATAGCAGAGCAAAACTGAAGGCAGACCAAGCTGACTCCAGGTTCTATTACATATGCTTTTATGATCCTGTTGCTTATTTAGTTTAAATACTTCCCAACTGTACTAGTTAATCTCAATGTGAGGGCATTGCTCTGTTTGGATGTTCCCATCCTTTTTGACTAGATGCATGCTGGTAGACCTGATCTAAACTGCATTGCCCCCTCCCACACCATGCATCCTATCTTCATATTTCTAATTTTGCTGCCATTGGCACTGGGACTATCCAGAGATTATTACATTTGATGTCTGACATTTTATTTCTGTGTGAGCACCAGTGCAATGATTATAGCCCAGTAATGCCTGCTTTCTATATCTTGTTAGTAAATATGCATGCCATAACTTCAGGCTCATTCTCTTATCTTTGTACATTATTCTGCCTCCTCTCCATAATGTCCTTTAGATTAGATCACCTAGAGCATGGAAACAGACCGTTCAGCCCAACAAGTCCACACTGCCCCTTGAAGCATCTCACCCAGACCCATCCCCCTATAACCCACACACCCCTGAACACTACAGGCAATTTATCATGGCCAATCCACCTAGCCTGCCCATCTTTGGACTGTGGGAGGAAGCTGGAGCGTCCCTGAGGAAACCCATGCAGATACAGAGAGAATGTGCAAACTCCACCCAGACAGTTGCCCAAGTCTGGAATCGAACCCAGGTCCCTGGCGCTGTGAGGCTGCAGTGCTAGCCACTGAAACACCATGCCGCCCCTTTACCCTGGCATCAGCGAGGCAAACTTGTCTAAGGTGGTCTTTGAATCTTCTTATTTTGGTCTTTGTTAAAGTGACCTCCAGGGAATCAATTTCCCATTCTTTTGTTGGTTTTGACACAGTGAGAGATAATTATTTACATACCAGATGAGGGAAACCATTCTAATTTTTGAAAGCAGGATGTCAGGTGCTTTGTGCAATATCACTGATTCCTTCCATTGTTAGTGTCTAATGTTCATCACAAACCACATTTCTCCAATCACCTCTCATTGTGATTTGCCATCAGGCATATTGCACACTTTTCCAAACAGTCCTCTCCTTCAAAGTGATATGAATGAGCATGTGCTATCCGTGTGTTCTTTCTTTACTTTTAGAAAACTTGCTCATTTGCACCCAGATAAAATTTCGATCTGTATCTTGAACTCACTTGAAAGTGAAAAATGTGATATTGCACAGAATATAATATTACAGAATCACTGAATTGTTATAGTGTGGAATGAGACTGTTGAGCTGGTTCATTCCTGTGCCAGCTTTATTACTTAGTGTTTATATCCTGAAATTTCCCCATATTCCTGCACACCATTTCCATCCAAATATTTAATGCCCCCCTGAATGCGTCGATTGGATCTGCCTCCATTATATTTCGAGACAGTGCAATCCAGATCCTAGCTACCCTAGCTAGGACACTAGCTAACTGTGTGAAAAACTGCTTTTTCTTACATCACACTTGCTTCTTTTGCACATCACCTTAAATCTATGCCTTCTTGTTCTTCTTTCTTTTACATCTGGAAACAGCACCTCTCTCGCTATCCTGACCAGACGCATCCCCGTGATTTCAAAAACCTCCATCAAACCTTCTCATAATGTATTTCTTTCCAAGGAGGTCAGTTCCAAATTCTTCAATCTATTCTCATGACTGAAATTTCTCATTCCTGGAACCACTTGTGCAAATCAGTTCTACACTGTCTCCAATGTATTCACGTCTTTGCTCTGGGGCGGCATGGTGGCTCAGCGGTTAGCACTGCAGCCTCACAGTGCCAGGGACCCGGGTTCAATTCCAGACTCGGGTGACTGTCTGTGTGGAGTTTGCACATTCTCCCCGTGTCTGCGTGGGTTTCCACCGGGTGCTCCGGTTACCTCCCACCGTCAAAGGATGTGCAGGCTAGGTGGATCAGCCATGTTAAATTGCCCGTAGTGTTCAGGGGTGTGTGGGTCATGGGGGATGGGTCTGGGTGGGATGCTCCAAGGGGCGGTGTGGACTTGTTAGGCTGAAGGGCCTGTTTCCACGCTGTAGGGAATCTAATCTAATCTAATCATTGCTAAAATGTGATGTCCATAACTATGCACAAAATTTCAGTTAAGGTCTAACAAGTGTCTTGTGCAAGGTTAACATCTCCTCTTTGCTTTTGAACTTTAGGCCGATATTAATAAAGCTGGGAGCACTGTATTCCTTATTATATTTTGTCTTTTGTATAAATTATTTGGATGTGAATATGGAGGTTTGGTTAGTAAGTTTGCGGTGACATCAAAATTGATGGTGTTGTAGACAGTGAGAAAGATTTTCTCAAAGTACAATGGGACCTTGATTCGATGGCTGATGGGCCAAGGATTGGCAGATGGAATTTAGTTTAGGTAAGTGGCAGGTGTTGCATTTTGGTAAAGCAAATCAGGACAGGACATGTACACTTCATGGTAGGGCCCACGGGAGTGTTACTGAACAAAGAGACATTGGCGTGCAGATTCATATTTCCTCAAAATTGGAGTCAAGGGTGGAGAGAGTGTTGAAGAAGACATTTGGTATACTTGCCTTCAGTGGTCAGAACACTGAGTACAGGAGTTGGGAGGTCATCTTGCAGCTGTACAGTACATTGGTTAAGCACTTTTGGCATGCTGTGTTCAATTCTGATTCCCTGATACAGAAAGGATGCTATGGAACTTGAATGGATTTAAAAAAGGTTTCCAAGGACATTGCCAATGTTGAAGGGTTTGAGCTATAGGGAGCCTCTGAATAGGCTGTGGCTATTTACCCTGGAGCACTGGAGGCTGAGGGGTGACCTTATAGAGGGGTATTGCTAGGGTGAATAGCCAAAGTCTTTTTTCCAGGGTAGGGGAGTCCAAAACTAGATGGTATAGGCTTAAGGTGAGAAGAGAAAGACCTCAAAGGGACCTATACAGAGGGTAGTATGTGTTTGGAATGATCTGCCAGAGGAAGTGGTGGAGGCTGGTACAATTACAATATTTAAGAGGCATCTAGATGGCTACATAAAGAGGAACAGCTTAGATGGAGGGATAACAAGGTATAGAGCTGGATGAACATAGCAGGCCAAGCAGCATCAGAGGAGCAGGAAGGCTAACAGTTCGGGCCTAGACCCTTCTTCAGACCCTTCCTGCACCTGTGATGCTGCTTGGCCTGCTGTGTTCATCCAGCTCTACACCTTGTTATCTCAGATTCTCCAGTATCTGCAGATCCTACTATCTCTGCAACAGCTTAGGAAGATATGGGCCAAATGTTGGCAAATGGGAATAAGTTAATTTAGAACATTTGGTTGGCACGGACGAGTTGGGCTGAAGGGTCTGTATCCATGCTGCGCAACTCCATGGCTTTGTCACTGCTCTCTCCATATATTCTGCCACCTTCAATGATCTGTACATACATACACCCAGGTCCCTCTGGTCCTACACCCCCTGAAAATTGTAATCCTGGGAGCTCGCCTGAAGTCATGGTCAAGCATTCAAAAAAATGTTCAGAATTTGAAACCTATCGTTCTTTATCATTTTTGACTGAAATCTTTAAATTCATTTGTCTGAGCTAAATCCAAGTGAATCTGGATCAACATGCATGTCAAAATAAACAGGTGTTCATATCCCTACACTACCATTCCTCCAGTGTTCAGTTAATCTTCTCGACCCATGTGCTCAGATCGCTACATGATAAAAGTGTGAATCAATCCCAGACTCTCGCAAAAAAAGACATGGATTTCACATAAGGAATGAACGGAGTTAATAAACACAGAGAGCAGATTACAACTGCGTCCTTCTCCATTTCTTATGAATTCCCATCATTTATCGCCACTGACATAACATTTCATGGCAGGTGCTGTAACTGCCAGACAAGGTTAACAAATGTCACTGCACATGAGATTTGGAGTCTAGTCCCTTTTGCCTCTTGAATCAGTCCATTTTAATGCAAATATAATTACTGAGTCCCAGTCAATAGTGCGTATGAGATGAATGAAATACAACAAGGGCAGCAAGAATGAGAATGGAAATGTCATAGCCCCATCTCTGCCTTGAGCTTGTTTAAATGTAATGCTAGAGTACAATATGGGATTAATGAATAAAGAAAGAATTCAATAATGCCAATTCTTCCCTGTAGAAGTAACGAACACAATGGACAAAGTTAACAATAGAAGCTTCTGGATAAGGAGATTAATCACATAAAATGCTTGTTTATTTTGTTTATTGACAAGCGTTTTGTGTCTACAGCAATTGGAATACTGAGTGTGCCCACAGCTTTGCACATAGAGGATAAAACTCAATATACAACACAGAGACAGGCCATTTAGCCCAATCCCTGTGTAGCAGTTTTTTTTCCTATATTCGTCTTTCCTCCCATCTGATCTCAAATAATTCTACCTTTATGTCGTCAGCTGGTGCAAGACCTCCAGGTTTGTTACAGGAATAATGGCATTTTTTAATGAGCCTGGATGAAAATGAAGTTTAAGCCTAGTCAGACTCTGCAACGTGCAAACTGCAGAGTTGAAACAGACAGTATTCACGCAGGCAACCCTTGAACAATCACATTCCTATTGAAATCAGACACGGCTGGAATTGCCTGGCCTGGTGTTAATGGCCACATTGTCTCAGAGCGAACCATTGGTTACACCTCCAGTGAACCTGCTTTGTTAGAAGAACGTTATGCAGACTTAATGGCGCCCAGCTCAGAAGGAGGCCAGAGGCATAGCGTGACAAAGACAGCACTTGACAGTTGATAGTTGAAAAGCATGTTCTGTGACCTTGGATTATGTAAAGTAGTTAGCTGATTGGATCTTCCTGCCCCCACCCAATGCTAATATTAGACACAGAATTTTCAAGAAAGGGCATGAAGAGAGGGATAAAAGAAGCAACCTGGAGATCCAGCTCTCTCTATTTTTGTACCATCTTCACAGTCTATCCAGAGAGCACCTTCTGTTGGTAGCTGAGCTGCACAGCTTCTCCAGCAACTTGTACCACATATTGAGCATCATCAGAGTGACCAGGCCCAGAATACTTCAGTGAGACAGACTGAAGACCAGAACCAGCCCTAGATGAGAGAGGAAACCCAAATATTTCCAATTGTCAATTACAGCAGCCAACCAATGTCTGGTTTGATGATGACTGCAAGGAGACCCCAAGAAAGGTCTAAAGCACGGTACTAGGGATTCCAATCACAACACCAAACAAAATGGGTTAAAAATCTTTTGGGTGAAAATATCAGCATTATCTAAGAGGGAATGCACTTAGAATATGATGGCACGTTACCTTACCCGTTTGAAAAAGATGGAAAGCTTGCAGGTACCACTTTGGATAATTGACAGCAAACTAAATAAGTATTTGTGTGCCAATATCCTGTGTATTCAAACCGATATGCCTTGGATGGTTTATGGACAAACACCAATTTAAACTGTACCATAAGAATCCAAAACCTTGATGGACACTGACATCACCTGTGTAGTGTACCATGACGAGGGTATATACTACCTTACAAGTTCTCTAAAGCATTCTCATTACAGGATCTTCACCTGTGATATCCACCTCACTACTTTCTGCATTAGGTCCCAGGTACCAGCCAGCGTAGGCCTCATTGAACAGGAAAAGTGAGATATTTGTTAATGTCAGTGACAAACTCTGACAGGCTTTAAGAGATTATTTGAAAAAAACACAGCATTGGTATTGGGCTCCTGCCAGAAAAATTACAAGATATCCGGATACAATCAGCCGGCTACTGCACACAAAAATTCTGCTACTGGAGTTCAACAGACAGTGTATGTACAAAAAGACATTAAAATACTTGAAGTCACCAATTGTTGGGAAGATTTTTGACATCGGGGCAGTTCATTCTATTTGCTTTAATGTATGTAGCTATCCAAGCAGTTAAAGATTTTAAGTGGAAATGGAAAGGAGTACCTGAATGTGGAAACAATGCAAAGGAGGTGCAAACTGAGAGCCATGCTCCGCCAACATCAGGGACTGTGATTTGTCGTGTGTAAGATCCTGGACAACTTGCACATAATTCAATCACTACTGTTGTACGGACTCTACCACATGTACACTTATTTGTACAATATTTAAGAATCAATTAAAGAATGTTTTTCTTCATTTTGCTTTTATTTTAGAGAATTGCTTTTTACTAACAATATCATCATACGATAGTGCAAGTTAGTGTTAGGTATTTCGACCGTTTGCCTGTAAATCTGGTAGATACGTGTTCAATGCCTTTAGCAGTGATCCAACTCATTTGACATGTGCCCAATCAATTACATGGCATATGGCCAGGTGACCCATGACCCCCAGGATGATTACAGAAATATTGACATTTTTTCATGAGCAATGAAACTTTCAATGCAGAAGCCAAGTTTAAACCTAGGCAAATTCAGCAATTTGCAAACTGCAGAGCTGAAGCAGGCAGTATCCATGAAGCCAGGCCTTGGACAATCAACTTCTCATTGAAGTAAGCAAACAGGAGCTTGAAGAACACAGCAAACCAGGCAGCATCTGGAGGAAAGGAGAAGTCAACGTTTTAGGTATTACCCTTTTTCAGGACTGGATGTGGAGGTAGGAGGAGCTGCAGATAAGGGGTTGGGGGAGATGGTCCACCTTACACTATCATTCCACCTCCACCCCTCCCCCCCCAGCTCTTTATCTACAACTCCCCCTACCTCTACATCCAGTCCTGAAGAGGGCTAATATCCCAACCATTGATTGCTCCTTTCCTCTAGATGCTGTCTAGCTTGCTGTGTTCTTCCAGCCTCCTGTTTGTCTACTCTGGATTCCAACATATGCAGTTTTTGTTTGTCTATAATCAAATTCTCACTAAAACCAGCCAGGCCCATTACTTCCTGAGTTGGCGCTAACGGCCACATTGTTTCAGAATGATCTGTTTATTTCTACCTCCAGTGAACCTACCTTGTTAGAAGAAGGCTACACAGACTTGGTGGCACCCAGATCAGAAGGAGGCCAGAGGCAGAGCATGACAAAGATAACACTTGACAATTGAAGATCTAAAACCAAGTCCAGTGACCACCAAATATCGAAAGTAATCACCCCCTTGGATCTTCCTTACCCTGCCTGATGCTAGTACTGGAGACTGGCCGCAGAATTTTCAAGCAGAGCACCAGGAAAGAGATAAAAGCAAAAACCTGGAGCTCCAGCTTGCTCTGCTTTTGCACCATCTTCACAGTGTCTCCAGAGAGCACCTTCTGTTGGTAGTCGAGATGCCTAGCATCTCCAGCTCCTTGTACCTCGTGGTGTGCATTATCAAATTGACCACATTCTGAGAGACTGCCTGGGTGAGATGGTCCAAAGAATAGAACCAGCCCTAGACAAGAAGGGAAAACCAACTCGACAACTACAGAGATAACAAGGTGTACAGCTGGATGAACACAACAGGCCAAGCAGCATCAGAGGAGCAGGAAAGCTGAAGTTTCAGGCCTAGACCCTTCTTCAGAAATGCTCAACAGCTACAGATCCTGAAACATCAGCCAACCCTCAAAGACTGAGGATCAACCAGCCTGAGAGGATAGGTATTACCTGTCCTTTCAGACAATCATTTCAAATACAGTGTTGGGGCCCTGGGGTTAGCATGTAATAAATCCTCAGAAGTGCATGTCAGAAGTAGGTAGCCAATGTAGATTGGAGAATGTTTATTTGGAGATTTAAGACTGTCTACTGAAGAGCTCTGTGAAGACATTGATATGACCTTGATAGGGTTTACTTAAATTACAACAGTAGAGTCTAATAGATATTGATTTTTGTTGATAAAGTGTTCAATAAATTTGTGTTAGCCTTTCCCTTTATCTTGCAATGTAGTGCACCTGAGTTAAAAACAGTTACTCCAAATTAGTCAAGGTTAGTCAGGGTACTTCTTCCCAATCTTTAACTTTACAACACTTTTAACTTATTCCCTTAAGTGCTTGTCTTATTCTCCTTAAATGGCCTGATACAATGTGAGTAAACTGCACATTCACACAATACTTTGAGTGAAAATATTTCTTCTGAAATTCCTATTTGATGACTGTCTTATATTGATAGCCTCTGATTGGGTTTCTTTCCACTTTAGGAAGAATATTCTACACAGGTTTCAACCCCATATTTATTCAAAGGTATAATTACATTTGAGGTAGTTCAGCCGAGGATCAATTATTTTCTGGAATAAAAGTGTTACGCTAGAATGGAAAGCTGAGTTCATTGTCCTATACTCTCTGAAGGTGTGGAGAATGATAAGCCTTGACAGGGTTGATACTGCTTTCACTAACTGGGAATCACAAACATAGAAACACAGTATCTGAGTAAGGGGTCAACAGAGGGTTGTGAGCTTTTGGAATTCTCTATCCAAGGGGTTGTTGGATCTTCATCAAGCATTTGTTCAGATGGAGCAAATAGACTTTTGATTCCTCAGGGCGCCAAGGAACATGATGAGGGGGTGGAAAAGTGAAAGTTGAGGTGGATGACCAACTGTGACTGTATCAAATGGTGGAACAGGCCTATGCGTTGAATGATCAGTTTCCTCTCTTCTATTTATGCCCCATTTTTGAAAATGGTACTTGAAGCAATTTAAGGTTGCCTGTAACGCTTTAATCTAGTTTATATTCTGCTGGGACCAATCCCAGAAGATGCAACAGAAATCATATGCTAACATAAAAGTTGTTTACCATGTTTATTCTGCAGAGGGCAGAACACGTAATATTGCCTTTGACAAAGTTTTTTAAAAACATCCTTCCCATTCTATGAGAAGATTCAATAAACAACTCAATTTTATTTCAAAGGCCTTAACTTTTAAAATTGATTTATAACAAGAAAAAGTGCTGTAACTTGACAGCAGGGTAGTCTCGATAGGTACGGAAGATGGAGTATGTAGTTTAATGTTTTTCAGCACACGTCAGATATTAACACTTATTGTCAGAAATTAGTGTTTGCCACATGCTAAACTCCCGAATTTCAGCAGAGTTCATCACTTGTTGAGGTCATCTGCTCTTTTGAAGTTTAAAGGTAACTACTAGTACATTGCTGGGGTCAGCAGTTGATAGACAAAACTACTTTGTGATCTCAGTGGATTTCCACGTCCGGTCCTCATGTAATTCAATCTGTTCAGTGGTGGACTGAGATCAGACTGGGTGTGACCAGATTCATTTCCATTTATAAGCTGCCTTATTGGTTCAATGTCATTCCAGTCAGAAAAAGCATTAATAGAGTACAACAAGAGACATTTAGTATGATCAGCATAGCTTCTATTTGCAGACAATCACTAAAACCAAGTAAACAAGAAGAACAATTTCATTGGTCTGCTTCTTTTTAAAGCTTACAGCCACTTCACTGATTCCAGGTCATGTACATTGGATTGTAAAGTGTGTGACAAAGAGAGCTGAATTATTGAATATGAGCCATACACATTTCATCTGCTCTGGGAAAGCCAGTAGGATTCAGGTGTGAGTGATAATGGGAACTGCAGATGCTGGAGAATCCAAGATAACAAAGTGTGGAGCTGGATGAACACAGCAGGCCAGGCAGCATCTCACGAGCACAAAAGCTGACGTTTCGGGCCTAGACCCTTCATCAGAGAGGGGATAGGGAGAGGGTTCTGGAATAAATAGGGAGAGAGGGGGAGGCAGACCGAAGATGGAGAGAAAAGAAGATAGGTAGAGAGGAGAGTATAGGTGGGGAGGTAGGGAGGGGATAGGTCAGTCCAGGGAAGATGGACAGGTCAAGAAGGTAGGATGAGGTTAGTAGGTAGGAAATGGAGGTGTGGCTTGAGGTGGGAGGAAGGGATGGGTGAGAGGAAGAACAGGTTAGGGAGGCAGAGACAGGTTGGACTGGTTTTGGGATGCAGTGGGTGGAGGGGAAGAGCTGGGCTGGTTGTGTGGTGCAGTGGGGGGAGGGGACGAACTGGGCTGGTTTTGGGATGCGGTGGGGGAAGGGGAGATTTTGAAGCTGGTGAAGTCCACATTGATTCCATTGGGCTGCAGGGTTCCCAAGCGGAATATGAGTTGCTGTTCCTGCAACCTTCAGGTGGCATCGTTGTGGCACTGCAGGAGGCCCATGACGGACATGTCATCTAAAGAATGGGAGGGGGAGTGGAAATGGTTTGCAACTGGGAGGTGCAGTTGTTTATTGCGAACCGAGCGGAGGTGTTCTGCAAAGCGGTCCCCAAGCCTCCGCTTGGTTTCCCCAATGTAGAGGAAGCCACATCGGGTACAATGGATACAGTACACCACATTGGCAGATGTGCAGGTGAACCTCTGCTTAATATGGAAAGTCATCTTGGGGCCTGGGATGGGGGTGAGGGAGGAGGTGTGGGGCAAGTGTAGCACTTCCTGCGGTTGCAGGGGAAGGTGCCGGGTGTGGTGGTGTTGGAGGCAGTGTGGAGCGAACTAGGGAGTCACGGAGAGGGTGGTCTCTCCGGAAGGCAGACAAGGGTGGGGATGGAAAAATGCCTTGGGTGGTGGGGTCGGATTGTAGATGGCGGAAGTGTCGGAGGATGATGCGTTGTATCCGGAGGTTGGTGGTGTAGTGTGTGAGAACGAGGGATCCTCTTTGGGTGGTTGTGGCAGGGGCAGGGTGTGAGGGATGTGTTGCGGGAAACGTGGTCAAGGGTGTTCTCGACCACTGCGGGGGTAAAGTTGCGGTTCTTGAAGGGCTTGGACATCTGGGATGTGCGGGAGTGGAATGCCTCATCCTGGGAGCAGATGCAGCGGAGGCGGAGGAATTGGGAATAGGGGATGGAATTTTTGCAGGAGGGTGGGTGAGAGGAGGTGTATTCTAGTAGCTGTGGGAGTCAGTGGGCTTGAAATGGGCATCATTAACTAGCTGGTTCCCACCTCCAACACAAGTCCTCCTCCTGGACACCACCCCCAGGCCTCCTACCCTCCCTCGACCTCTTTATCTCCAACTGTTGTCAAGACATTAACTACCTCACCCTCTCCACCCCCTCACCCACTCCAATCTCTCCCCCACAGAACGGGCAGCCCTCCGCTCGCTCTGTTCCAACCCCAACCTCACCATCAAGCCCGCAGACAAGGGTGGCACAGCGGTAGTATGGCGCACTGACCTCTACATCGCCGAGGCCAAACGCCAACTCTCCGACTCCTCCTCCTACCGCCCCTTGATCATGACCCCACCGCCGAACACCAAACCATCATCTCCAACACCATTCATGACCTCATCACCTCAGGGGACCTCCCACCTACAGCCTCCAACCTTATTATTCCCCAACCCCGCACGGCCCGTTTCTATCTCCTTCCCAAAATCCACAAACCTGCCTGCCCTGGTGGTCGAGAACGCCCATGACCGTGTTTCCCGCATTTCCCGCAACACATCCCTCACACCCTGCCCCCGCCACAACCGCCCAAAGAGGATCCCCTTCATTCTCACACACCTCCATTTCCTACCTACTAACCTCATCCCACCTCCTTGACCTGTCCGTCTTCCCTGGACTGACCTATCCCCTCCCTACCTCCCCACCTATACTCTCCTCTCCACCTATCTTCTTTTCTCTCCATCTTCGGTCCGCCTCCCCCTCTCTCCCTATTTATTCCAGCTACATCTCCCCATCCCCCTCTCTGATGAAGGGTCTAGGCCCGAAACGTCAGCTTTTGTGCTCCTGAGATGCTGCTTGGCCTGCTGTGTTCATCCAGCTCCACACTTTGTTATCTAGGATTCAGGTGTTATGGAGTTGACCCAACGTTGAATGTGATTGGCTGTAAGCTGGTGCTGTTGTGTGAAAATGAATTGCAAATGCTGCCCAAATAGTGAAAAGTGGAACATTGGAGGCTTCCAACCGGAACATTTTCTCTGTGCACCTGAATGTGTAGCCAGGTGGGCCCCTCTTGACATAGCATAGAAGCTGAAGACAGCCAAAAATAACAACTCATATCTCTGCCTGCCCAGTCTGTTACTGCAACTCCCCAAACTGTCAAGCTGTATCACATGCTATTGGTGACAAACCCATTTACCACCAGTTTTGAAAAAATTCCAAAGAAGTGTTGTCCTTGACTTGAAAGATTAATTTTGTTTCTCTCTCCACAGATATTGCCAGTTTCTCCAGCATTTTCTGTTTTTTATTCCACATTTCCGGCATTCACGCTTTGCTGTAATTTCCTTTTCTATTGGCTGAATGGTCTTTCAGGCATCACTTACATGTTGTACCTACATTCAATTTCATGGAATCCACTACACATAAGGGCAGGGTTTGTATGTGAAGCTGGAGGTTTGGAATGTGTAATAAAATATGAGCATGTGGCTCTTTCCGAGGGTGAATTCTGGTATTTAACTCAATGAGGAGCAATTGGGTTGGCAGCAGAGTGCTGTGAAGTCAACAAGAGGCCAAATAACATTTGTAAACCTCTGGGAAAAATATAAGGATATTGGTTATTCTGGAGAATACCTATGTTTCCTCTTTAAAAATGTGTACATTTACAGTGTTTTCTGTGATTTCAGGCTGGCAGCATTCACAGCTCTTTTCTTATTTGGTAAGTAACAATCAGTGAAGTGAAAAATATGGCAGAGTGGCAAATATTGAGCTGGAGAAGTGAACCATTGAAGAGCAATGAAGCAGAAATCTGTGTGCAATGATTAAGACGAGGCATGAACAATAACTACCTGCAGGTCAGAGGACAAAAAGTCTATTGTGTTAGGCACATGACTCATCGGAGGATGGACAGAATTGATTTAGCAAACTGTGGGGTCATCAAGGTACAGAGATAAATGCTGTCAGGAACAAAGAAATGATAAATGGGTTAGAATTGCTACAACTGGGAATTTTATAAAATTATTTGGTTTGGAACTATATCTTTTGTTATATAAAGGTACCTTTAAAGTCAAGTTTGGGCAATTAAGAAAGGTTATGTAACAATTATTAAGCATGGTAGAGGCAAAAACCCTCATGTCATTTAAGAAGGAATTAGCCAGGACTGTACCTTAATAGACAATAGACAATAGGTGCAGGAGTAGGCCATTCGGCCCTTTGAGCCAGCACCACTATTCATTATGATCATGGCTGATCATCCACAATCAGTATCCTGTTCCTGCCTTATCCCCATAACCCTTGATTCCACTATCTTTAAGAGCTCTATCTATCTCTTTCTTGAAACTATCCAGAAACTTGTCCTCCACGGCCTTCTAGGGCGGAGCATTCCATATATCCACCACTCTCTGGGTGAAGAAGTTTCTCCTCAACTCTGTTCTAAATGGCCTACACCTTATTTTTAAATTGTGCCCTCTGGCTCTGGACTCCCCCATCAACGGAAACATACTTCCTGCCTCCAGATTGTCCGATCCCTTAATAATCTTATACGTCTCAATCAGATCCCCTCTCATCATCCCAAACTCAAGCATATACAAGCCTAGTCGCTCCAATCTTTCAACATATGATAGCCCTGCCACTCTGGGAATTGACCTCGTGCACCTGATAGTCTCGCCATTCTGGGAATTGACATCATAAGCCAAGAAAGGGCTGACCCTGTCATTAACTATGCAGAATGCAGGAGAGACCTCAGGTTCAGTTTCAAAATTGAGTTCTTGAGAAGTTGAAGCAGGCTGGAGGGTATACCCAGCTGGAATGACAGGGCAGATCCTTGGGAAAATTTTCACTATTGGGGAAATTCTCACTATTGGGAAAGTAGAAGGAATAGAAGGACTATAGGAGGAAACCTCTGGGAGCTCCAAACTGCTAGGAGAGTGAAATATTGACTTAAGAGGTGGAGTTATGTAATAAACATTCCATTTACCTTCTCTGTTAACCATTGAACTTGGACGCTAGCTTTTTTGTGATCCATAGATAAGGGCTCCAAAACCCTGTTGTTCTGACAGTCTTTCCCATTCAAAAAATATTCAAGGTTTCTATTCTTTGGGCCACATAGCATAACCTCACATTTCTCCGCATTATATTCCATCAGTCATGTTTTTGCCCACTCACTTAATCTTTCTATATCCCTTGGCAGATCCTTTGTGTCACCCTCACCATTGGTTTCTCATCTATTTTTGTGTCATTTGCAAACGTGGAAATATTCTTTTCACCTTCCTCATCCATGACATTGATATAAATTGTAAATAATTGTGACTCCAGAACATATCACGAGTTGCAGGTTGCCAACCTGAAATTGTCCCTCTTATCCCAACTCTGTCTAAAATCCAAATATCCTACCTCCACTTTATTTATCCTGTTTATTATTTCTTCAAAGAATTCTAATAAACCTGTTAGGCATGATTTCCTATTTGTGATTTTTAAAAAATGAATGCTCTGTTTATATCCTCCATAACAGTGTTGAACATGCTGCCTCACAGTGCCAGGGATCTGCGTTCAATTCCAGCCTCGGGTGACTGTCTGTGTGGATTTTGTGCCTTCTCCCCATGACTGCGTGGGTTTCCTCCAGGTGCTCAGTTTCCTCCCACAGTCCAAAGATGTGCAGGTTAGGTGGATTGGCCAAGCTAAGTGGCCCATAGTGTGTAGGTTAGGTGGATTAGATGGTGGGGGGGGGGGGGGTGGGGGTGGTTGAGGTTGAGCTTGAGCTTGGGTGGGATGCTCTTTGGACAAATGGCCTGCTTCCACACTGTAAGAGTTCTATGAAATAGATGCTAACACTTTCCCTATAACAGATGTTAAGTTCACTGGCCTTTTGCTACATTTTTTTACATTTTCACCCCTTCTTAAATTAGTCTGTTACATTGACAGTTTTCCAATTCTACATAGAAAGTAAGAGGAATGCTATTTGGTCATTTGTGCCTGTCCTACCAATAGTAATGAATATGGCTGATCCTCTATCTCAATGCCATGTTCTTTCTTCTTTTGTCCCTTGATACTCCTAATGAATCCTGCGACCTGTACAAAATGCTAGTGCGGCCCCATTTGGAGTATTGTGTGCAGTTCTGGCCGCCCCATTACAGAATGGATGTGGAAGCATTGGAAAAGGTGCAGAGGAGATTTATCAGGATGTTGCCTGGTCTGGAGCGCAGACCCTATGAAGAAAGGCGGAGGGACTTGGGTCTGTTCTCATTGGAGAGAAGAAAGCTAAGAGGGGGTTTAATAGAGATATACAAGATGATCAGAGGATTAGGTAGGGTGGACAGTGAGAGTCTTTTTTCTGCGGATGATGACTTCAGCTTGAACAAGGGGGCATAGCTACAAATTGAGGGGTGATAGATTTAAGACAGATGTCAGAGGCAGGTTCTTTACTCAGAGAGTGGTAAGGGTGTGGAACGCCCTGCCTGCCAATGTGGTTAACTCAGCCACATGAGGGACATTTAAACAGTCTTTGGATAAGCATATGGATGATGACGGGATAGTGTAGGGGGAGGGGCTTAGATTAGTTCACAGGTCGGCGCAACATCGAAGGCCGAAGGGCCTGTTCTGTGCTGTATTGTTCTATATTCTATGTTCTATGACCTCTTCGACTCTAAGGATTCTTGAAAGGTTACTAGTGCATTCATTGTGTTTGCAGGACCACTTGGGATATTCTAGGATGCATACTTGTTGGAGGACAAGTTATTAAAATAGAGCAAGAAGCAGCTTGAAGGAAGAGAAAGAGAGACTTATCAAGAAAGAGATGGTGGAATTATCAGCTTTGGTGTTGTAAGGTTCCAACTATTTCCCTATCCACGTCAATTATTTTAGAAACTCAACTGGTTAAATTTACAGATATTTTATGAAATATCCAGAAGGACAATTTGGAATTAAAACAGATGAAGAATCAAATTAAAGAAATCCTCAAGGTGAAGAGGTTGAGTGTTCCTCCAACAGCGATGTGGTTGGTGGACTCTGCCGTGAATTGAAGACTGACTTCATTGCAGCAAGATGCCGAGGCCTAACCGTATACATTGTCAAGGTAATTGTGCTATCTCTTGGCTACAGTCATTTCCCAGGCTACTTCTACACAAGCTGCCCAGCTCTCCGCTGATACAAGCCTCTGTTTACAGGAGCCAAAGATAGATTCATGCATTTCTAAGACCTTATTAATGAGGAGCATGGTTTATATGTTTCTGTTGTCCTTGCAGAGAAAAGCATTTCCCTGACTAATTTGAATTAATTTGATAAAGAACAAATGCATTTCAGCAGATAATTTGCCTTCAACACCAAAGCTTGAAGAGGGAATTGAAGAAGCCAAGTTTTTCTCCTGAGAATAGAGCAGGTTACAGTGAGAATTAGAGAGGTATCTAAAATGAAGAGGAGTTTTGATAACGTCAATAGGAAGAAACTGTTTTAAATAGCAGCAGGATTAGCAATCAGAGGACACAGGTTTGTGGTGGAATGTCACCACCAGACACATATACACCTTCCCACACTTATCAGCCTTCCACAGGGACTGTTCCTTTTGGGATACTCTGGTCCACTCCTCCTTCACACCCTACAGGTCTACACACTCCCACAGCACTTTCCCACGCAATCACAGAAGGTGTAAGACCTGCCCATTTACTTCCTGCCTCCTCATTATTCAAGCTCCAGCCATACCTTCCAGGTAAAGCAACGATTTACCTGCGCTTCACTCAATCTCGTCTACTGTGCTCACTGCTCACAATGTGCTCTCCTCTACACTGGGGAGACGAAAGACAGATTGGCTGATGCTTTGCAGAACACCTATATTCTGTCGTAAAAGTTGCCATTGAGTTTTCAGTTACCCACCAATTCAACACAACACTGTGTTTCCAGGCCAACATTTCTGTCTCAGGCCTGCTACGGTGCTCCAGGGAGGCTCAGCACAAGCGCAAGAATCCTTGCAAATATTTAAGGCTGAGATAGAAAGATTCTCAATTGGTTGGGGAATGACGGGATGTGGGCAAATGCAGGAACGTGGATATGAAGAATGTCAGATTGGCCATAAAATCCATTTGAATGATGGAGCAGGCTCAAGGGGCTGAATGGCCTACTTCTGTTCCTATTTCTTATGGTCTTATGGAACATCAGGTGATCCACAAAATTTCTGGCAATATCTCTCAGATCGAGAGCATTATCAGCAACCTGAAACTAGTTGATAATATGAAATAAAACAGCATTGTTAATTACAAAAACTCTTCACTTTTAACCAGAAAGTGGTTATCCAGTACCACACTAGACCAAGCAAGACCTGTAGGTTCACCCACGTAAAGAAATTGGTGGCAGCGAACATCACAATGAACAGCCACTCCTACAGCGTAGTAAATGGTCCCTGCCCAAAATATTTGAGCCTGTTATAAAGTGTGTAATAGCATAATATAATCAAGCAGATCTGATCTGCCTCATAAGGAGGAACAAAACCTGACAACAATACTAGAATTCTTCCAAGTTATAAATGTAAAATAAATAAAGCAAGATGGATAAGTGGCAAATAGTGGATATAATGTACTTGGATTTTTGGAAGGCGTATTAGGCTGTACATTAGACTACTTAATAACAGCTCATGGTGTTGGAGGTAGTATTTTAGCTTGGAATGAAGATGGGTAACTAACGGAAGACAGGCAGTTGGAATAAGGAGGATATTTTCAGGATGGCAACCAATAACTAACAGTTTGCCATAGGATTCAACGTTGAGACAATAACTATTGATAAAATATATTAATAACTTGATGAGAAGGCAATGGCCTAGTGGTATTACTGCTGGACTGATAATCCAGAGACCCAGGTAGTGTTCTGGGGACTTGGGTTCAAATCCTTCCATAGCAAATGGTGGAATTTGAATTCAATAAATATCCGGAATTAAGCCTCCAGTGATGATCATGAATTGATTGTTGGGAAAAACCCATCTGACTCACTAATGCTGTTTAGGGAAGGAAACTGCCATCCTTACCTGGTCTGGCCTACATTTGACTCCAGACCCACAGCAATGTGGTTGACTTGTAACTGCTTCTGGGCAATTAGGGATGGGCAATAAGTGCTGGCCCCACCATCCACATCCTCATCCGGAGAATGGATAAACAAGAAAAAAAGTTTGAAGCTGTTTCATAAAGCTGTACTATAGCCAAGTTTTTTGATGACACAACAATAGATAGAAAGGCAGGTAGTGAGGATAACATGAACAATCTGCCTAGGGAGAAAGACTGAGTAAGTGAGTGGACAAAATACTGGCAGATGGAATGTAATGTGGAAGAGAATGTGAGGGTATGCGTTTTGACAGGAAGGTTACAAGAATGTGATTTAGATGGAGAAAAACTGCAGGAAACAACAGAACAAAGGGGTTTGTAAGCCATAGAATTCCTGTGGAGTGAAAACAGGCCATTCAGCCCATCAAGTCCACACCAAACTTCTGAAAAAACACCCCACTCAAATCCACCCCATGCCTGTAAACCTACTTTTCCCATGACTAACTCACCTAGCCTACTCATCCCTGAACACTACAGGCAATTTAACATGGCCAAGCCACCTAACCCACATATCATTGGACTGTGAGAGCAAATCAGAGCACCCGGAGGAAACCCATGCAGACATGGGGAGAATGTGCAAACTCCACACAGACAGTTGCCCGAGGCTGGAATCAAACCCAGATTTCTGCTGTTGATAGGCAGCAGTGCTAACCACTGAGCCACTGCACCCATCTATGAATCATGAAAAACTAGCATCCGAGTCAAGCAGTTAATAGGGAAGGCAAATGGAATGTTGATCTTCGTTTAATGGAGTATAAAAGTAGGTAGGTTTTGCTAACGTGCTACAAGGCATTAATCATACCACAGTTGAAATAATGTGTATTGTTTGGGACCTTTATCTAAGGAAAGATATGCTAACATTAGAGTCAGTCCAGAGAAGGTTCACCAGAATGATCCTAGTTAAGGAGGAACTATCTTAAGAAGAGAGGTTGAGTGGGTTTGGCCTGTACTCATTAGAGTTTAGAAGAATGAGAGGTGACCTTATTGAAATGTACAGGATTCTTTGAGGCCTTGACAGGGTCCTCGCAGAAAGATTGTTTCCACTTGTGAGAGATTCTAGAGCCAGAGGACATAATCTCGAAATAAGTGGTCACCCGTTTAAGACAGTATTGAGAAGAAATTTCTTCTCTCAGAGGGTGTGAATTTGTAGAACTCTTTACCATGCAGAGCTGTAGAAGCTGGATCATTCAGGACTTTAATGACTGAAATACATTTTTAATCATTTAGGGAATTGAGAGTTATGGGAAAAGACAGGAAAGTGGAGTTGAAGATTATCAGAGCAGCCATGATCTCATTGAATGCAGAGCAGATTTCTTGACCTGAATGGTCTACTTCTGCTCTGATGTCTTATGGTCTAATGCAACACCGATTATTTGGAAACATCCTGCGATTTTGATACTATAGTCGGATATGGGTTATTATCAGCATTAATAAATGAATTCTGCATCAGCATTCTTTACTCAAAGTTTGAATCAAAAGCATTATTTGTTTCTCAGAATTACAAACCTCAAGCTGCAGTTACAATTAAATAGAAACTCGAAAAATAGCTATCTTCAGATTAATGTTCAATCAATTGTTGAAGTCAGAATATGATGATGAATTACTATACTGGACAAAAAAAGACTAGGAAAACAAAAATGTAAATTTAATAATAAAGAGGAGCAATACAAAAATCATTTGCATAACTATCCATGAGGCTGCTTTAAGAAAGCTTAAATTAAAAAGCAAAGAAACCAGTAACTGCCAAATTCTCTCAAGGAATTGCAAAAATAAATGATCAACAAAGGCTATATAAAATTTTGCTTTTTTCCTCTTCACTTTATTTGCCATTAGAAACTGAATTAATTTCCCAAATTTTGAAGTGGAATGCAATTTTACTTAAAGTCAAGCATAAACATGTCGATGTGTAATTGGTTCTACTGGCTTAAGATTGCTGTGAATGCTTCAGCCTCATCTTTTACACTGATTAGCTGGGCTCTTCCATCTTTGAGGATGGGGATATTTGTGGAGCCTCCTCCTCCGGTGAGTTGTTTAATTGGCTGGCTAATGTAGTGTATTTCTTTCTTAAATCATTGAAATTGTGCTTTAATTTAATTAACAAAGAGCTTCTCTGTCTCTCTACATCCAAATTGTAACTCTCAAAGGTGCTCAGCATTTAAAAAGCATTTTACCCATCAGGCTGTTTTTACACCCACGTGAGACCCACAAATCAACATTCTGACAATATGGCACTCCAATTACTTCAGATGCTCTGGGGAGGCATTTTGGCTCAGTAGTTAGCATTGCTGCCTCACAGCACCATGAACCCAGCTTTGATTTGACCTTTGGATGACTGTCTGTGTGAAATTTGTACATTCTCCCACTGTCTACATGGGTTTCCTCTGGGTGCTCTGGTTTCCTCTCACAGTCCAAAGACGTGCAGGTTAGGTGGTTAGGGTAGGGCAGTGTATCTGGGTGGGATGCTCTTTGGAGGGCTGGCGATGACTTGTTGGGCCAAATGGTCTGCTTCCACACTGTAGGCATTTTATGGTTTGAATTATGCTCGAGTCTGGGTTGCAAGCTATCGACTAGGCAGTAAGACGACTGACAGTGAGTCGAAGTTACCCTGGTAAGTATTCTCTTGTTCGAAAATGTAATTGTGGATAATGAGTGTGTGAGGCGTAACAGTAGACAGTGTTTAACATTAATGAGTGAAGAGTTATTTGTTAAGTTATATGTAACCTTTACATTATAAATGTTATATATACCATGTGATGCAACAGCTTTACCTTAAATCTTAAAAGTGTATTGGAGATGTAAATTATTTTATCTGAATCTTCTTCTGGACCTTCATAGCTCACTTTTTCACAAAGTTACAATACTCAACATTTCACTTAAATAGAAATAAAAATAGAAAATAGTGAAAATATTCGTCAGCTCAGGCAGTTTCTATCAGGAGGGAAACAGAATTAACATTTCAAGTCTGTGACTTTTAAGCTGGGCTTTTTTTTATGCAGTTCTCAAATCGCTATGTGAACTAGGCTGTTGCCAATGTGTGTTTAGGATAGAATACAGAGCATAAAATATGGTATTTTATTATTGCTACTTTGATTGCCATAATTCACTCTGCTTCAGTTTCAGGTTGGCTGTGGGCCACTCGTGTTCAGGTGTTATCTACATTTATTCAAAGAGGCCAACAGTTACAATATTCTATTTCCTGCACTTCCTGTCAGCTGCAGAGAATGGAAGCATCACCTTCATATTAACGGTAGCTGCAACAGGACTGCGCTGTGGAGACAGACTCCAACTCCATCATCTCCTTTCTCTATTCTGTTCAGAGAAGTAAAGAAGAATGAGGAAATATATTTGAATTCAAGACAAGTTAGCCATCACCATTGGAAGACGTAGCCACAGTTACCCATTCTCACAAATATAAATTTGCTGGACCAATCTCTGTATTTCACACTGGCCCAATTGCCTTTGGAGACTCTAGTCAGTATTTTCCTCAGAGATGAATCTGTGCCAATGTTATGGCTTTAGTTAAATTTCTCGTATTTCATCCGTCGGAAATGGGTGAGCAGCTGAGCAGAATGATTCACTGTGTGAATCTCAGGGTCCAAATCATCAATTTTCAAATTGATTTCAAAATAAGCACCCAGGACTCACTGTTGTCAGACAAATCCTCATCATTGCTCATCATGTCAGCTCTCTAAAGCTTTGGTATGACCATCACGTTTTCCCATTAGAGATCTGCAGAGCTTGGTGTGGTAGAAGTAAAACTGCATGGTACTTTAAAGAGAAGAGATTCTTGTCTTCAATAATCTGTAGTTTATTGCACAATATCAACTGTGTACAGGCTACATTAAAATGAACGCCTCTGTGGTGATGTCAATGAAGAAGAACAAGAATCTTCAAGATTCCAAACTGTCCTCCTTACAGTCGACATGGAATCATTATAGTGGTTAGGATTTTTGGCAACCCTTGGTGTTAACCCTTTCAGAGTCTTCTCCCCCCTTTTAGAACATTTCCCTGTCCCTAAGCATTTTTTTTCCACTTTAATTATCTATATATTTATGCATATGAATATATTTGCTACTACCCATGTCTGTCCAAGTTTCACAAATTCCAGCAATCCAGAGGTTTAATTATTCTCCCACAATGCTTTTTTCTTGGAGACAGAAGATTTTTAGGTTTACGGGTTCACAACAGTTCGCTTGAACTCTGTTTGTTCACAGTTTGATGCCTGCAGGTCTTTTTAAACTGGAGGATCTTTAATCTCTTGGATGTTCTTTCACCGAGCGCATCTTGCCTGCTGAACAAAATACCTGCTCTGGACGATCTTTAATTTAATTTAGCTCATGTGCAGAGACTGCATGGGCAGTCTTTTTAAAAGAGACACCTTTTTTTCTGAAGCCTACTATATCTCCCGCCCAGACAACTTCCTCTTGCCCCTTATCCTGAAACAGTGGCCATTGCTCATCCTGTCCCTGTGGTGGCTTCCAAGGTGTTGTATACATTCCATCTTCAATCTGTGTCAGCATATTTGTACTTTCAACTGACAGTAAATTTACGCTGTGATAATGGGAACTGCAGATGCTAGAGAATCCAAGATAATAAAATGTGAGGCTGGATGAACACAGCAGGCCCAGCAGCATCTCAGGAGCATAAAAGCTGACGTTTCGGGCCTAGACCCTTCATCAGAGAGGGGGATGGGGTGAGGGTTCTGGAATAAATAGGGAGAGAGGGGGAGGCGGACCGAAGATGGAGAGAAAAGAAGATAGGTGGAGAGGAGAGTATAGGTGGGGAGGTAGGGAGGGGATAGGTCTGTCCAGGGAAGACGGACAGGTCAAGGAGGTGGGATGAGGTTGGTAGGTAGGAGATGGAGGTGCGGCTTGGGGTGGGAGGAAGGGGTGGGTGAGAGGAAGAACAGGTTAGGGAGGCAGAGACAGGTTGGACTGGTTTTGGGATGCAGTGGGTGGAGGGGAAGAGCTGGGCTGGTTGTGTGGTGCCAATATCTGCCAATGTGGTATACTGCATCCACTGTACCCGGTGTGGCTTCCTCTACATTGGGGAAACCAAGCGGAGGCTTGGGGACCGCTTTGCAGAACACCTCCGCTCGGTTCGCAATAAACAACTGCACCTCCCTGTCGCAAACCATTTCCACTCGCCCTCCCATCCTTTAGATGACATGTCCATCATGGGCCTCCTGCAGTGCAACAATGATGCCACCCGAAGGCTGCAGGAACAGCAACTCATATTCCGCTTGGGAACCCTGCAGCCCAATGGTATCAATGTGGACTTCACCAGCTTCAAAATCTCCCCTTCCCCCACCGCATCCCAAAACCAGCCCAGTTCGTCCCCTCCCCCCACTGCACCACACAACCAGCCCAGCTCTTCCCCTCCACCCACTGCATCCCAAAACCAGTCCAACCTGTCTCTGCCTCCCTAACCTGTTCTTCCTCTCACCCATCCCTTCCTCCCAGCCCAAGCCGCACCTCCATCTCCTACCTACCAACCTCATCCCACCTCCTTGACCTGTCCGTCTTCCCTGGACAGACCTATCCCCTCCCTACCTCCCCACCTATACTCTCCTCTCCACCTATCTTCTTTTCTCTCCATCTTCAGTCCGCCTCCCCCTCTCTCCCTATTTATTCCAGAACCCTCACCCCATCCCCCTCTCTGATGAAGGGTCTGGGCCCAAAACGTCAGCTTTTATGCTCCTGAGATGCTGCTGGGCCTGCTGTGTTCATCCAGCCTCACATTTTATTATCAGTAAATTTGCACTGATATGTGCAAAAGCTTTATTTCAACTTGCTTATTTAACTTGCGTGCTTCTATTCACTCTTAGTGATTGTAGTTTTGGTGAAACTAAAATTTCACCCTTTCTCAGAGGTATTATTTGAGAATTGCTTCTTGCTTGGCATGATCTCTCTCACTGGTAAGAAAGAACCTTCCTGCAGGGGTAGGGAAATTAAATTCTCAGTTTGAACTAGTGGTTGCTGAATCATCTCTGTATCTGACTCCAATCTATCTTTACTATTGTAGAAGCTGTGTTGCACTCTGAATTCTGTCCCCTGCAGATTTGTCAGTTAACTCAAATTGAGTTTGCTGCTTATTAGCCATCTGACAACTTGGGTTTTCTTGCAAACTTTTCTGATGCTTTCCAGGTGAACTGAGCAGGTGGGCATATGGCATTGAGGCAAAGGTTCAACCATATTCATATTGAACTTGACATGTTGTAAACAGCTGAATGCCCTACTCCTCCTCCTATTTGCTGAGCTTTTCCATTTCATCACTGTTGGTTGCATAGAAAACATTTCTGCTAATCCTTCTATAGTCAGTTTTCCATGCCACAGACAGTTTGAAACTAATTCTTATGCTGGGACATCTAAGATCCATGGATCATATCTTTGTTTGTATTCTGCCATGAATCTAGAGAGTTCCCTGATATCATCTATATTTTGTCCCTTGACCATTTCTTCTATGACCAGCGGTTCAGTAACTGAATGCTCCTTGACCAGTTGTTCTGTGAGTGGCTATTTCTTGATTTGTGGTTTCTTGAATTGAAATAATTTGATTCTTTTAGCCTTTGAAGTAGGCTCAGCTCAAAACATGCGCTCATGCTTGAAAGTGAGCATCCTTGATGATGCAATATGTATAAGTTCTCTGCTAGCTAATACCAATAATGTTTTGGTGCTTTTGGCATTTAATCTTAGGTGCTATACCCCAGACCATGTAATAGTAGATTTGTGGGCAGGACAAATTGTTTCTTCAGGCTTTCTTTAAAAGTTCTTTCATGGGAGATGGGTGTTGGTGACTTGGCCAGCATTTATTGGCCTTCCCTAATAGATCAGACATCAGTTAAAATTCAACCATGTTGCTGTGGGTTTAGAATTATGCCTAGGCCAGTTTAGGTGAGGATAGCAGATTTCCTTCCATACAGGGAATTAGTGAAGTAGATGAGTTTTTCCCCAATAATTAATAATAGTTCATGGTCATCATGCTGTGGCAGGATTTAAACTTGGATTGCCAGAATATTACCTGCATCTAAGAATCAATAGTCTCTCCATAACACCACAAGGCCATCACCTCCCCCAGTATGTTATGCAGACCATGATACATCATTTAATATTACAATAGCATTTAGTGTTGAAATTAAAATTTGTAAGATATCTGTGACCTTATCTTTGAACTCATTCACAAATTCATAGTATCCCTACAGTGCAGAAGCAGGCCACTTTGCCCATCAAGTTTACACCAACCCTCTGAAGTGCATCTCACACAGACGCAGCCCACTACCCTATCCCCGGAACCTTGCACTTCCTGTGACCAATCCACCCTGAGCATCCCTGGGCAGTTTAGCATGGCCAAAATCTACCTAACCTGCATGTCTTTGAACTGTGAGAGGTGTTTGTTGCGCTCCCCACACAGTGTGTTTAGCCTGTATATCCCGCAAAGGACTGTGAGTCTGCTCTTAATAGTAATATGAAATGATCTTTATTAGTCACATCACAATTAATACTAAAATAATTATTATACTACAAACTAGCAATTAATACTATAAATCTGACAATTAATACTGTATATCTAAGTCAGTGCCTTGTACTTTAACTTGGAATGATCAAACATCACCACACTAGACCTTGGCCTTGATCCACATGGTCATGGTCATCTGGTCTTCCTCTCCCAGTGGTCCCAGGGGCACCTCTTCTTCTGGTGGTTAGTCACAAGTTGCTGTACCCAAGGGTGCTGTTGTGGTGCATCTTATCCTTAGAAGCTTCCACACCCCTTTGAGAGGATCTTCGATTCCCACCAATGGATCAATCAGGAATTAATTACCTTGATTAGTCAGACCCAATCAAGCAGTGCCATGCGGATGGTGCGGGGTGGTCTTTGATCCTCCATTTCTGAAAGTGTCAGGGGAACGTAAGTCAGGTAGGCTTCCCAGATAAGAGTGTGAGGTGTCCCTGTGATCTGGAAACTGCTCAATGTTTCCTATTGTCCTGGTAAATAGACTTAGACAATTGTGTGATAACAAAGTGTGGAGCTGGATGAACACAACAGGCCAAGCAACATCTTAGGATCTCAAAAGCTGACGTTTCGGGCCTAGACTCCTAATGAAGGGTCTAGGCCCGAAATGTCAGCTTTTGTGCTCCTAAGATGCTGCTTGGCCTGCTGTGTTCATCCAGCTCCACACTTTGTTATCTCACATAACAATAGGATGCCTTTTTAAATAGACTCATGGAGACCGTGAATTGAGTGAGGTCTCTACACTCAGTCTTTGTGACAGTTCTCTTTTTCACTGGGCTAATTTGACAGCAAGGATGATGAGGTATACCAGCATAATGAGGATTAGCAGCACATCAGATGCCATGAGATGAACCCAGGAATGGATATGTGTGTTGGAGCCCCAGTCCCAGAAATCCTTCCACCACTATGTAACTTTGAATAAACATGCGCGATTGTTGGCCTAGTGTATTACTTTGGTGAATGTTCAATGGACTGTGGACAATTGGGTTTGGATTTGGTGTAACTCCTCTCGCATGGGTTTGAGACGTGTCAAATTTCTCCAGGCATTCTCCCAGAGTTTGCCCGAGTTCCTCACTTGAGTTAACTTACACCCTTTCCCTCTTGTATGTATTTATTGGCTGAATTCAGCCTGATGGCATGTGTGGCCTAATGCACAAAGTGGTGTTGGTGACATCGCATTGTGCCATCCCATACTGATATGTGCTAAGTGAAGTTGTGAGGCAATATTCCCCTTCTCCCCTGTAGGCTGCCTGGGTTATGTCAGTGTCCAGATTACGAGCCTCTGTAGGACACTTTAAACTGGTGTTTGTCTTAAAGCCACATCGCGCATGTTTATTCAAATAAATTTGGTATGTGGGCATGTTATCACCATGTTAATTTGATGACATCCATCCGGAGTAGTGCCTTTGAGCCTCCCTTCCTTCTCCACTGCGCACAACAAAGTGCCATCATATCCTATCCATAGCCCCCCTTGAATAGTGTCTATTTTCTATTTCAAACACCCTGAGTCCAATCCTATTGTTTGTGATTATTGGGAGCCTATTCCCATCCATTACACTTTCCCAGGAGTCCCTTTACAGTCGTCATTGAACCAGGCCCTGGTCAGCTGCCTGAGTTGACAGCCTGATAATGTCGGGTATTTCTTTCCCTTAAATAAATGGTCTATTTGTTTGTTGCTGATCCAGAATGGAACCTATCCCTGACTGACCTGGCCGAGATTTTCTCTCAACTGTGCTATCATCCACTGTCCATATATACTGCACAGGTCTAGTTCTGGTGCCTGCCGTCATTTTCCAATTTCCCTTTTGTTATCTGATTGATTGTTTTGGCATGTCATTCCAACACAGCTACCATAAGGTTACTGGTTTTATTCTCAACTATATCACCTTCGGCATCCTGTTGACTATTCTTGTGTCCAAAACCTGTTTTACCTGTTGGGCCAGGGCCCTGAGTTTATTGTCTGGGTCGGCCAAATCAAGGCCGTTAATAGTTGATACCTGTGCTCCATATGCTGTCTCAAAGTCATTCAGTAATTCTCTTTTTTGTCGTTTCTCTTTTCTGAGGTTGGTCTTCCCTTCATCTGCCCTATCTCTCATCCCAGCAATCTATGGATCAAGTGGAGATATAGAGTTGGAGGAAGCACCACCGTTTAGTTGTTGAGACCCCACTAAATTTGACAGCACAGGTACCAATTCATAGTGAACATTACAATACAATATTTTTCCCACAGGTTTTAAAGCTATATCACTCCATGGACTGGAGGTGGCTTCAGGACACATGAGTTGAAGTGTCTCTGTGGCTGGTTTTAGGCCATTCCCAATTTCATACAAAACAAACTTCCCCTCTATGAGATAGTAGGAACTGCTGATGCTGGAGAATCTGAGATAACACGGTGTGAAGCTGGATGAACACAGCAGGCCAAGCAGCATCAAAGGAGCAGGAAAGTTTGACGTTTCGGGTCGGGACCCTTCAGAAGAGTTTTCTGGAGAACTGCTGCCTGAGTTCCAATCCCTTTTCTGGGCTGCTTGTTAAACATCCTGTCTCGGGGCAAACATTGTTTGAGAATCCTACACTTATGTAGCAATTACCTGAGCTCCCATTCATTTTTCTGTATACTACCCGCTGTTTGTTGCACCTAACCATTACACCTTTATTGGGGTGCACCCATAACACACCATCCTCACATTTACCTGTGTTCCGTAGGCCAAACCATAAGTATCCTCGGTACATATATCCTGGTCTGAACGATATTTCTTGTGTGTAGCTTCCAGTGATGATGATGATCCCAGTGAAGTAGATACTGATTATGTTTCGTGAGATCATGATTGTCCTGGGGCAAGGTGAAGGTCATTTCTATTAATAACCCTTGTTTAATATCTGTATAGGTTATAACATGCAAAGCACACACTCTAATCCTCACTCATTTCTTTTTGGAATGAACACTCAGAGCTAATTCAGGTGTAAACAAGCAATTGTGATCAATTCCATTAGAATTTACAAGAATGTGTCTTGGCCCTACAGTACTAGTAGAGAAGCGTGAATTGTATACCAGGGCCAACCATCAGAAACAGTTGTACCTCACCAGGGGTGGTTGCCAAGAACCATTTCATCCTTTGGGGTAATGACTCAATGCATTCTTTGAGTAGGCGCACAACAGAGACACATCAGTTTGTTCTGAATCCTCTGCCTCTGTGGGCCTGATAATATAGTGTCCTCCAGGTTCCCATGTCCGTGTGTTGTCATTCCCCTAATAGTGGTACCATTAACACTGACGGGTTCACCCTGATGGTTAAGTTCCATCTGTTTTACCTTTGTCCACTCTGGCTTCTTCGCATTCTGTCATACCCAAGTTGTGAATACGCCATCTGGGGTCAGAGTTGTAAGGGCTTGGGGTCTTTCAATTTATTTGTATGAGTTTTCGGGAAGTTCTGTCATGCCTGAGCGATCAAGTTGTTCCAAACACTTAGAGAAATCAAGTCCTCTGGTAAGCCAATTAGATCATCCAGGGATCCATTCACCATTGGAGCTGTAGTTGTTGGCAGTGATAAGAGAGTATAAATTTTGCCAGGGGTGTGGTTCAGCTGACAGGATGCGTCGGAGGGGTGATCTTGGTCTTGTCACTTGCTTGAAGGCATTGTCACCCACCAAGCATATTTTAAGGTGGTGACAGCGGCTGTGTTGAGTGCCATAGGCTTTTAATTGGTTTACATGGTACCAACCAGTCTTCCTGTGGCTAGTAGAACCTTGTATACAAGAGACTCGCCTTATCAACCATATCGTGGGGACCTGAGTAATTGGGGGGAAGAGGATTGAGGGCTGTATATCTGCAGCATTACCTGTAGCATCAGGAATCAATTACCCTGATTGATCAGACCCGATCAGGCAGTGCAATGCGGATGGTGTGGGGTGGTCTTTGATCCTCCATTTCTGAAAGTGTCAGGGCAACGTAAGTCAGGTAGGCTTCCCAGGCAAGAGTGCGAGGTGTCCCTGTGTTCTGGAAACAGCTTGATGTTTCCTATTGTCCTGGTAAATAGGCTTAGACAATTGTGTACTGTGCTACCTGCAAGTGCAGCCTGCCTGTCTGAGTCTGCAGAGATAGGAACTGCAGATGCTGGAGAATCTGAGACAACAAGGTGTAGAGCTGGATGAACACAGCAGGCCAGGCAGCATCAGAGGGGCAGGAAGGCTGACGTTTCGGGCCTAGACCCGTCTTCAGAAATGGGGGAGGGGAAGACGGTTCTGAAATAAATAGGGAGAGAAGGGGAGGCAGATAGAAGATGGATAGAGGAGAAGATAGGCGGAGAGGGGACAGACAGGTCAAAGAGGAGGGATGGATCCAGTAAAGGTGAGTGTAGGTGGGCAGGTAGGGAGGAGATAGGTCAGCCCAGGGAGGACGGACAGGTCGAGGAGCTGAGATGAGGTTAGTAGGTAGGAGATGGATGTGGGGCTTGAGTAGGGAGGAGGGGATAGGTGGGAGGAAGGACAGGTTAGGGAGGCAGGAATAAGCTGGGCTGGTTTTGGGATGCTGCCGGGGGAGGGAAGATTTTGAAGCTTGTGAAGTCCATATTGATACCATTGGGCTGCAGGGTTCCCAAGCGAAATATAAGGTGCTGTTCCTGCAACTTTCGAGTGGCATCGTTGTGGCACTGCAGGAGACCCAGGATGGACATGTCGTCGAAGGAATGAGAGGGGGAGTTGAAATAATTTGGGACTGGGAGGTGCAATTGTTCAGTGCGAACCGAGCGTAGGTATTCTGCAAAGCTGTCCCCAAGCCTCCAATTGATTTCCCCAATGCAGAGTAGACCACAATGGGAACAGCGGATGCAGTAAGCCACATTAGCAGATGTGCAGGTGAACAACTTGCTTGATGTGGAAAGTCTTCTTGGAGCCTGGGATGGGGGCGAGGGTGGAGGTGAAGGGGCAGATGTAGCACTTCCTGCGGTTGTAGGGAAAAGTGCTGGGTGTGGTGGGGGTGGAGGGGACCGTAGAACAGACAAGGGAGTCATAGCAAGAGTGGTCCCTCTGGAAAGCAGACAAGGGTGGGGAGGAAAAAAATGTCTTTGGTGGTGGGGTCGGAGTGCAGATGGCAGAAGTGGCAGAGGATGATGCGTTGGATCCGGAGGTTAGTTGGGTAGTACATGTGGACAAGGGGGCTTCTGTTTTGGTTGTTATTGCGGGGAGGGGATGTGAGGGATGAGTTGCGGGGAAGGTGGGAGGCACAGTTGAGGGTGTTTTCGACCACTGAGGTGGGAAGTTGTGGTCCTTTAAAATTAGGACATCTGAGATATACGGGAGTGGAATGCCTTATCCTGGGAGCAGATGCAGTGGAGGTGAAGGAATTGGGAATAGGAGATGGCATTTTGCAGGAAGGGAGGAGGTGGGAAGAGGTATATTCTAGGTAGCTGTGGGAGTCGGTGGGCTTGAAATGGATATCAGTTTCTAGGTGGTTGCCAGAGATGGAGACAGAGAGGTCCAGGAAGGAGAGAGAGGTATCAGAGATGGTCCAGGTGAACTTAAGGTTGGGGTGGAAGGTGTGTCGGCACGAGACGGCGCTGATACAGTCATAATGTAACGGGGGAAGAGGTGGGGTTTGGGGCCAGTGTAGGGATGGAAGAGGGAGTGCACCACGTAACCTACAAAGAGTCAGGCATAGCTTGGGCCCATGCGGGTACCCATGGCCTCCCCCTTTGTCTGTAGGAAGTGGGAGGAATTAAAGGAGAAGTTGTTGAGGGTGAGGACAAGTTTGGATAAGTGGACGAGGGTGCCAGTGGAGGGGTCTGGTCGGGCCTGCGGGACAGGAAGAAGCAGAGGGCCTTTAGGCCATCTGCATGGGGAATGCAGGTGTATAGGGACTGGACGTCCATGGTAAAGATGAGATGTTGGGGATCGGAGAATTGGAAGTTCTGGAGGAAGTGGATGGCGTGGGTGGTGTCATGGACGTAGGTAGGGAGTTCTTGGACCAAGGGGGAGAAAATAGAGTTGAGATAGGTGGAGATAAGTTCACTGGGGCAGGAGCAGGCGGAGATAATGGGTCATCCAGGTCAGGCAGGTTTGTAGATTTTGGGAAGGAGATAGAAGCGGGAGTGTGTGGGGTTGGGGAACAATGAGGTTGGAGGCTGTGGGTGGGAGGTCACCTGAGGTGATGCGGTTGTGGATAGTTTGGGACGTAATGGTTTGGTGCTTGGGGGTGGGGTCATGGTCAAAGCGGAGATGGGAGGAGGTGTCAGAGAGTTGGTGCCTGGCCTCGGCAACATGGAGGTCAGTGCGTCATACTACAATTGCAGCTCCCTTGTCCGCGGGTTTTATGGTGAGGTTGGGATTGAAGCGAAGGGAGCGGAGGGATGTATGTTCTGGAGGGGAGAGGTTGGAGTGGGTGAGAGGGGTGGAGAGGTTGATGTCTTGATGGCAGTTGGATATGAAGAGCTTGAGGGGGGCGTAGGAGGCCTTGGGGTGGTGTCCAGGTGGAGGGGGTGTGTTGCTGCCAGGAGACAGGGTCAGTAGAGGGAGGGTTAGGCTCACGGATAACGTAAGCATGGAGGTGGAGGAAAAACTGCTCAATGTCTAAACGTGACCGGTATTCGGTGATGTGTGGGCAGAGGGGGACAAAGGTGAGCCCTTTACTGAGGACTGACTGCTCGTCCTCAGTAAGGGGGGGGGGGGTTTCTGGGGGTGTGCAGCTTGTTTATTTCATTGTCTTTGCACTGATACTTTTGCCGATGCTAGGCTTGGTTTCCCAGCATGCTTGGTGTATTAGCGGATTCTGCCATTTTGAGTGGCCTGTCTGGCAACAGAGGAAACTGGACACCCAGAGATAACCTACGTACACACACGCAGAATGTGTAAACTCTCCACAGACAGTCACCTGAGGTGGAATTGAACACCAGTCTTGGTGTTGTGAGGTAGCAGTGTTATCCACTGAGTCATCATTCCAACCAGATTGCACCTAAGTATTCATTTGAATGGATTGAAGTCATTAGATATAAGCTTTTTGAGCAATGGACAGTGGTTGAGAAAGGAGGTCTTCAAGCCATAAATTAATCTGTCTAAATCATGGAACTGCATTGAAATTGCCTTTGGGCATGTTTTGTAAGTTGATGAAAGAGGATTGTGCGATGAGCTCATGAACCTTCCTCTTCTTTTCTGTCCAGGCCAGAGAACAAAAGGAGAGACACTGAAGATGACGGTCCCAGAGCAGACACTCTCTCTCACATTCAACCAACAAGCTTGAGCCTTTCTATTGTTGAAACAGCCATGAGTGGCATATATAAAAAACTACCCTGCAACAATTCCAAGGCACCAAATAAAAATCATTTGTCACCATCTTTCACTTGCCCCATCGCACAATTTAGAGAGACTATTTGGCCCAGTCTGAAACGACCCAATGCATTAGTTGGCCAAATCCATCAACTACATACTTACTTGAAGTTCGAAACTTATTAACGTCCCCTCCCACTGTGCAATATGATTGTAAGTGCTTTAAGTGTACTCTGGAATTTACGTGTGAGAGTCAGAGCAGTTTTATTATTTTTATTCAGATAAGTTGCAGTGTACACAAAACATTTTTTTCTAAAAGGAAACCTTCCAATAAAATCAGTTTCTGTATCTTTTACAGTTGCAGAACAGAAATGATGAACTACTTGCTGGTTTGCTCAGTGTGCTCTTTATCAAAGAACCTGCTGTAATCAAAGGAAGAGTGAGAAAACAGGAGCACTGTTCTACTACCTTCATCCCTGATTGCAACAAATGTAACAATTGAAGTGTCACATGTAAAGTGCTCTGACTTTATGCAAGAAGCTTTTTTTTGAAAACTGAATCTGTTTTTATCTGTTTAATATGTTATGCCCCTGTCTGGAAACAATATATTAAATGGATATTTCAAATAGCAAAATCAAACAGGGGCGCTCTCTCTCTCTCTATACCAAACATCGACCCAGTATTGCAGTGACTCCAAGGCTAGTGCAACCTCCCAGCTTTAGAGAAGACAAAAAATATTGCAGAAACTACAATTGCTGTCTGATTCAGCACAACAGCTAAACTTCCTTGTCTCAGCAAAGGCAAGGTAGCAGGACTTGGCTTATATTGCTGTGATGAAAGGAGGAACACACACAGTTACTGCGCTACTTCAAGTGACCAACACCCCAATGGATGGTCTACCAATATCTCTGAATCTCACACCATCCTCTTTTGGAAATGTTTTATTTTTTCAGGGCCCCAATATTCACAATCTTGTGGGGGCAACATCCCCTCATGAACTGTAGCGGTATAAGGAGAACAGTAGCCCCTTCTCATGGTAATTAAAAATGAAGAACAGATGCAAGCTTGTCAGTATCAGTGAAAATAAAACACCCATCATCAATTTCTGCATGAAATACTGTTTAGGGTATTATTTCTTCTAACAAATGGAATGTGATTTATACTGAGCTGAACAGACCACTGATTTTAACTCTTTAAAATATGTTGGGAGATGAGGTTACTCTGCAGCACTAGATGATATACCATTGATCCATTCGATGGCTACTATCACAGCACCATTTCACTCCAACCTATCCATTATTCACAATTGTACTTTTATTTCTGTTGTCTAACTTTTCTTGAATAAAAATTTGCAGTCTTCATTCATTCATGGGTTTAAGGCTTAACGATTTTGAAGGAATGGTATTTACTGTCTGGGCCTTCCTTACAGCCATTGTTATAGAGTCAATCATATTAATGTAGCTTGTACACAATCAATTTCAAGCAATAAACTACAGTTTGCTTCAGAGAAAAGCCTCTTCTTGTTAAATGACCAAGTAGCTTCCCAATACTAAACTGTGAGATTCTTAATGGGAAGGAGGATGGTAGCAGCTAATCTATGAGGGACTTCATACGACATGGTGAGCACTGGAGTGCATTCACCGATCAACCTGGTGGCAAGCAGTGCAGAATCTATTTCACTCCCTTCATGACATTTGCAGCGGAGAAGTTCTGAAGCTTTTTTTTTTGACACTTTTTTAAAGTGGCTGTTTGTGTAAATAAACAGCAGCAGGAAGCTGTAATCTTTCAGAAACCCTAAAGAAATTTTAAAAAGTCAGAATCTTTAGTCAATTTCAAACCCATAAGAGATGTGCTGCAGTGATAGTGAGATAAGGTGCCCATAGACTTGGAAAGTTAGTTACATCTGGATACTTAAAAAGGATCTTCCAATGATCTATAGGAGTAGTCCCAAGCCAATTTGTCTGACTTCAGGTTAACGGCTTTGAAATTTATAGGGTACAGTAGCACAAATATTCAGCGACATCAGAAGGTGCTGTTAAAGTCACTCTAAAGAAATGCTACTGTTTGGTCTCTTTAAAACTCAACCCAATAAATAATAGTCCTGTTCGATGTAAAGCATTGTACATCATATAATGGGAAATACAGTTCAATTTATTTAAATCCAAGGTATATAATGCTGTGGTGCCATACTAATAGTTACAGGTTATGTTCGCCACATATATTTGAGTTATGTGTCAAGTATTTCTGGTATATAAAGTTTGAGGGCTTTGGCATGGGTTCTCTTTGTGTGGCATGGTGAGTATGGCTAGACTGTAACTTCCTCCCATTGAGTTTATTAGTTCATCCTGGCCATTGGAATATGTCAGTCTCCAACAATCATTAGTGGTCAGTTCAGCAGGTCTGACAGCATCTGTGGAGGAGAAAACAGAGTTAACGCTTCGGGTCTGGTGACCCGTCCTCAGAACTGAGGAAGTTTCAGTTCTGAGGAAGGGTCACCAGACCCAAAACATTAACTCTGGTTTCTCCTCCACAGATGCTGCCAGACCTGCTGAGCTTTTCCAGCAACTTTGTTTTTGTTCCTGAAATTTACAGCATCCGCAGTTCTTTTGGTTCTTATTAGTGGTTAGTTCTTGGGATTTAGTTTGGGATTATGGTCAGCATGGACTAGTTGGACCAATGGCCTGTTTCAGTGTTGTATGACATTATGATTCTATGACTCCATGTCATGCAATTTATGGTAAATGGCAAGCAAACTATGTAGGGAGGTAATTGTGAATGTGCTTGCTGACTTGAGTTTTAGCACCACTGGAGAGACTGAAGGAACCACAGACAGTTTAATACAAGGGAAGAGGTCAATGCCAAACGAGGTTGTTTGTTATCAGTCTCCAGACAGGCAGAATTGAGAACAATTTCTGAGGTGCTAAGAAATCAGTGAGGAAAAAGCTGTCAAAGATGAAAACAAACGACAAAGCTGTTGAAGACATGAGTTCAGGGAACCCATTTTAAATGACAGTGAGCAGAGTTAGCAGTTTATTTCAAAGGTCTCAGGGTGTAAAAGTAACTGAAGAAATAGCATCTGGAGAATGCTCATAAATTTGCCAAAAGAAAACCAACTACAGGCATTCCAGCTGTGCAAGATGTTTAACATGGAGGTAAAGGTGACTCATCATTGACATTGAAGTATCTGTAAGGGTATTGCTGAGATAAAAGAGATGAATCTTTCTTTCTGGTGTTTGTGATGGGTTTGTTCCAATAGTTCTTGTTTAGCGTAATATAGTGTGTTTCCTTTTTTCTTTTATGAGATTTTGTTCTTTTTTCTTAAAAAGTATAGTGGCAGACTTGTGCAACTATGTTCAGTGACTGACCTCTGTGGTAAGTTTAATACAGTAGTACAATAAGCTTACTGACATCCTGGGAATGGAATGGGCTATTATTTCTGCAAAGACAAAACTCCAGCAATTTGTGAGTGTTTTGTCTGTCTTGACCGCGCATTAGGCAATACACTCAGATGGGCTCATTTCTGCTGCAAGTGTTCCTACCTGTCCTGGTGCACCATCCACTGGCATACCTTCCTTAGGGCTGTCTAATAGAGTTCCAAAAGCTTCACTGGCTTCCTTTTTATCTTCCAGTTTTCAATGGTTGATTTTGTTACAACGGGAATATACCAGTCTTCAGGAGTTCTCGTTTTGGGCTGAGAGTAAATTGCTCACATGTTCAGTTTGCCCACTGATCTACTTCTCCATTTTTATGATGCGTTGGTTTGACAGTAATTTCAGGAGAGTCCATCCTAGATGGAGATCATTCTAAACAGCTCGCCCACTTGATGGTAGCAGGAGCAGATTCAGCATAGTTTTCTGACACTTGCACGTTCTCCCACCCACTCCCTCACCCTTTGTCTTCCAAACGCCTTCAGGATAAAGAATCTCTTGATGAAAACAGAAAATGCTGGAGAAACTCAACAGGCCTAACTGCATCTGTGGAGAGAGCAACAAGAGTTATGTTTCAAATTTTGCATGGTTCTGCATAAAAACCAAAATAACTGTGATGCTGTAAATTACAAAGAAAAACAGAAATTGCTGGCAAAGCTCAACAAGCCCGGCAGCATCTGTGAAGAAAACATCAGGGTTCTGTAGGAGGGCTACCAGACCCAAAACATTAACTTGATTTTTTTCTTCACAGATGCTGCCAGACTTGTTGAGGTTTTCCAGCAACTTCTGCTTTTGTTGTTGTTGTTGTTGGCATGATTCTTCATTGAATCAGATATGTAGATAATTGGGATGCCTTCTGGGGAAGGTGGGACCTGTACAAGAAGGACGGGTTGCATCTGAACTGGAAGGGGGCCAATGTCCTGGGTGGAAGGTTTGCTCGAGTAGTTCGAGAGGGTTTAAACTAGTATGGCAGGGGGGTGGGAACCTGAGCTGTATACCGGAGGTGAGAGTTGATGCAGGTGAGGCAGTAGCAAGAGGTAGACCAGCTAGTGGGAAGGAACCAAGGGATCGGTTAAAGTGTGTTTGCTTTAATGCAAGGAGTATCAGGAATAAAAGTGATGAACTGAGAGCATGGATCAGTACCTGGTGCTATGATGTTGTGGCCATAACAGAGACATGGGTTTCTCATGGGCAGGAATGGTTGCTGGATCTTCCAGGGTTTAGAGCATTTAAAAAGAATAGGGAGGGGGGAAAAAGAGGAGGGGGTGTAGCACTACTAATCAGAGAGGGTATCACAGCTACAGAAGCTCCCATTGTCGAGGAAGATCTGCCTACTGAGTCAGTATGGGTGGAAATTAGGAACAGCAAGGGAGCAGTCACCTCGTTAGGGGTTTACTACAAGCCCCCCAATAGCAGCAGGGAGATTGAAGAAAGCATAGGTCGACAGATTTTGGAAAAGTGTGGACGCAGTAGGGTTGTTATAATGGGTGACTTTCACTTTCCTAACATTGATTGGAACCTGCTTCGAGCAGAAGATTTGAATGGAGCTGTATTTGTAAGATGTGTTCAGGAGGGTTTCCTAACGCAGTACGTTGACAGGTCGACGAGAGGAGAGGCCATTCTAGACTTGGTGCTTGGAAACGAGCCGGGGCAGGAATCAGATCTTGTGGTGGGAGAGCATTTTGGTGATAGTGACCATAACTGCCTCACATTCTACATAGCTATGGAGAAGGAGAGGATTAGGCAAAATGGGAGGATATTTAATTGGGGAAGAGGAAACTATGACGCGATTGGACACGAGTTAGGAAGCATGGACTGGGAGCAATTGTTCCATGGTAAGGGAACTATAGACATGTGGAGACTGTTTAAGGAACAGTTATTGCGAGTGATGAGTAAATATGTCCCTCTGAGACAGGCAAGAAGGGGTAAGATAAAGGAACCTTGGATGATGAGAGCAGTGGAGCTTCTTGTGAAAAGGAAGAAGGTAGCTTACATAAGGGAGTTCCACAGGGCTCTGTCCTTGGGCCTCTACTGTTTGTAATTTTTATTAATGACTTGGACGAGGGAATTGAAGGATGGGTCAGCAAGTTTGCAGACGACACAAAGGTCGGAGGTGTCGTTGACAGTGTAGAGGGCTGTTGTAGGCTGCAGCGGGACATTGACAGGATGCAGAGATGGGCTGAGAGGTGGCAGATGGAGTTCAACCTGGATAAATGCGAGGTGATGCATTTTGGAAGGTCGAATTTGAAAGCTGAGTACAGGATTAAGGATAGGATTCTTGGCAGCGTGGAGGAACAGAGGGATCTTGGTGTGCAGATACATAGATCCCTTAAAATGGCCACCCAAGTGGACAGGGTTGTTAAGAAAGCAGATGGTGTTTTGGCTTTCATTAACAGGGGGATTGAGTTTAAGAGTCGTGAGATCTTGTTGCAGCTCTATAAAACTTTGGTTAGACCGCACTTGGAATACTGCGTCCAGTTCTGGTCGCCCTATTATAGGAAAGATGTGGATGCTTTGGAGAGGGTTCAGAAGAGGTTTACCAGGATGCTGCCTGGACTGGAGGGCTTACCTTATGAAGAGAGGTTGACTGAGCTCGGTCTCTTTTCATTGGAGAAAAGGAGGAGGAGAGGGGGCCTAATTGAGGTATACAAGATAATGAGAGGCATAGATAGAGTTGATAGCCAGAGACTATTTCCCAGGGCAGAAATGGCTAGCATGAGGGGTCATAGTTTTAAGCTGGTTGGTGGAAAGTATCGAGGGGATGTCAGAGGCAGGTTCTTTACGCAGAGAGTTATGAGAGCATGGAATGCGTTGCCAGCAGCAGTTGTGGAAGCAAGGTCATTGGGGTCATTTAAGAGACTGCTGGACATGTATATGGTCACAGAAATTTGAGGGTGCATACATGAGGATCAATGGTCGGCACAACATTGTGGGCTGAAGGGCCTGTTCTGTGCTGTACTGTTCTATGTTCTATGTTCTATAAGGTGGAGGAAGCTAGGGTCTAGCTCAGCTCTAGTGCATTACACGCAGGCAAGGAAGGAGCTCAAAAATGGTCTGAGGAGAGCCAGGAGGGGGCACGAGAAAGGCTTGGCAGAAGGAATCAGGGAAAACACAAAGGCATTTTACACTTACGTGAGGAATAAGAGAATGGTCAAAGAAAGAGTAGGGCCAATCAGGGATAGCATAGGGAACTTGTGTGTGGAGTCTGAGGAGGTAGGGGAAGCCCTAAATGAGTTTTTTGCTTCTGTCTTTACGAAAGAAATGAACTTTGTAGTGAATGAAACCTTTGAAGAGCAGGTGTGCATGCTGGAATGGATAGACATAGAGGAAGCTGATGTGCTGAAAATTTTGTCAAACATTAAGATTGACAAGTCGCCAGGCCCGGACCAGATTTGTCCTCGGCTGCTTTGGGAAGCGAGAAATGAAATTGCTTCGCCACTTGCGAAGATCTTTGCATCCTCGCTCTCCATTGGAGTCGTACCTGAGGACTGGAGAGAGGCAAATGTAATTCCTCTCTTCAAGAAAGGAAATAGGGAAATCCCCAGCAATTACAGACCAGTAAGTCTCACGTCTGTCGTCTGCAAGGTGTTAGAAAGGATTCTGAGGGATAGGATTTATGACCATCTGGAGGAGCATGGCTTGATCAAATACAGTCAACACGGCTTTGTGAGGGCTAGGTCATGCCTCACAAACCTTATTGAGTTTTTTGAGGATGTGACTAGAAAAGTTGATGAAGGTCGAGCTGTGGATATGGTGTATATGGACTTCAGTAAGGTATTTGATAAGGTTCCCCATGGTAGGCTCATTCAGAAGGTCAGGAGGAATGGGATACAGGGGAACTTAGCTGCTTGGATACAGAATTGGCTGGCCAACAGAAGACAGCGAGTGGTAGTAGAAGGAAAATATTCTGCCTGGAAGTCAGTGGTGAGTGGGGTTCCACAGGGCTCTGTCCTTGGGCCTCTACTGTTTGTAATTTTTATTAATGACTTGGATGAGGGGATTGAAGGATGGGTCAGCAAGTTTGCAGACGCCACAAAGGTCAGAGGTGTTGTTGACAGTATAGAGGGCTGTTGTAGGCTGCAGCGAGACATTGACAGGATGCAGAGATGGGCTGAGAGGTGGCAGATGGAGTTTAACCTGGATAAATGCGAGGTGATGCATTTTGAAAGGTCGAATTTGAAAGCTGAGTACAGGATTAAGGATAGGATTCTTGGCAGTGTGAAGGAACAGAGGGATCTTGGTGTGCAGATACATAGATCCCTTAAAATGGCCACCCAAGTGGACAGGGTTGTTAAGAAAGCATATGGTGTTTTGGCTTTCATTAACGGGGGATTGAGTTTAAGAGTCGTGAGATCTTGTTGCAGCTCTATAAAACTTTGGTTAGACCGCACTTGGAATACTGCGTCCAGTTCTGGTCGCCCTATTATAGGAAAGATGTGGATGCTTTGGAGAGGGTTCAGAGGAGGTTTACCAGGATGCTGCCTGGACCGGAGGGCTTATCTTATGAAGAGAGGTTGACTGAGCTCGGTCTCTTTTCATTGGAGAAAAGGAGGAGGAGAGGGGACCTAATTGAGGTATACAAGATAATGAGAGGCATAGATAGAGTTGATAGCCAGAGACTATTTCCCAGGGCAGAAATGGCTAGCATGAGGGGTCATAGTTTTAAGCTGGTTGGTGGAAAGTATAGAGGGGATGTCAGAGGCAGGTTCTTTACACAGAGAGTTGTGAGAGCATGGAATGCGTTGCCAGCAGCAGTTGTGGAAGCAAGGTCATTGGGGTCATTTAAGAGACTGCTGGACATGCATATGGTCACAGAAATTTGAGGGTGCATACATGAGGATCAATGGTCGGCACAACATTGTGGGCTGAAGGGCCTGTTCTGTGCTGTACTGTTCTATGTTCTATGCTCTATGTTCTATGAATCTAATAGAAGAATCTTATGCTATTTGCTTTGGTTGCTACCCATCATGTATCAGTGTTTCAAAGATGGGTTTCATGGTCCTCCAATCTTCATCAGTTCTTTTCAGTTTACCAGTGTTCTCTGAGGTCAACAGTTTCACATCCAGCTACTATTGGCCCCTGCCACCTCTCTGCTTCCTGTAGGAGTTAGTCAGCCAGAAGGAGGCAGTAGTTACAGAGGAACGTGAATGGTCCCAAGAGTGACAGACCTTGGTTATGCGGATAGAATGAAAAAGTTGGGACTATTCTCCTTGGCGAGAAGAAAGCTGAGAGAGATTTGATAGATGTTTTCAAAATCAATGAGCAGGCTAGTTAGAGTAGTTGAAAAAGGAACAAAAAGCTGTAGATTTAAAGTAATGTGCAAATGAAACAATTGCAACGTTTCAAAAAACTTTTTTTTCCCACAGTGAGTAATTATAGTATGGAAATGCACTGCCCGGAAATGTCGTGGACCCAATGGCCTCCTTCGCTGTCACAATTTTATGATTCTGTGAACACCAGCATGACATCAGTAGATCTAATTTCATACACACAGGCCATAAACAGGAGATCTGCCCAGTGACCAGATGAGCCTGGTTTCGACCACATATATCTGCATGGCATTTGTCTGCTAGGTATGTAACTTGGCAGCTCTTACAATTTCCATCGCATGGCATCCAGATTGCCAAACCTTGTCAATGTTGTAGTTGATGTCACCGCTTGCAAAGACCAGTCTAGATAATGCCAGGAGCAATGGAAGCTGCTGGGGAAAGTTCAGATACCCACAGTACATTGCTAACACATGTTGATACCCCAGACTGGAGATCTTTGACACTTTGCATGAACTACAAGGAAGTGACTACCCAACGCCGTCTCAACATTTGAGAAGCAGAGGGTGTCTACAAACAGCAGAATACTCAAAGTAAATCATAGAATCCCTACAGCGTGGAAACAGGCCTGTTGGCCCAGCAATTCCACACCGATCCTCAGAGGACCCACCCAGACACATCCACCTATAACCCAGATAATCTACATATCCTTGGTCACGATGGGCAATTTCAGCATGGCCAATCCACCCAGCCCACACATCCTTGGACAGTGGGAGGAAACCCATGCAGATGTGGGGAGAATGTGTAGACTCCACACAGACAGTTGTCTGAGAGTAGAATCGAACCCAGGCCCCTGGTGAGTGAAGCACCAGTGCGAACCATGCAGCCCTACATAATATTACATATTATGTTATATGTAACATGTTATATGTAACATAATATGTTAATTTTAAAATATGTTTAATTTTTTTCTGGAAAGTAAGAGTTTGGTTAAATTTTATCTTTGTATCAAAGATAATTAATATTTAATAATTTTATTAAACTACATTTATGCCAATTTGTGTACTGTGCCTCATTGTGCATTTGTGACTGACAGTGTAGATACCTATTATTCTGTGGAAACAACTGGGCCCCAGGAAAAGAATTGCATTTTTGCAACTCATTCTCCATGGTTAATTCTGTCAATTGCACAATGCATGTTTACACAGGATAAAGAGGCCAAGTTCCTGCTATTGAAATATTAAACATCTGGATAATCAATTGACATTTTTGGATGTCTGTAGTAAGCGGAGTTCTGAAAGTTGAAGTTCAGGAATGAGTTTTTCTTTAAAACCGTTCCCTACATGCTATTGTTGTTATAAGTTTTATTGTTTCTATACAAAAGGTATATTGGGGAAATGGATATCGAAACATCATAGATTGATACGGAATATATGAGGGGCCTTGGGAAGTCGGTGGAGGGACGTAGGTAGCTATATAGGGTATGAAGAGCAATAGAGAGATACAATTTGGCATGTGGTATTTGAGGAGCCTTGGAGGTGGTTAAAGCGCCAAAGACTGACTTATCTTCAAAAGGCTCTCTCACTTACTTCTGAGGGGCCACGAATCATAATTCCTTAAAGGTAGCAAGGAATTAGGACATGCCGACAAAGGTTGATGACCTGAACCAGACCATACCTTATCTTGCACTGGTGAAAATTAGTGATGCTGTGAATGAGGCTAGGGATCCTCAGATTGAGTTCTGGCTATCATTCCTAATGATCTGCTCAATTTGGAATATTAAATCCAATAAATGGGAGAAAGATGGATTAAAAATACAAAAGGAAGCTATTTACAATCAGATTGCATTGTGGGGAATTATAGATTATGTTAACCCGGTGATGTCATTTTGCTCATGGATTTATGGTGTTGGACATTTAATTTGTTTAAAAAGTCAAACTAGAAATGTTTAGACCAGTTAGCTCACAAACTTTGCAAAGACCAGTAATGTTAAAACTTTATAAAATCTAATTGTTCAGGCTGCCAAACTGAGCATATTTAATTGTGGCAATGATAAATTACATTTATATAAAGTTTCATCCTGCATTTGGAAGACATAAAAGGGCAGTGGAATAGTTACTAACACTGAACATTTCGTGTTAACAATTCTATCTTTTCCCTGGTTCAGCTAGCTTTCCCAAAGGTTTACCTTCACATTGAGCCCAGTCTTCAGCGTAATCCAGCTGGGATCCTTCAGACCTTAAGCAGGAACATCTTTGACATCTTTGCACATATATAACTTAAAGATTGGCTTCTGATAGCTGTGGTTTAAAATACATTTTAAGGCTTAGTAGCAGTAAAGCTTGGATGTACTGTCAGACACTGAACAGTGAGTCTGTCAAATGCTTCATATTTTTGGAATGTTGATATAATTCCAGGCTAGAGGATAAAAGAAGACTTATTAATATAGATTTTCCACCCAGGGATGCTCTTGGGGTGGCTTGGTGGCTCAGTGGTAATCACTACCGCCTCAAATTGCCAGGGACCTGAGCTCAATCCCACCCTCCGGTGACTGTCTGTGTGGAGTTTGCACGTTCTGCCGTGTCTGTGTGGGTTTCCTCTGGGTGCACAGTCCAAAGATGTGCAGATTAGGTGGATTGGCGAGGCTAAAATTGCCCATATTGCCTGGGGTTGTTTAAGTTAGGTGGGTTAGACATGGGGAAAATTGTAGGGGTAGGGGAATGAGTCTGGGTGGGAAGCTCTTTGGAGGGTGTGAACACCTTGGGCCAAATGGCCTGTTCCCACACTGTAGGGATTCTATGAACTAGGCAATGCATGAGCCAGTTGGGTCTTAGCATGGAATATTTGGAAATATGATGTGATGCTCACAAGATAAACAATTACCTTACCATGCTAGTGCAAGTATGATGCCATTGACTATGGGCATCCTCAAAAGGAATTATGGAGTCTTCTGGGGTCTTTGGTTTCACTATCATGCTGCCTACTTCATCTAAAGTAGAGAAGACAATGGCCTAATGGTATTATTTCTGGGCTGTTAACCAAGAGCTCCAGGTAATACTCTGGAGACCTGAGTTTAAATCCTACCATGGTGGAATTTGAATTTAATAACAAAAAACAAATCTGGAATTAAGAGTCTATTGATGACCATGAATCATTGTCAATTGTTGGGAAAAACCTATCCATTTCACCAATTCCACTTAGGGAAGCAAACTGCCACCCTTACCCGGTCTGGCCCACATGTGACTCCTGATCCACAACAAAGTGGGCAGTTCTTAACTGTAGGAATGGGCAATAAATGCCGCCCTAACTAGCAGTGGCATCATCCCGTGAATGAATATAAAAATAATCTAAAACAAGAAGGAACTGTTCCATGGGTTAACACCAATTAATTCAAATTCCAAGCTTCTTAAACAGAACAAGATCATATACATCCCACTGGTTAAAAGAACACAATTGTGGTGACGAAGGAATGCACATAGGTAAGTTCGATTCTGACACAAGGCATGCTATAGATTGCAGGAGCTTCATGCACAAAAGGCATAGAATTCTAGGTTAGAGTGATGTCCTGGATTAGTTTCTTTCACTTTGATGGAATAAGAATTTTCCAGAGCTTCCTCCATTAAAACCGGCCGCACCTTTTGCCTGATTTTTCACATCTCTCGGGAGATCCCACAGTTTGAGGGGGTGATTGGATAGTGTATCTATTACACTGTACAAAGTATGATAATATGCTGAGACATGCTGCAAGGATCAGAATGTCTTCACTTGTCACTCATTGTTTACATATCATTCTTAAATAACCTTAAAATTAGCCAAGGGTTCAGTGGCTCTGAAAGCATTGCATAATTGTAGCAATAATAGTGAAAAATTTTCTGCTATTGTTGGACGTCAAGAAAATGTTAATGATCATAAAGGCCAATTAAAGAATGTTTTGTTGGACAAAAGCTTACTCTCTGGGTAAGTCAGAGCTCAGAGTGAGTTTATTTCTGCCGATAACACTCAGGTTCCATTGGGAGCTGCTCAATAGTAGTATAATAAAATAGGTGGCCATGACGTTGTAGAATGGTGCAGAAAGATCAAATGTTACTAGCTTCAAGTCCTGATAATCTAGAAATGATTATGGAACATCTGTCAGCTCTGGGTGCCTATTTTTAATAGCTCAACAGAATTGGGGATCATCCTCTTAGTTTAGTTAACTTATATAGTTCCTGCTTTCAAAGAAGGGGATAAGTTAGAGTCAGGGAATTAAGGGCCTATCAGACATTTGAAAAATGCTAAGATATATCCTAACAGGTGATCACTGGGAAAGGTGAGGTGCAGTTAGAATTTATCAACAGAACTTCTGATAAATGTAGGACTTATAGAACATTACAGCACAGTACAGGCCCTTCGGCCCTCGATGTTGTGCCAACCTGTCATACTGATCTGAAGCCCACCTAACCTACACTATTCTATGTATATCCATGGCTTACAAATTTGGTCATATTTTGAAGGATCTCACAGGGGCAGTGGATTCCTTCCAATTCTGCAGCTAAAGTGTCAACCATTAACAGATGTGGATCAGCTGGAGGCCGGTTACTAGTGGTACATTGATTAATAATCTGACCAGGATGCTGGAAGTATGGTAGTTGATGCCAAAACTGGTGCCACCATTAAAATAGTTGAGGACACTCAAATGCAATGAAATGTCAGTGCGCTGTGGCCACATGATAAAATGGGCATGAATGTGGATAAGTGTAGAGTTTTGCATGCAGGTGGGCCCAACATAGAATGCATGTACCATTAACAAGAAACAGGATGTTGAGAGAAAAAAAAGATATATGCAGTCTGAATGGTTGATGAGGAACATAAGAAACTGTAGCTAAAGCTGGCAAGGTATTTGTTTGCTTCACTAAGGAGGCATTTCTCTCATTAAGCAAGCCACAAGTTGCACGGTATCAGGTGCACTATTGCCAGATTTGGTCCACCATGGGGAGTATGATATGTATCTAATGGCTTTAGAAAGATGAACTAAAGAAGAACTAGTAGCTATAAGATTTGCAGGTTGAGCTAACAAACTGTGGCCTCATTGGCTGATCTGACAAAGTGAATCTTCATGGCCTTTGCTGGAGGTGAGAGGAGGGAGTGGGCTGCAACTGTTCCAGTTTGAGGCATGAAAGTTTACTGAGAAGGCAATTGATTCCATAGCTCACACTTTGTCCTTGTGATCTCCTTGATTGATTTTGTTTGTCTGAAGGGAGAGGCGTTCTGGAAGTGTTAACTCAAAGAACTGCAGGAATAACAAGCAAACCTGATCAATGAAGTAGTTTGAAGCTCTGAAGAAGCCATATCCTTGGAGCAGTGGAGGGAGCCTTTATATTAATGTGATGTACCATCAACGTTTTGATTGGAAGTGTCAACAGAATCATTCACAGAGCGCGGCAAAGATTCCATTCTTAAAACAGATTACTTTTCCAAATGCCTCATTGTTTGATGACTTAGCAACGCAATAGGCAAGCCACAATAGCTGCTATTTGCAGTTGGGTCAGGGTCCACTGTATGATAGTGAGGCATTTTCTTTATCCACTGCTGTCGATCTGCCGTAGGCACACTCACAGTCTGGCTAGCCTCTGGTATAATAAACTGTAATAGACAGTGGTCCTGTGGCATATTATCATAAAGTAGAATGTGATACACTTCACAGCATAGAGCAATGTGCCTGGAGAAATTGTGTTGATGGAATGTTGGAAGAAAGCCTTAAGACTAACAGCCAAAATTAACATTCACCAACCAAAAGACTGACTGGAGTTTAAAAAAAACTGATCGGTATCAGTCATTCTTCCCTTGCACTATAGAGAAGAGATTTATTTTGAGGCAGTGTTCCTTATCAGCTGTCAACATTTCATTGCTAAATGCTGCACAGCTCCCACACCCTTACTGTGGATTTTTAAAGATTTGTGTTGTTGTATTTTGTGTTGAGTCTCCAATGAGCTATCATGCAAAATGGTAGCATGTGGATCAATGCCCCTGAGCATCATTTTGTTCTAAAGCGATCTAAAGAACACCACATTTTGCAGGACAGAAAGGATAAGCCAGAGGACACAATGCCTCATATCCAGTGTGCTGCTAATCCAGAATTGAATCAAATCCAGGAATGGCACAGACCCAAAAACAGAAGATAAACAAACACAATACAAAAGTCGTTTAAGCACAAGTTATATATTTACTATAAATATCCTTCCACCCAACTGTTGAAATTTACAAAACAACAGACAGAATAAAGTACAAACTCAGCTCATAAAATCTAAATAATGTCATCACTTTTTGCCAGAATCCAAACAAGTGACCCTAAATATTTTAACTTATTTCCTTCAGATTCAAATCAAAATTTCCATCAAAACTGATCTTTCCCTCTGTTGAGATTTTCAAACAGACCTGAACATTCAATCAGGATAATTCATTTTATGCTGTGAAAAGAGGACTCTCTACATTTTACGGATCTAAATAAAAACAGAAAGTGTTGGAAAAACTCAACAGGTCTGGCAGCATTTGAGAGAAACAGAGTTAATGTTTCAAGTTCAAAGACTCTTCTTGAAGAGGAAATGTCAACTCTGTTTCTCTCTCGTTGAGGCTGTCAGACCTGCTGAGTTTCTCCAGCACCTTTATTTATGTTTTTGTTTCAGAATTCCAGCATCTTCAGTATTTTACTTTTATTTACAGATCCAAATGATCAAGTGGAAAGAACCATTTATAAACTGAATGATTTCCAAATTTGTGTCAGTGTGGGTGAATCCTTTCTCTGCTTTGCAGCCAAAGGATAGAGCAATAGTGTCTTGAATAAGCTTGAGACTGGGTGGCATGTGGCTGGTGATTTTTAAACTGCTTAAGTAAATGTAAATGTGTTTGGAACAACTTCTGAAAAGAAACTCAAATCTCTTTTTAAAGCCATTTTTTGTAGGCAATTAACAATTCATCAACAGGGTAAAAAAATCTGCTCTGATTCTACAGTGTTTAACTCAGGGCTAGAGTTATAAACAGATCTTTAGACTCCTTAAGTACATGGGCAAAGGATCAGTCAGCTCCAGCGCTGACTGAGATCACCTCACGTTTGTCAATGGTATTTGTTCCGTGAAATAAGTCTGAGAGAATGAGCATGGTGCTGGAAATCAAATTCAAAAACAGGGAAAAGCTGGAAAGACTCAATGGGACAGGCAGGATGTGTGGACTCATGAGTTAATGTTTGAAGCCGATGAACTTAACCAGCACTGGTCAAAGTAGTGAACAGTTCAGGCTGGAATGGAAAGTTGGAAGAAAGGAGGGAGGGCAATTTTTTTTCAGCCCTAGGCCTGCTGCAATGTTCCATAGGAACAGGACCTCATTTACTGTTTAGGCACTTTGTATCTTTCAGGATTTAACATTGAGTTCAACCACTTCAGAATTTTGATTTTTTTTAAACCAATGATTCCAGCCTGTCTGAGCCCTGAAGGCCTACTACATTCCCCAGCAGTTACCATTTGTCCTGGTGATGATGCCATGGTTTCAGAGCTTCCAGCCCTCTGATCAGGCCAGCAGTATTTCCTGCCAGCCAACTATCCTTAATAAATGACCAGTTAGGAGGCCACCAGTGAAATGATTGAGTGGGTTTCACTACAGTTTCACTACAAACAACGGCAGGCTCAAAACTAACTGCTAACCTCCCTATTCAGATCATGATGTTTTTTAGATCATTATTGTGCTTCACTGTCCACAGTTGCTACCAACACTTTTGAGAATTCCCAGTGTAGAATCCCTACAGTGCACATCAGCCCATTAAGTCTGCAAAAGGGCACGCCACTCAATTCCTGTAATGCCTACATGTCCATGGCTAATCCACTCACCTCCCACCTCCCTGGGCACGATGGAGAATTTAGTATGGCCTAACCTACACATCTCTGGACTGTACGAGGAAACCCACACCAACACGCAGAGAACATTCAACCTGCACACAGCCAGACATCCAAGGCTGGAATCAAACCCAGGTCCCCAGCACTAGAGAGCAGCAGTGTTAACCACAGAGCCACCAGGACACTTGTTCCACTTTCATTAAGAAACACAAATATTGTAGATTAGGAATGAGAGAGACAACAAAGGATTGAAACAGAAAACAGGCTACAGTCTGTGGATGCTGTTGATTATCTGCGTTCTTCAACAATGAAAATTAATAGAATTAGACTGGTTGACATTTGGAAGTTTCCATCCCTGAAACAAAGTTACAAATTTCAATTTCTCCTAAATGTATTGAAATAAAATCTATGTGGTTCAGAGCTCAAGCTTAACCAATGCCTGGCAAGGTGCCATACATTGACATTTCTTTTCATATAATAGATATAGTTTAACAAAGAGCCTGCTGTGGTTAATATCAGGACTTTTGTACTGTTCCTTCATTCCATTTCCATAGGAATCCGACGGTTGTTTTCATTATTTGCTTCAAGCTCTCAGCAAAAATGCTTTTTCTTAATTTTCAAATCAGTAAATAATAGTTCAGATTATATTTCAAGGGCCCCTGCTGCAAGTGTGGTTATTAAAGGATGGTTTGATGTTCTAATGGTGTGAGTGCTCACCATGCAATGTGAGCTATGTGAATTTGAACAGATCAAAGGTGTAGGATCACAAAGGATATTTCCTTTGGCAGTCGAGCTTCAAAGAACTAGTCACCTTGGGGATATAGCTGTGCCCCCACAGGTGTGTTCGTGTTACCATTCGGCCTGTTTATAAATTTATAGCCCGTATTGTCCATTATAGTTTTCAAAGAAGCAATAATCCTCTCAGCAAACTAGACAAGCTCCAGCTTTCAAATTAAAGGCAAAACCACAAATGCAATCAACACCTTGGGGACATATTATTGATTTAACCGATGGAAATTGGAGTATTTGGAACCTCATACTGACAAGCAATAAACACCAAACCACGAGAGCCAAGGGGATTCCTCTAACACACTTTATTAATTTACTCTTTATGTTCCTTTTTAACCCAGGGGTAAAATAAGCACCATGTAATTGAGAAGCGTGTCCACATCTGGTCTGGTATATGTCTCACGTGTCACTTCTGAACCTGTATGCTGTAGACCAAGTGCAGCAGAAACACTGGTCTTTGAGAGAGATGTGCACTTGTGGCATCAGAGTAACTCATGCATTTCTGCCTGTTGATTCACCTAGGAACCATGATGATATATAAATGACACTTGTCTCCGAGCATAGGGCTTGCAAAATGCACATATCAGGATAAAAGTTCAGCCATGCTTGACTGCCAAGTTGATGAGCATAGCCCTCTAAGTCTCTACAGTCCAATTTTTATTCCAAATGAGTATTGCCATGAGACTTGCTACTCGGTATGTATCCCTTGCCTTCTCAGTGAGAGCGATGGTTGAGCATCAGCATGGACCAAACCTTAAACGTCTGATCCTGACCATATAACAACTAACAGACATAAGAGACAAGTCAGACATGGTGACGCACATCCAGCAATCCAAAGAATAAACGAGGTGTTTATGAGGAAACATCATTCAGTCATTCACTGATGTACAACCTTTCCAGCTTCTGTTTTAGATGCCAGAATTAGGAAACAAAAATAAAGAACATACAGGGAAAAAAAAGAAAACGTTTTTAGAAAGTTGAATTCAGTTTTGTATGAGCTTTCCTGCTGGAAGAATAATAATGGCACTGTTTTGTACCCCCAGCTGGAGAGGTGGCTTAGCATGATACAATGAGAGGAGAAGACTGCAGGCATGAGTACAGCTGGACATAACTGTGCAGATAGCAGAATTCACTGAACATCCAGCAAAAAAAATATAAGATATGGCCGTGTCCCATTAAAAATAGAGGACATGTGTGGGAAGTGAGTGGTGGAAAGGATTGAAGTATGGTGATGTGATTGTTCAGAGAGAAGGAGCGGTGTGACAGAGAACTCTGTCTTGAAATCCCTGGTCAAATTGTTCAACTGATTCTTGGGTAAGAGCCAAGTCTTTAAAACAACGTGACCAATGGCGACCAGCTCTGCCTCTTCTCCCCTGTGCTGTTGACACATTTGCCTGTAATCTTGTCGCTCCTTAGTGGGAAATAGCCACCTTCCCATTCACCCAGTATATGATCTGCACCATCAGGAAACTAGGGTTCCTGGCCAAAATCATTTCTCCTGTGGATTCAATCTGCACTTCCTTATTTGGATTGAAATTTCATCATGCACAAATGTCCTTCCTTCTCTGCCATAATCTCATGATTGCTACCATGAGACATGCATACTCAGGCAGCCATCTCCATTCTCCCAATCAGTAAGATGCCCATAGGTCCATTCACTTCAATAGTTCCATTTTCATTCTTCTCAGTCAGTTCCCCTGGATGAAGGGTGACTTGCTTATACTGCAGCTTGATAGTCTCAGAAATGCTTGACAAGTTCTTGTCAGCCCTCTGGTTAATCTTCATGCCTGTGGGTATTTTAGGTGAGGAGCAATACTGCAGTGAGAAACATTGAGTAGGGGCTTGATGCAATCACACAGCCTTCTTTGACTCCTTTTTTTCTCGGTTAAAGGCAGCAATACTAAGGTGCCTGAGCCACCAAGCTAAGCTGCTAGGACAGTGTTCAGGTTAGTCACTGCTGGGATTGTCCACAAGACCTCGAATGATCCAGGTCCCAAACTTATTATGATGAGTGGAAAATGTCTTAAGGCAATGTTGTTCAGGAGAGTTCATGTGTCGACAACCTCTAGGAAGAAAGTAATACAGTCCACTCTCAAATATAATACACATACCAGACAGGCACAATATAGTGCACAGGGTAATAATTTCAGCAGCAATGGGAAATAATTTCCATCTAAAACTTCAGGAAACTCATTCTGCTGATGATGCTATTTGTACAAATGACATGTTGCAGTCCAGCAGGATTGGAAGAGATATCTTCACAGAAACTTTCATGAAGTCAGAGTCATAGAGTTATACAGCATGGAAATAGGCCCTTCAGCCGAAATCATCTTTGTTGGCCAGGTTTCCAAAACTGAACTAATCCCACTTGCCTGCATTTGGCCCATATCACTTTAAACCTTTCCTATCCATGTACAAGTCCAAATGTCTTTTAAATGTTGTAATAGGGATAAGCAATGAGCACGTAGTATTATCGATTAGTATTAATCCAGAAACATAGGCAATGTTGTCTGAATCTGGGTTCAAATCCTACCATGGCACTTGGTGGAATTTGAATTCAATAATAATCTGGAAATAAGAGTTTAAAGGTGACAGTGAAATCATTGCTGTTTGTCAAGAAAAACCCATCTGGTTCACTAATGCCATTTTACGAAAAAAAGTGCCATCTTTACCTGGTCTGGCCTACACTTGACTCCAGACCCATAGAAACGTGATTAACTTTCAATGGCCATTTGAGCAATTAGGGACAAACAATAAATGCTGGTCCAGCCAGTGAGCCTACATCTCAAGAATGATAAAGAAAAATATTGTACCTGCCTCTGCTATTTCCTCAAGCAGCTCATTCTATGTACACACCACCCTCTTTGTGGAAAAGTTGCACCTCAGGTCCCTTTTAAATTTGCCCCCTCTATGAAAGAAGAAAAAGTAGAAAGCAAAAGTGCAAAGTTGAGGGAATAAGGGCTAACTGCAAATAAGCATTATGAACAAGGGTCACCAGACTCGAAACAGTAGCTCTGTTTGTTCCCTTTAGAGGCTGCCAGACCAGTTAAGTTTTTCTGACAATTTCCATTTTTATTTGTAGTAGAAAATAGAGCTGCAGTACAAAAACAGTAAAAATGTCAAAAAGATACTTCTAAAAGTATTATGTCTGAATGCATGCCCATTTGTATTAAGTTAGACAAATTAATAGCATGAATTGTAAATGAGAGCAATATTATTGTGATTACAGAACTACAACAGCAGGATGATCACATTGGGTATGAATATTCAAGGGAGAGCAATCTTTAGGAAGTGTGGGCAAAGAGAAAATGAAGATAGGTCGGTTTTTTTAAAGATTAAATCAATGCAGTGGTAAGAAAGGACATTGGCACAGGAAGCCTAGATGTATAGTCCATCTAAATGAACTTAAGAAGCAATAAGGGGTGTGGTGAAAAGAGCAGTGGCAGCTGTTTATGGGTCTCCAAACAGTAGCATGAGGCAGGAGATATTATAATACTCAATTCCTGGAGCATGTACAAGATGTTTTTTTTTACACCAATATAACTCAAGGGTAGGTTTTTCTGGATTTGATCATGTACAATGGGAAGGAGTTACTTACTAATTTTGTTGTGGAGAGCTCCTTGTGGAAAAAGGTGACATGATAGAATTCTTCATTGGCATAGAAAGTGAAGAAATCTGTTTTGGCATGAGGATTGAGTTGGCTGTGATAGACTGGGTAACTTCATACAGAGGGATGACAGTGGATGGGCAATGGCTGATATTTAAGGAGCAAATGCATACTTTGCAACTGTTGTATTTCTTTCAGGTGAACTAACACAACTTGGAAAGGGGCCCTTCCCCACTGCATCCCAAAACCAGCTCACTTCTTCCCCTTCCCCCACTGCATCACAAAACCAGCCCAGCTCGACCCCTCCCCCCACTGCATCCCAAAACCAACCCCATCTGTCTCCGCTTCCCTAACCTGTTGTCCCTCTCACCCATCCCTTCCTCCCACCTCAAGCCACACCTCCATTTCCTACTTACCACCTCATCCCGCCTCCTTGACCTGTCCGTCTTCCCTGGACTGACCTATCCCCTCCCTACCTCCCCACCTATACTCTCCTCTCCACCTATCTGCTTTTCTCTCCATCTTCGGTCCGCCTCCCACTCTCTCCCTATTTATTCCAGAACCCTCTCCCTATCCCCCTCTCTGATGAAGGGTCTAGGCCCGAAATGTCAGCTTTTGTACTCCTGAGATGCTGCTGGGCCTGCTGTGTTCATCCAGCTCCACACTTTGTTATCTTGGAAAGGGGCCCAACATGGTTTACAAAATAAATTGACAATAGTACTCAATCCAAAGAGTAGTCAAATGAAATTGCCGGGAAAAGTAGCAAGCCTGAGGACTGGGGATAGTCTAGAATTCAAAAAATAGGGCTAAAAGATTAAGCGGAGAAAAGCAAATTATAACAATAAACTTGCAAGACAAAAAATACTCAAAGTGCTTCTATAAAATGTAAAAGGAAACAGATTAGTAAAGACAAATGTAAATCCTTACCGTCTGAAACAAGAGAATTGATTTTGGAGAACAAAAGAATGGCAGAGTGATTAAACAGCTACTTTAGTTCTGTCTTCAGTGAAGAAGACAAAAAATGTCCTAGAAATCCTGGGGAATCAAATGTGTATTGCAGCGGAGGAATAGAAGGAAATTGTATCCATAAAGAAAAAAACGTTTTGGAGGAATTAGTGAGACCGAAATCGGATAAATTACCAGAACCTGATAATCTACACTTCATGGAACTAAAGGAGGTGGCCACGGAAAGAGTGACTATGTTGGTTATCATCTTTCAAAATTCTGTAAATCTGGCAGACACTGGAGGGTGTCAAATGTAACTGCACTGTTTAAAAGAGAGTAAGGGCGAAGACAGGGAATTGTAGACTGGTTAGTCTGACATCAGTGGTCAGGAAAAGTGGTCAGTTGATTATAAAGGATGTGATAACAGGACAGTTGGAAAACACTAACAGGAATAAACAAAGTTACCATGAATTGATGAAAGAGAGATCATGTTTGATAAACCTACTAGAGTTTTTGAGGATGTAACAACTGGAATACATGAAGGTGAACCAGTTAACGTGGTATATTTGGATTTTCAGAAAGCTTTTGCTATAAGTCCCATATAAAAGGATATTGTGCAAAGTCAATTCATGCAGAATTGGGGGTAAATGGACTGAGAATTGGTTCGCAGATGTGTTAGTTTGGAGTGAAAGGCAGTGATGAGGTGGGGACCATCATTCACAATATGTATCAATGATTTGAATGAGGGAATCAAATGTAACATTTCCGAGTTCACTAACAACATCAAAAGGTAGGGAAGTGTACTTTGATGATGATGTATAGAGACAAAGGGACGATTTAAGCAAGTGAGTCAGCAAACACTTGGTAGACACAGTATAACGTGGATAATTGTGGAGTTGTCCACTTGGTACGAGAAATGGAATGGCAGAGTATTAATTAAATGGTGGTAGCTTGGAAAATGTCTATGTACGAATGGATCTGGATATCATTGTATCAGTCATTGAAACCAAACATGTCGGTGCAGCAAGGCAGTTTGGTAAGCACATGGAATATTGGCCTTCATTGTAAGAGAATTTGAGCACAGGAGAAGGGAAGCCTTACTACAGTAACACGGGGTCATTCCCAACACATCTAGCTTATTTTGTGCAGTTTTGAGAGAAATATATTTGCCGTGGAGAAGGTCTCAGCAAAGATTCAGTAGCCTGATTCTAGGGGGTGGCAAGTTTGTTGTATGAGGACGGATTGTCTTGACTGGGCCTGTATTCACTTAAGTTGAGAAGAATGACAGGGGACCTCAAAGAAACATGGAAATCTCTGACAGGGCTGGACATGCTGGATGCAGGGCTGATGTTTTCCCTCATTGGGGTTCCAGGACAAAGGGTCACAGTCTCAAGATATGCAATAGGCTATTTTGGACAGAGGTAAGGAGAAATGTCTTTGCTCAGCGCGTGGTGGATCTATGGAACTCTTGGCTATAGAAGGTTTCATGGGCAAAGGTAATGTAAATGTTTAAGAAAGAAATAATTTGACTTCCAGAGGTTAGAGATATCAAAGATATGGGAAGGAGGATATTGGTGGTGAGATAGATGATCAGCTACAGTCGTATACAGTACAGTGGCTCAATGGTTAGTGCTACTGCCACATAGCAGCAGGAACATGGGACAGTGGATGGCTGACAGTGTAAGAGTTTGCACGTTCTCCCTGGTTTCCACCAGATGCTCCAGTATCCTCCCACAATTCAAGGATGAGCAGGTTAGCTGGATTGGCCATTCTAAATTGTCCAGGGGTGTACTGGCTAGGTAGAATAGCCATGGGATATGTGGGGTTATAGGGATAGGGTAGGAGGTATGGACCTGGTTGGGATCCTTTTCAGAGGGTTGGTCTAGACTTGATAAGCCAAATGGCTTTCTTCCACATTGTGGGCATTCTACGGTTCTATATTCGTTGAATCGCATACTCCTTATTTCTATGCTTCAATTCATTACAATTGTAACTATCGTGTTGCTCACAACCTGCAGTCACCTTGTGCAATAACAGTGCAAAGCAGCAGCTCAAAATAAACTGCAGATGTGGGTTGTACTGAAAGAAACTATTGTAAAGAAACACAGTGTGACCCTGCATGACCAACCAACTTACCTTCAAATAGCCCCTCTCACCTGCATCTTCCATCACAGCAATTTATATAATAAATCCTCCTCTTCAGCCTTCTGGCAATGGTCTTTCATTTATGCCCACCAATTACAGTGGGACTACTACTTTGTTTTGACTCTTCTCTGATCCCACATGATCAGCTGTTCCTGATCTGCCACCATGTTGTTGGCATTTGTATCCAGTGGGGCTGCCACAACTAAATGTGGCTAATATGGCACTGAAAGATTATAACGGCTCCTGTTTTCTACAAATGTTACAGTCACGGGCACTTCAGAACTAAACTATTCAATTAAGAACAGTAGCACCTTTCCATTAGCATCTCATGCTTAATGGCCCCAGTTAAGGTGGAGACTAAGACTATTATACCATCAGGTTACATGGTGGCACCATCGATGACATGTCTCTTAAAGGTATCTCACATACTATGTGTTAGACATTACACAACAATTCTCATTAAAACACTGTACAAGAACTACAGGAGAACAATTGAAGAGTTTGAGCAGAAACCCAGAGGGGCTGTGAGGAAAATCTTCCTTTTGCATAATGAGTCATAACAACTTGGACTTTGCTGCTAATGACAGTGGTGCCAGCAAAGGGGATGAAGCATGTTACAAGGAAATTTGATGGACATTTGAAGGAAATAAAGTTGTAGGTCTGTAGGAATGTAGCAGGGGATGGGGCTGAATGGATAGCTTGTAGAGAGTGCTGGAATGGCTTCCTTCTGTGCTGCAATAAATCTATGGGTTGAGTTTTACAGGCCCTGCACTGATGAGTTGGGGGCAGGCCATCAAACTAAATTGCATGTTGCCAGTGTTGTACACATTGCCTATGGGTTCTCCTGGTATTTCATCAGAGAAAGGAAGCCTTCAGACCACATGGTGAGATCATGTTGTGGACTGTTTCAGGACCATGTGCTTAATTGAGACTCCCTCTCCCACAGCTCCACCATTAAAGTGGGCCTGCATCCCCTCGCTGAGCTAAACAAATGGAACCCAACTTGAATTCTCATTAGGCTCAACTGAAGACTGTCACTGGGGCTTTTCCTGCAGTTCCAGCAGTGGCCATTGCTCCTTGTTGTCCTTTTAAGACCAGAGAATTACCAGCTGGCCAATTGGCCTGCAGTTCTCGGAGGTACAACACCCTCTCAGATGGGAAAAGAAGTCTCACCCCACTGTGACAAAAGGCCCAACACCTTTAAAAGCATCCATGGGCTTCTGGGTCAAGTGAAGGCCTGTATAACAAAAGCTTGAGTAGAATAATTTATCTTCATGGAGTCATCAGCCAGCGCTGATTAGAGCTTTGTACAGAGACTGAATCCTCTCTTAATACTGAGAGTAAATCCTGCAGGAGCCAGTAGGCAGTAAGCATGGCAGGAGTAGGAGCAGCAGGATAGCAATCTCATTGATAACGTCACTTCTGAAGAAGAGTTACTGGGCCAAAAATATTAACTCTGTTTTCTCTCTCAGCAGACAGTTCCAGGTCTGCTAAGTTTTTTCCAGCTATTCCTGTTCTTATTTCACAATGATAACATTCCAAGACTTAGAGACACCCTAAAAGGGAACGGTATTACAAATCTGAATCAGAACACAAGTAAACTGCTTATAATTTTTTTATATAGTAATAGTTAACTGCACTTTTAAAATGTTCTCAGTTTGTCTTACATCCCAGCAATGCATTAGTCCATTTGTGACTCCTCTTGTATTGAATTATAAATCCCTTGATATTGTGACCGTAACAATATTGCTTTAATAATCAGCTTGCATTAAAGCATCCATTAAATGCCTTTTTCCAAAACAAAAAGCTATTAGATAAAATGCCATGAGAAATTCTCGTGTAGCTTTCATAGCTTTATAGGCACACAGAGACTGAATCTTTATTTATAACGTAATGCCATGAAAAAAATGTTTGTTTGTTTCAGTGTGGAGATGAATGCTTTGGCGCTCCAGTGTGACCTCCCCATCAAGCCATTGGAATAATTTCATATCCAGGATTCTCACCTGCAGATTGTGCCTACTGGCCAAATTCTTACTTTCAGGAGGCAGGACAATTCAGAAAATGAGTCATATCAGACTGTTTTGACTGCCAATGTCTAGTTACAGATCCTGACCATTAAGTGGATGTCCTTGTGACAGTTAAAAAAGCACAAAGATGAAAACATTGCAAAATCAGGTGAACAATACATGAATAAGTAGAGCCAAATAAAGTACTGATGTTAACATAAGCAGTGGGCTCTATTCCTCGGTAAAATTCTGTCTCTTGATTCTGAAATGTGTTTAAAGTGCAACACAATTTCAAGGCGTGCAAAAGTGGGAATTACATTGTCAAATATCTGTCCAGCAATCTAGAAATTGTTCAGCCTTAGCACATGATTTCCTGACTTAATTTTAATGAATGGAAGATTACCATCTGGAATGCATATGTTATAATCCCTGTAGAGACTGATAACTTATTAAAGTATTCATTTTTTTCAGTGATCTACTGGAAAAGTCACACAAGATTTCAAATTTTAAAGTGTAACACTGCAGCAACTAACAAAATACTAATTTTGTTAGTAACTTAGTAACTCCAGAAAACAATCTCCCAATTTAACTTAAAAATCCATTGATATAGTTAAGCTATAATTTTCCCTTAAATTGATGATGCATTCACCAGGGATTATTCTAAAATTAAGCTCTACTCCCACCAGAAATTTTCGTTTTTCTTTTCCTGGATCGGCATTTTCTATAGCTAGAATTGACTTTCACAGTGGATGGCACGTTGGAAATCCATCCCAAACTAAGTGAATCTTCCAGCGTCTTTTAAATCTTCTTTAACTCAGTCTCTTCAAGCTCAGTTTATAAGAATGATACTTGGTCTCCAGGGGTTAAAATATGAAGATATTTTTAAAATTAGGCCTGTTTTCTCTAGAGTTTAGAAAATTAAAGGTGATATGATTGAAGTTTTCAAAATAGAATTAGAAATTGCTAAAAAAATTATTAAAAACAAGTCTTTGCCAATATTTATGCTCTATAGGGCCATTATTTCATTCTTTTCAGACTACCATTCCTAATGTATTCTTCCATTTCATTCTCATGTACTGTTATCCAGTTTCCTCTTCAATACCTTCAGGTTATTCACCTCAACTACTCCCTAGGGTGTCACGTTCCACATCTTTATCCCTCTCCATTTCCTGAATTTCTCATTGGATTCTTTAGTATCTGGAGTAATACATGCAATGTTGCCTCTTTATGTTAAAAATGATATAATTACTTTAGAATCAGAGAAAAGGAAGTTCATATGACTCATGGTTCACCATTCTTCTTAAGATAAACCTTCCATCTGAATAGAGTTTCAAAGAATAGGAGGTGACCTTTCTGGACACATCCTGCTGGGATTTAAGAGGGTAGGTATTGGGAGGATGTTTCATGTGAGAGAAACCGGAATGAGGTTTAAAAGTAAGGAGTCTTCCTCATTAAAATAGAGGTAAGAAGAATTTTATTTTTGCCCATAAGGTATTTAGTGTGGAATAGTCTTCACCAGAACACACGTGGAGGCTGGGTGATAGATGTAATCGATGCTGAGGGCGATAGATTTTTGATAGAAAATAAAGTCAAACATTATGAAGTGTAGCTAGGAAAATGACATGGAGATCACAACTAGAACAGTCATTATTTTATCAAATGGCAGAGCAGATTCGAAAAGCCAAACGGCTTACTCCTGCTCTTGCATTATTAGCTATCATATTTATGGCTCGAGTTTAAGCAGCTTAAGCTATGTTCGCTAGAGCTTAAAAGGCATTTAAGTTCAGTTCTGAGGAAGGGTCACCGGACCCGAAATGCTAACTCTGTTTTCTCCTCCAAAGGTGCTGCTAGGCCTGCTGAGCTTTTCCAGCGACTTTGTGTTTTTCCTGATTTACAGCATCTGCAGTTCTTTTGGTTTTTTCTTAAAAGACATGATGTGAAGGTGTCAGCATTGGACTGGGTTGGAGAAGGTCAAAAATCACACACCAGGTTATAGCCCAACACGTTTATTTGAAAACACAAGCTTTTTGAGTGTTGCTCCTTCCTCAGGTATAGACTACACCTGAGGAAGGAGAAACAATCAAAAAGCTAGTATTTTCAAATAACCAAGTTGCACTATAAACTGGTGTCAAGTGATTTTTGACCTTAAAAGGATGAGAGGAAATCTAATTAAGGTATATAAGATGGTAAAGGGGATTGACAAAGTAGGCATTGAGCAAATATTTCCCTTTGTGGGGCAATCTAGAATGAGAGGTCATTGTTTTAGGCTAAGAGCTGGCAGATTTAAAATAGATATGAGGAGTAACTACTTCTCTCAAAGTGTCATGGATCTGTGGTCTTCACTGATGGATCTTGGGACACTGAGTAAATTTAAGGAGGAGAAAGACAGGTTTTTAAACAGTAGCATATTAAAGGAAGTGAGCAGAAAGCACAGTTGATGCCAAGATCAGATCTGCCATGATCGTACTAAATGGTGGAGAAGGCTCAAGGGCCTGAATGGCCTACTCATGCTCCTATTTCTCCCATCCTTACTAAACTGTTTTCTCTAACAGCACTTTCTCTATCACTAGCTTATTCATCCCTTTTGATGACTTGTCATGATAGTGTGAGGGGAAACACAATCCAAATTGACCACATTTCATAAATGATTGGCCCCCATGATGAAATGTCAACATTTCCCATTTTGTGACCTTTACTTTAAAGCTGATCAGAACCAACACAAATAAACAGGCACTACTATTACTTCAGATGAAATGTTACCTTGTATGTTAAGTAATCAATATGACAAGGTAACATCTTATGCAACCAAAGCGCCAGCTTCATACCCGTCACACATATAACACCACATGCAGTTTCAGTTAGTCTCTAACCCACCCTACAGTATGTAGGGTCTGATACATTTCTGCTCAATCATTTCAGGCTGAATTGTTTTCACGGGTAGTTACATTCCATTTGAGAATGAGGAATACATTTAACATGAAAAAGAGCATATCTACAAATTCTCTACCATTCAGATCATTCAGTGCTGATTATGTTGCTTGCCGCAGTTTTATTTTCAATCATCCAACCAACCGAGCAATGAACGACAACTGGTCATGATCTGATCCTCTAATAGAAACACTCAGCTCTTTCACATGATACTGAGTAATTTACCCCAGTTTTAGGAATCAGTCCCTTTTAGCCTGCTTGTATATCAGTTCTCTAAGAGTTCTGGAATTCTACTTTCTTTTAACTGTCAAACAGAAAACTGACCTCCTTTTTGAAAAGCTTTGCTGGCTACTCTCTAATGGATTCTGTGTTTCTCATTCTGTCTCTGTTTACTTTATTCTTTATGCCTCCATTTGTGTTGTAATCAACTTCTACCTCCTTTTTGAACTCTCAAGTCTCTGTCTTCAGTGTCCCCTATTGTAAAGCTTCTTAAAGTCTTTATAGCAGTAACATGTCTGTCTGTCTTTTCTATGCCTCCTACTGAGGAACATCATTGTCTCTGCCCACACAATTTCTATACCTTAACATTCTTCTAAGATGAAGAAGTAGAAGGGTGGATTGGTAAGTTCACAGACAATACAAAGGTGGGTCGCATTGTGGACAGTACAGAGGGCTGTTCTAGGTTACAAAGGGATATTTATAGGATGCAGAGTTGGGCTGAGAAGTGGCAGATGGAGTTTTATCCTGAAAAATGTGAGGTGATTCATTTTGGAAGGAAAAATTTGAAAGCAGAATACAGGGTTAATGAAAAGATTCTTGGCAGTGCGCAGAAGCAGTGGGATCTTGGGGTTCGTGTCCACAGTTCCATGAAAGCTGCCACCCAGGTGGATAGAGTTGTTAAGAAGGTATATGGTGTGTTAGCTTTCATTAATAGAGGGATTGAGTTCAAGAGCCGTGAAGTTATGCTCGTGCTATTCAAAAGCCTGGTTTGGCCACATCTGGAGTGTTATGTCCAGTTCTGGTTGCCTCATTACAGGAAAGACGTGGAAGCATTGGGAAAGGTGCAGAGGAGATTTACGAGGATGTTGCCTGGAATGGAGGGAAGGTCTTACGAGGAAAGATTGAGAGAGCTAGGACTTTTCTTTTTAAAATGATGAAGGATGAGAGGTGACTTGATAGAGGTGTGCAAAATGATCAGAGGTATAGATAGAGTAGACAGCCAGAGACTTTTTCCTAGGGTGGAAGTAGCTACTAGGAGGGTGCATAGTTTTAAAGTGAGTGGAGGTAGATATAGAGGAGACATCAGAGGTAGGTTCTTTACTCAGAGAGTGGTCGTGGCATGGAATACATTGCCGGAGACGGTAGTGGAGTCAGCCTCATTAGGGTCTGAGTGGCCATTAGATAGGCATATGGATGATAATATTAGGTAGAGGTGGAGGTTAGGTAGACCTTAGGATTAGGATAAAAGTTCCATAGAACATTGTGGGCCAAATGGCCTGTACTGTGCCGTACTGTTCAATGTTCTATGTTCTATTTGGCACAGCCTCCAGGTCAAATGTTGTAAGATTATCGAGTCATGTATTTCTTAGTATTCATAAAAATCACAAATGATCTATTTACAATCAACACAGGCTCTTAAAATTTTTTTACCAAGCATTCAAATTCCACAGACATTTTCCTTGCAGTACAGCTTCCAAGTCTAAAGTCGTCACAATTTTTTAAAGATATTTATTAAGTCACCCCTTAACCTACAATTTTCTAGATAAAAGAATGCCAGTCTGTTCAGCCTTTTCTTGTTGGAATAAGCTTCCAAGCTTTCAAATTGGAACCATCCTCATAGATCAATCATCTGATTAGGTTCCCATAAATCTTCAGCACAAAGCTATTTTGAATTATCACATAATAATTAGAATGGCGTACATTTTCTAAGGGTTCACAGTGCTACATTCTTTTCTATTGCAGCAAATTGAAACAGCAGTGCAGATATTAATTTCTGAATTGCTATCCAAACTTCTTGAAAACTGAGACACCTGCAATGTGATTCCAGAATTTACAGTCCCTTTCCATTTGTTCATAATCTGTTTCACTTCATGAGCATTTACTCCCATTAGTTTCCATGGAAACCTGGAAGATTAAAGAGATGAATGGATGCAAGAATTGTGAACATAACATGTGCATTTTTTAAAATATTTATACAGGGAAATGACTTATCCACAGATGTGCTGTATATGGCTCTTGGGGTTTGGCTTTGTTGTGTGTCCGGTTTGGAAATAAACGATACCAAAATGTAGTGATTTTAAAGAGCTTTTGATTTCAAACCATAAAGAAAGAGCATAATAATATGAGTTCCTGCTGAAGTGTGTCCAATGCCTTAACAGAATTACAACGAGAAAGAGAGCCAAATTGATCTTAATTTACTGAAATTGGCCCTTATCAACCTGACTTTTCCCAGCGATCGGGAACTGATATTGGGATTACTTCATGGTCCTGAGTCCGCATGTTTCAGGAGAATTCTTCTGGAAGTAATTTTAAGGAAGGTGGATTATTAGTCCCATTCAATATTGCTGGTGACCAATAGGATTGGCTAAAGGTAGACAGGTCAATTGCTCCACGATGAAAGGTAAATGCTATTGTCTGCAGGCTTTAGGAACCTTCATCAACCTTGCAGTGATGCCACTGAGCTGTAATTCACTGATCCTAAATGGCACAATGTGCATGGAATTGTAGGCTTCTCAAAAGCTCATGGATATGAGATTCTAGGCTGGTTCTTGAGTAATATAACACTAATTCAGAGCCTGCCATATCTATGATTATCATGTCTAGATTACTATGAAATTATATTAAACAATGTTATTTTGAAGTCTAAGCCAAAAGCTTTGTGTTTTCATCAATCATTTTGGAGTCTTGAACCCAAACTTAACAAACATAAACTTAACAAAACTCTTGATAAAAGAAACACTGCCCAGGCAATTAGAGAGACAATGTGTACTACAAGGTGAATTTCCTTTTCTGAAAGCATAAATAACATCCTCCAAATAATGATCACAATCATTTCAGTGATCAGTTTGCAGAGGAAGTGACGTCAAATGCCAGAAGATCCTAACAATTTGAATGAGGAAGAATTGCCCTTTTCTTTCCAAGCCCACAGTCCGGAAAATTGGCCAGAGATGGCTCCTCCGCACTGCCAAGAATCTTTCCATTCACCCTGTATTCTGCTTTCAAGTTTGTCCTTCCAAAATGAATCACCTCACACTTTACTGGGTTAAACTCTACCTGCTACTTCTCCGCCCAGCCCTGCATTCTGTCAATGTCCCTTTGTAAACTAGAACAGCCCTCCACATTATCCACAACTCAAACACCTTCGTATTGTACACAAACTTACTAATCCATCCTTCCACTCCTTCATCCAAATCATTTACAAAAATCACAAGTAGAAGAGGACCCAGAACAGATCCTTGTCGTACACCACTTGTAACTGAGCACCATGTTGGATATTTTCTGTCCACCACCACCCTCTGTCTTCAAACGGTCAGCCAATTCTGAATTCAATGTGCCACTTTTTCCCCTATCCCATGCCTCCTGACTTTCTGCAAGGGTTAAAGTAAGGGGCAGGAGGTTTAGAGGAGATGTGAGGAAAAAATTCTTTCATCTAGATAGTGGCAGGAATCTGGAAGTCATTGCCTATGAGGGCAGTAGAGGCAGAAATCCTCATAATATTTAAGAAACATTTAGATGTATACTTATGATGCCAAGCCATACAAGGCTGTGGGCCAAGTGCTGGAAAATGAGATTAGAATAGTTAGGTGGGTTTTTTTTAGATTTAATGGGTTAAAGGGCCTTTTTCTGTGCTGCAGACCTCTATGATCTTATAACTGTGGATGCTTGAAATCTGAAAGAAATGTAGAAAAAGCTAAAAAAAACTCAACAAATCTTTTTAGAAATGCTTCATTTTCTGGCGAAAGTATGGAAAACCTATTTTCCAACATCTTTAAGTTCTGAAAAAGACTCTTTCTGGACTTGAAACATTAACTGTGTCTCTCCAGACTGCTGAGTTTCTCCAGCACTCTCAGTGTTTGCATCCCCCTCTTGCTTTCTGGCTGATTCTATAGGACTATCACAATTTCCACCACTGTTCAGCAAATTCTATGTCTCTCTGAGTTTTTCCACAGCTGATATAATGTCCCCTATCAGGCCTGAAGTTTCTGAGCCTATCCAGTTACTCCCGAAAGTTAAGCTTCTGATCAGTGAACTCCCAGCACTCTGTTATCCATTGAGATTTAGACTACTCCAACTGATACAAAGAGCAGATTGTGGATCGTATCATTGTGCACTGGAGCACATGGCATCCTTGGTTTGATTTTTAGCAAGTTGGGCTCAACTGGTTTTGGCAACATATCCCAGCTTACATGAATATAACCCTATCTACCTTCTCGATCACTGCCTCATGAAATGAGTGATGGGTCTGCTTACAGTTGGACACAAACAAATTTATGCCTGTGATCACAACAACTAGCAGTTAATTGCTAGAGGAAATGCTGGCAGCTCCCAATTTTAATACATTTTGAAACAATTAAAGCCTTAAATAATCGAATATTTCTCACAGTTCTCCCCTTCCCTATGCAGTGAGACAGCTTGCTTCAGAATGAATGACTTGCCCCACAGGCTGCAATTTAAAATGGACTGAAACAGTCAAGATAGAGAAGGGGTTAGGTAGCAGGTACATTCTCCCAAGTAAGTGCCTAAGAAGCCTTGAAAGACTTTTGTCGCCCTGATGTCCTGATCTCTATAGGTTAACCTTTCTACTTTCCCACTGTTAGTGGAAAGGATCAGATATACACACAGGGTGAGTTTAACAAAGAAAAAATTCTTATTGCTCATGATGGCTCAATATGAAAAGCAAAATATGTACAAGCAACTCAGAAATCTTCCAGATAACACAGTGCCACCTTCCTTTAGGGAAAATAAATTGCTTGAAATTTGCTTTTTATTAAAAAGGACGGTGGTAATCTTGCCTGTTTACCTGTAAAGTCATTCAAATTATTTTACCTTGGACCATTATACATCAAGGAAGCAATTCCAATATAAAATCATTTATATTCATTCAAGGACAGTGTGTACATTTTATAAGTCTAAAGCAAGCAAACAATCCCATCTTCAATGATGCTGAAATCAGTGGAAAATTGTATAACATCTCACAATATTCTAGCTGAATAGATAAACAGTGAAGTGATTAAGTAATTCTTTTAGGAATTAATTGTGGCAGACTCTGAGAGCTATTGCTGTGCAGTGATGGAGTGTATTTGTAAGACAGACCACAACTCAACTTTTCTTTTTAATGATCAGATTGGGTAGTGGCATACAGATGGAAACCATGGAAAAATGACACTATAAATATGCCAAAAAGACATTGGACACAAGAGCATGTAGCACAGAAGATACACACTGCTGAAAAGGTAACTAAATTAACCTGATAATCTAAGCAAAGACCACCACTTCCATACAACATCTAATGTTTTCTGCCCTTGGTATCTGTTCCTGTGTTTTCAGTGTGAGAGCTGCTCGCAGCTGACATCCACAGAGCTCATAAGTGAGATGTAGGCTGCCAGACAAAAATTAATTGTCAGTTTTCATCCAGTGTGCGCTGTCAATGTCCAACTTCTTTTTCAGATCTTCCTCTCTTTTCACAAAGTGATGATTCTCTCTGGTGTCTGCAGTCTGTGGATGTTCAACAGAAGCAAATGTTTTACTCCCATCATGTCAGGATTCTTCAGCACAGGATTAGCATCTCTGCAACTACACTACTTATATATTTAATAAACCTATTAAAGATGATATTTTGACTGATCTTATATGACTGTATTTTATAAGCCATAAATATTTTCATTAAAATGTGGCAAATACTACAACACAGTGAATTCAGTTTATTGCTGTATATAGGTTATAAGAAATTATTTTAATGATAAATATGCTATGAAAGTATCCAGGTTATATACAGTTCAGTTTTCATTTCAAGTTGAACCAATGTGAAATAAAGAAAAATAATTTCCAGCTAAGACTGATGCGCCTTTGTCTGGTTTGAGTTACAGTAGAACTAGATGATCTGTATCTGATTTACATATTATTTGTAAATTCTAAAATAATCTTGACATTATATAGAATATTCTTTCATAGATTTATAAATTTTCCTCACACTCAATTAACCACTAAACACACAAAAAAAATACAGACAGGAAAGAGGCTTCGAAGGTCTAGGCCCGAAACGTCAGCTTTTGTGCTCCTGAGATGCTGCTTGGCCTGCTGTGTTCATCCAGCCTCACATTTTATACAGACAGGAAACGTCAGTTTAGTCCTGCCCACAACACTGATAATGGCAAATTCTTCACAATTTAAGAGCTTCCAGGCTTTCTGTTTTCCAAAATCTCCAAAACATTTTCTCTCATTTTTCCAAAACAGAAACAGAGTAATACAAGGCCAGCTTGGTGAAACAAAGCTGGAGATTTCTCTGTCACTCCCCACATGTTGTGGATTGTGTTTAGCCCCAGAGACCACATTGTTCATGATTTGTGCTGCCTGGCATCTGTCTCCTGTGAGACACAGTCAAGAACTGAAGAACAGTGAATCTGAACTCATTGGCACAGCGGCTAGCACTGCTGCCTCACCCTGCCAGACGCTGGGCTTCGATTCTGACCTTGGGTGACTGCTTATATGGAATTTGCATATTCCCTGTGTGGGTTTTGTTCTGGGTGTCCTGCTTTCCTCACACAGTCTAAAGATGTGCAGGTTAGATAGGTTAACCATGCTAAAGTGCCCAGGGATATGTAGGTTAGCCATCGGAAATGCTGGGTTACAGGGATGGGGTCGGGGTGAATCTGGGTGGAAAGCTCTTTGGAGGGCCAGTGTGGGCTCAATGAGCTGAATGGCCTCTTTCTGTACTACAGGGACTCTTTCTGACGAGGTTCTCTGCACCAACCTGAAGGAATTTCTCTAATATCCTTTGGTGAAGGAATCTGCCATCAGTACCAGCCTGCATGTGACTCCAAGCCTACAGCAGTTTGGGTGATTCTTAAATGCTCTATGAAATGGTCACATAACCCATTCAGTTCAGGGTCGTTAGAGATGGGCAACAAGTTCCAAATTTCCTAACGATGCCCATGTCCCATGAGAGAATAAAGCAAAAGAGCCAGGCATCATGTTTCTCATCAGTATCCACCTACAATGTTATTCATGTCCTTCACAAACTGTGCTTGCTGCACTTCCTGCCTCACACTGACTCCTGTTTCCTTGATCTGCATCACACCTTTCTCAATCTCACTCTGGTCTCCTTCCTCAGCCTCACCCCTGCTTCCTTCCTCAACTTCAACCTAACTCCTTCCTCAGTTTCAGACTGCCTCCACCTCAGCCTCCATCTTCCTTCCCCCTCAGCATAAACCTCCTTTTGCCCCCCAAGCAATGCTTCAGATGGAATATTGCTGCGCTCTGTGAGTGGGAATTCTTCTCCGGACGGACATTTAGAGTCCCAGTGAGCAAGGGGAAACATGAAGAGGGCGGAAAGGTAAGGAGCGGAGCGGGGAGGGTGGAGGACGAAGGTGGGGAGGAAGGGCCAAATGTGTGATGTAAAATTACATTCAGTTAGCTTCAATTTAATTTGAAGTTTTGAGAAATTTCGCACAGTAACAATTTCAGTGAAGGCTTTTCCTTGTGGGTGTGGGGATGGTAAAACTTCATTTTTCAGTTTAAGAGCTAAAGGGATCAACGAGTGGGAACAGGGGAGTGAGTTGGATGATCGTATTGAAGGCGAAGCAGGTTTGAAGGGCTGAATGGCCTACTTCTGCCCCTATTTTCTATTAATTTCTCCCCCAGTGGGAGGTGTGAAAGGAGTCAGTGTTACTGTTAGCTTGGAGTTTAAACAGGTTTTAATGACGCTGACGTTTTGTGGATCACTATTCTGGTCTGTCAGAAGCTTACAAAGTCTCCAATTCCAATTCAAAGTTGAAGATACTCTTAGAGAGTTCCAGACACTGAGGTAATTTAAATTTACCAGGCAATTCTTGTGTAGCCAATACGTCGGGGTTCCCAAAGAATCTGTACTGCACCTTTCGATGTACATCCAGTCATTCTAAGATGGTGGCAGAGTGGAATTCGTCAGCCAAAGCTCGTCCCACTGTCAGTTTGTTTTCATTTGCATCTCTTTCTTTTCCTAACTTTTTTTCTCTTTTCATCTCCCATCCTCAAGTGGCATCAGTGAAGTTGGGGCTGAAAGCCAGATCGGGCTCTCGGCCTCAGCACGGGCTCAAAGTCCCAACATCATCCTGTACTAACTCCTGGCCTCAGCGTGGACTCAAACTCCTGGTCCCAGAGTGGACTCAAACTTCTGGCCTCAGCATGGACTCGAACTCCCGGTCCCAGCGTGGATTGGAAATCCAGGCCCCAGCGTGGACTCGAACACCCGGCCCCAGTGTGGACTGGAAATCCGGGCCCCAGCGTGGACTAGAATTCTGGGCCCCAGCGTGGACTGTAACTCCCGGCCCCAGCGTGGACTGTAACTCCTGGCCCCAGCATGGACTCGAACACTCGGCCCCAGCGTGGACTCGAACACCCGGCCCCAGCGTGGACTGGAAATCCGGGCCCCAGCGTGGACTAGAATTCTGGGCCCCAGCGTGGACTGTAACTCCCGGCCCCAGCGTGGACTGTAACTCCTGGCCCCAGCATGGACTCGAACACTCGGCCCCAGCGTGGACTCGAACACCCGGCCCCAGCGTGGACTGGAAATCCGGGCCCCAGCGTGGACTGAAATTCCAGGCCCCAGCATGGACTCAAACTCTCAGCAATCCTGGCCTCGAGGTGAAGCCCAGAGCAGTCTGTGTTGGATGGACTGTTATCCCGAGCTCTTATTTCTGTATTTTTCTAATTTGTTCCTGGATTTTCTTTTTGTTTTTCTAAATTATTCCCGAAGAATTTATACTTAAGAATTCCTAAGATGGCACCGTAAGTGGTGACTTGTGAACTTTTCATTGTTTTCATTGAATCCATGTGACACAGAACTAATTCTATTCAATTAAAATAAATTCAATTCAATTCAATTCACCAATTTTTTATTTGGAGACCCAAAAGTCTAGGCCAGTCATCCTGAGTCTGCTATTAACTGAAGGAATTTACTTACCCTCAATACAGGAGCCGAATTGGAACATACATGAGGTTCGAACATTAGGTACCAATTGGTTGGCAGATGTTCAGGGCGGGAAGATATGTAGATTATGTATTTTTCCTCCTCTGTGGAGCCTATGGGAGCAGGAGCTAAGGGTCCTGTCCACAAGGGTGCTCACTAACTGTGGGGACACTGTGTTCACAAATTCATGAAGATCCTGCTTTGTCCCAGGATTCTCCACCCATCTTGGCTGTTACCTATGTGTGTCAGCAACATCATATACAGGTTAGAGGCTAGACTGTGCGTACGAGCTAATTATATCGAGCTTGACCCTGTATTACATCTTTCGTGCCCCCTCTACTTTGTCTGTACCATGGGACTGCCTGAAATATAACTCTTAGTCATTAATTGCTCAGTTCAACACTGGGAGAATTTAAAACATTCGCCTTTTGCCCAGCCATGAACTATCATTGATGGTGAACACCCAGCCTCTTTGAAAGATCATTCATTATTTTTAAAAAAACACCATTTTGTGCAAACTTTGGAACTGCCCTCCTCAACTCAGAGCCTGAGATTGTTCTCACTCTTTGTCAGATACCTAGGGACATCTTATTTTATTGCAATGCTGAATAAATGTGTGCCATGAAAATGTACAATAATAAGGTAGAATAGAATATCTTTTAGCGAGTTTTGAGAAGATTTGTAGCTCAGGTTGAAGTTCTGGATGTGAGTTTGCTTGCTGAGCTGGAAGGTTCGTTTTCAGACGTTTCGTCACCATTCTAGGTAACATCATCAGTGAGCCTCCGACGAAGCGCTGGTGTTATGTCCCGCTTGGGAACCCAAGGAAACCTAACCAGATAAATAGAAAGCGGGACATAAAACCAGCGCTTCATCGGAGGCTCACTGATGATGTTACCTAGAATGGTGACGAAACGTCTGAAAACGAACCTTCCAGCTCAATGAGCAAACTCACATCTAGAATATCTTTTATTGTCACGGGTACTCCATTGTAGAAGTACAGTGCAAAGCTTTTACAATTTCTGCTCTTATAATTCCATCTTAGGTACAAGTACCTAGGTATAAATCCTGGATTAAACAAAAGTGGAATAAAAAGTAATTGCATTACTTTACAGAATTTAAAATATAACTTAGAAATAAGACATCATTAAAGGATTGACATTACAGTGAGGTAAAAACTTTCAAATAAACATTACATAGTAGCAGCTCAGCACAGAGTCACTACACATGGTCTGACCACTCATGCCAGACCTCAGTCCAACAGCCGTCCCTGCTCTGACCTAAGTCTCAAGACCGCTCCAAACCGAGGCTCAGCTGCTCCAAGGTAAGTTCCAGAACTGCCTCTCTCATGCCGATCTCCCCTCAGGACTCGCTGCCCACACTTCACCGGGTCTAGCCGCTCACACTGCTCCGGGAGTCACTGCCCACATGCTGGTCCGGGACTCATTGCCCGCGCTACACCAGGACTCGCTGTCCACATGCTGCTCCAGGGCTCGCTCCCACATGCAGCTCTGGGATTCACTGCCCACATGCTGCTCTGGGACTTGCTGACCACACGCTGCTCCGGGACTTGCTGCACACACGCTGCTCCAGCACTTGTTCCCACACGCTGCTCTGGGACTCACTGCCCACATGCTGCTCCGGGACTCCATCTCACATGCTGCTCCGGGACTCGCTGCCCACACACTGCTCTGGGACTCACTGCCCACATGCTGCTCCGGGACTCGCTGACCATATGATGCTCCAGGACTCGCTCCCACATGCTGCACCGGGGCCCTCTGCCCACATGCTGCTCCAGGACTCGCTCCCACATGCTGTTCCAGGGCCCGCTGCCCACATTGCTCCGGGGCTCGCTGACTGCGCCTGCTGCCACTCTTGGATTTGCTTCTAGGACTAAGGGGAGAGAAAAAGAGAGAAAATAAGGAAAAGAACAGTTGGAGCATTGGAGCTCGAGCAGGATTGTCTGACTCTGCAACCGTCTTGCAGTTTGTACGATTTTGAGAAGAATGGTGCTTTTCAGAAGGTGCTGAGCAACTGTCTCACCTCCAGCTGTTAACTATTCTACTCTGGAAAGCTATGCATCCTGAGTTGTGCATATACTCACAGAAACACATGCATGCACACAGGTGCGGCATATGCACACACATATACAGACAAGCACAGACACACATATACATGCACTCACACACATACACAGACATGCACACACACACAGGTACACACACATATCTATGCACACATAGAGACACTCACAAATACATATACACATACACATACTTACACGTACACACACATGCAGATACAGACACACATCCTCACAGATATAAGATAATAAAATGTGAGGCTGGATGAACACAGCAAGCCCAGCAGCATCTCACGAGCACAAAAGCTGACGTTTTGGGCCTAGACCCTTCATCAGAGAGGGGGATGGGGTGAGGGTTCTGGAATAAATAGGGAGAGAGGGGGAGGCGGACCGAAGATGGAGAGAAAAGAAGATAGGTGGAGAGGAGAATATAGGTGGGGAGGTAGGGAGGGGATAGGTCAGTCCAGGGAAGACGGACAGGTCAAGGAGATGGGATGAGGTTAGTAGGTAGGAGATGGAGGTGCAGCTTGGGGTGGGAGGAAGAGATGGGTGAGAGGAAGAACAGGTTAGGGAGGCAGAGACAGGTTGGACTGGTTTTGGGATGCAGTGGGTGGAGGGGAAGAGCTGGGCTGGTTGTGTGGTGCAGTGGGGGGAGGGGACGAACTGGGCTGGTTTTGGGATGCGGTGGGGGAAGGGGAGATTTTGAAGCTGGTGAAGTCCACATTGATACCATTGGGCTGCAGGGTTCCCAAGCGGAATATGAGTTGCTGTTCCTGCAACCTTCGGGTGGCATCATTGTGGCACTGCAGGAGGGCCATGATGGACATGTCATCTAAAGAATGGGAGGGCGAGTGGAAATGGTTTGCGACTGGGAGGTGCAATTGTTTATTACGAACCGAGTGGAGGTGCTCTGCAAAGCCCCAAGCCTCCGCTTGGTTTCCCCAATGTAGAGGAAGCCACACCGGGTGCAGTGGATGCAGTATACCACATTGGCAGATGTGCAGCTGAACCTCTGCTTAATGTGGAAAGTCATCTTGGGGCCTGGGATAGGGGTGAGGGAGGAAGTGTGGGGGCAAGTGTAGTATTTCCTGCGGTTGCAGGGGAAGGTGCCAGGTGTGGTGGGGTTGGAGGGCAGTGTGGAGCGAACAAGGGAGTCACGGAGAGAGTGGTCTCTCCAGAAAGCAGACAGGGGTGGGGATGGAAAAATGTCTTGGGTGGCGAGGTCGGATTGTAGATGGCGGAAGTGTTGGAGGATGATGCGTTGTATCCGGAGGTTGGTGGGGTGGTCTGTGAGAATGAGGGGATCCTCTTTGGGCGGTTGTGGCCGGGGCGGGGTGTGAGGGATGTGTTGTGGGAAATGCGGGAGACGCGGTCAAGGGCGTTCTCGACCACTGTGGGGGGAAAGTTGCGGTATGCTGCCTTTACATTGGGGAAACCAAGCGGAGGCTTGGGGACCGCTTTGCAGGACACCTCCACTCGGTTCGCAATAAACAACATACCTCTTCCTTGTGAACCTCAATCCCACCTAGTCTAGTAGCCTCTATCTCAGTATTTTCTTCAACACCATTGTTGTTTTCTAGAGTGAATACTGTCGAAAAATATTCATTTAGTGCTTCCCATATCTCCTCTGACTCCACACACAACTTCCCACGACTGTCCTTGATTGGCCCTAACCTTGCTTTCGTCATTCTTTTATTCCTTAAATACCTATATAAAGCCTTCGGGTTTAGCCTGATCCTATCCGCCAACAACTTCTCATGTCTCTTCCTGGCTCTTCTGAGCTCTCTCTTTAGGTCTTTCCTGGCTACCTCGTAGCCCTCAAGCGCCCTAACTGAGCCTTCACATCTCATCCTAACATAAGCCTTCTTCTTCCTCTTGACCAGACATTCCACTTCCTTCGTAAACCACGGCTCCCGCGCTCCACAGCTTCCTCCCTGCCTGACAAGTGCATACTTATCGAGGACACACAGGAGCTTTTCCTTGAATAGGCTCTACATTTCTAATGTGCCCATCCCCTGCAGTTTCCTTCCCCATCCTATGCTCCCTAAATCTTGCCTAATCTCATTGTAATTGCCTTTCCCCCAGCTATACCTCTTGCCCAGTGGTATATACCTATCTCTTTCCATCACTGAAGTCACCACAACAGAATTGCGATCGCTGTCACCAAGGTGCTCACCTACTTCCAAATCTAACGCCTGGCCGGGCTCATTGCCCAGTACCAAATCTAATGTGGCTTCGCCCCTTGTTGGCCTGTCTACATACTGTGTCAGGAAGCCCTCCTGCACACACTAGACAAAAACTGACCCATCTATAGTACTCGAACTATAGTGTTCCCAGTCAATATTTGGAAAGTTGGAGTCCCCCATGACAACTACCCTGTCTCTCTCACTCCTATCGAGAATCATCTTTGTTATCCTTTCCTCTACATCTCTGGAATCATTCAGAGGCCTACAGAAAACTCCCAACAGGGTGACCTCTCCTTTCCTGTTTCTAACCTCAGCCCATACTACCTCAGTTGACAAGTCCCCAAATATCCTTTCTGCAACTGTAATACTGTCCTTGACCAACAATGCCGCACCTCCGCCCCTTTTACCATCTTCTCTGTTCTTACTGAAACATCTAAATCTCTGAATCTGCAACTACCATTCCTGCCCTGCTCTATCCATGTCTCCGAAATGGCCACAACATCGAAGCCCCAGATATTAACCCATGCTGCAAGTTTACCCACCTTATTTCGGACACTCCTGGCATTGAAGTGGACACACTTCAGACCAACTTCTTGCTTGACAGTGCCATCTTGCGTCCCTGAAACTTTATTTCGGACCTCCTTTCTCTCAACCTTTTCTATACTCGAACTGCAATTTATGTTCCCATCCCCCTGCTGAATTAGTTTAAACCCACCCGAATTGCCTTAGCAAATTTCCCCCCCAGGATATCAGTACCCCTCTGGTTCAGGTGAAGACCATCCTGCTTGTAGAGGTCCCACCTACCCCAGAAAGAGCCCCAATTATCCAAGAATCCAAAACCCTCCCTCCTGCACCATCCCTGTAGCCTCGTGTTCAACTACTCTCTCTCCCTATTCCTCGTCTCACTAGCACGTGGCACCGGCAACAAACCAGAGACAACAACTCTGTTCATCCTAGCTCTAAGCTTCCATCCTAACTCCCTGAAATTCTGCCTTAAATCCCATCTCTCGTCCTACCTATGTCATTGGTGCCAATGTGGACCACGACTTGGGGCTGCTCCCCTTCACCCTTAAGGGTCCCAAAAACACGATCAGAGACGTCATGCACCCTGGCATCTGGGAGGCAAGACACCAACCGTAGTTTCTCTCGTCCCCACAGAACCTCCTATCTATCCCCCTAACTATGGAGTCCCCAATGACTACTGCATTGTTTGGTAGATGCCAACGTTGTCAATGTGCTGGAAGAAATTGGCTACAGGAGCAGCACATTCAGGGCACAAGCCTTCAGTATTATTGCCAAAATGTTATCAGGCCTGTGCCCCCAAACGTTCTTGATATCACGTGGACTGAATCGAGTTGGCTGAAAATTGATATCTGTAACACGCTGGACCACTGCAGGAGGCTGAGATGGATCATCCACTCAGCACTTCTGGCTAAAGATTGCTGCGAATGCTTTAGCCTTATCATTGCCATTGATTAGCTGAGCTCTTCAACCTTTTGAGGATGGTGATATTTGTGAAATCTCCTCCTCTATTGAGTTGTTTAATTGTCCACCACCATTCACAACCAGATGTGGCAGGACTGCGGAGCTTAGATCTGATCCATTGGTTGTGGTATCAGTCTATCATTTGCTGCTATGCTGTTTGGTGTGCAGGTAGTCTTGTTTAGTGGCTTCCCCAGGTTGCCACCTCATTTTTAGGTATGATTGGTGCTGCTTCTGGCATGGCCCTGCACTTGCCATTGAACCAGAGTTGATCCCCCGGCTTGATGGTAATGTTTGAGTGGGGGATATGCTGGGCCATGAGGTTACAGATTGTGCTGCACAACAATTCTGCTGCTGTTGATGGCCCACAGCACCTCATGGATGCCCAGTCTTGATTTGCTAGATCTGTGCGCAGTCTGTCCCATTTAGCACGGTGATAGTGCCACACAACAAAATGGAGGGTATTCTTAATGTGAAGGCAGAACTTCATCTCAAGAACGACCACGTGGTGGCCACTCTTACTGATACTGTCATTGACAGATGCGTCTGCAGTCGGCAGATTAGTAAAGATGAGGTCAAGTATATTTTTCCCTCTTAATGGTTCCCTCACCACCTGCCGCAGACCCAGTCTAGCAGCTATGTCATTTATGACCTGACCGGCTCGATCAGTAGTACTGCTGCTGAGCCACTCTTGGTGGTAGACATTGAAATCCCTCACCCAGAGTAAAATTTGTATCCTTGCCACCCTCAGTGCTTCCTTCAAGTGTTGTTCAACACGGAAGAATACTGATTCATCAGATAAGGGAGGGTGGTGCGCAATAATCAGCACAGGTTTCCTTGTCCATGTTTAACCTGAAGCCACTCGGCTTTGTGGGGTCTGGATTCAACATTGAAGACTCTGAGGGCAGCTTCATCCTGACTGAATACCACTGTGCAGGTACCTCTGCTGGGTCTGATCTGCTTGTGGGACAGGGCATATCCAGGGATGGTGATGCCAGATCGCCTGTCTGGTCTCAGTTCTTTGTTGAGCATTCATAGTGATTGATACAACTGAGTGATTTGTTGGGCTATTTCAGAGGGTTTTGTAACACATTGATTTGGAGCCAATCTACCATCCCCTGAGAAAAAGAACAGGAAATGTCATCACCAATGCAGGAAATGACATCACCAACCCAAGGAAACCTAACCAGATAAATAGAAAGCGGGACATAACACCAGCGCTTTGTTGGAGGCTCACTGATGATGTTACCTAGAAAGGTGACGAAACATCTGGGGACAAACCTTACAGCTCAGCGAACCAGCTTACATCTCGAACACAATAAAGACCCACTCTCTTGTGGACTGAGAGGACGAGAGTGCTGTCTTGGAGGTGGAAGGAGGACGTCGGGTGGCTGTGCACCCTTGCGACCAGTGGATCTTAATGCTGGCTTCGGCCTAACGCTGGTTCAGGGGAGCAGCCAACCTGCAATGATGGCTGCGGCAAGTGCTCGTGCCCCAGGTCAGGGGGTCCGGAACACCATCCGTGTTTCCGTAAAGAAGGTGGATGAAGGTGCACCTGTGGACCGCACCTTCTTCGTGAAGAGGGTCCTGTTGGACTGTTGTGGGTTCGCTGCTGCGGACATTTACTGCCTGCAGGATTTCCCTGGAGGAGGTTTTTACGATGTGACCTTCCGGAGTGCCAAGCTTTGCGAGCACTTCCTGGAGGTTTTCAAGGAGAAAGGAGGTGAGGGCCCCCTCTCTGTATTGACCGCTGTCCCACTGTTTGTGATGCCAGCACAGAGGAGCCGTATGGTGACTGTACACATGTACAACCCGCATGTGCCAGCAGTTGATGTCCTGACCTTCCTCGGAAGGTATGTGAAGGTGGAAGGGGACCTAACTGACATGGTGGACCCCTTTGGCATCTGGACGAGTAAGAGGCAGGTCAAGGTGACGCTGAGGATGGGCGCAGACGGGAATGTCGCACACCCACCGTCCAGCTTCGCGATCGGCGGGAGCAGGGGCTACCTGACCTATGCAGGGCAGCCTAAAGTCTGCCATGCCTGTGGTAGGTCAGGTCACATGGCGGCCGACTGCAAAGTCACCATCTGCAGGGAGGAGGGACACCTTGCAAAGGATTGCCCACGAGAGAGAAGCTGCAACCTTTGCGGGGAAGCGGGCCACTTCTATAGGGCATGCCCGCGGCGGGGTACCACCTACGCCCAGGTCGCCGGCAGGGGAAATGCGGGGCCAGCCCCCCCGGAGGAGAGGAAGGCACCAGGGCCCAGCAAGGACCCCACTAATGTGCAGGAGGGCCAGGCCGTGCAGGAGGGCCCAGCCCTGCAGGATGGGCCCGAGGCCAGCAAAGCACCCCTGCAGGCTCCAATCCCCCCCGACAACCCGGAGCCAATGGAGGCGGCGACAGGCGACCCAGGGGAGTGGACTACAGTCCGGAAAGCGAGGAGGAAGGTGCGTCGACGGGCCCAGGAACCGCAACAATCAGGAGGGAAGAGACAGCTACAGGGGGGCTATAAGAGCTCCTCTGACGAGGAGGATTCGGAGAGGGCCCACCCGAAGCAGAAGTTAAAGGTCTCAAGGGGGAAGGAAAGCAGCACCCCGCTTCCAGGTGACGGGAGGCGTCCTGAGGCTCACTCCGACACCCAGTCAAGTGCCGCTGGAGCACTGGAGGGCCCCCCGGAACTTCCAGGCGGGAAGGAGGAAACAGCACGTCCCCAGCCTGATCCGGAGCCGGACCCTCCTGCCTCCGCACCCCTGACGGGGGGATGCCACCCGGAAGGCAGCACAGACGGTTTCCTGAGCCCAGAGAGCGTCCAGCAGTTAGCCCGGGCAATGGGCATGAAGGGACAGATGGAGGGGCTGGACCTTGGACTTGGGGAGGGTACTGCGGTCACTGCCCACAATGGGGGTACGAATTGCGAGCATTAATGTGCGCAGCGTCAAGTCAACCGCGAGATGTGTGTCCACGTTGGCCTACCTGACCACCATCAAGGCGGACCTCCTGTTTCTGCAGGAGTGCGGGATACCGCACCTCGGCAGGTACGGGAAATGGTCCGGCGCCTGGACCTGTGGGCCTTCGATCTGGTCGGGGGGTAACGACTGTCGCTCCTCGGGCCTGGCTATTCTGCTGCGGGGGCACAACTTCACCATCTCTCAAGTTCAGGAGGTGGTGGGGGGGGGGCGCCTCCTAGTGGCTGACATCACCTACAGGAATGCTCCCCTGAGGCTGATCAACGTGTACGCCCCAGTGGTACGGAGTGAGCGGTTGGACGTCCTGCAGCGGCTTCCACCCCTGCTGGCTACGTCCAGGCCGGTCATCCTAGGCGGAGACTTCAACTGCATCATTGATGCAGATGGAAGATCCGGCGTGGGGACAGCGGGTGGGGGGATTCAACTGGACGTCACGTCCAGATTCCTGATGGGCACGGTGAAGGACGCCAAGCTGCTCGATGTCTTCAGCACCCCTGCAGACGGAGCGCAGCAGAGGTACACCTGGTCGCGGCCAGATGGGTCTATCCGCTCAAGGATAGACTTCCTGTTTGTGTCACGGACGTTCTCGGTCAGATCCACTGGTGTCGAGCCGGTGTTCTTCTCTGACCACTGCCTCCTGTTGGCCGACTGTCACTTACAGGACGACCAGCCGGCCGGCAAGGGGACGTGGAAGCTCAACACGACTCTGTTGACCCCAGAGAACGTCGAGGAGCTTAAGAGGGAGTACACCGGTTGGAGAACCATGAAACCTCTCTTTGAGTCTCCAGGCGACTGGTGGGAGACGGTGAAGGAGAACATCAAGAGGTTCTTTGTCCTCAAGGGTGTTCAGAAGGCAAGAGAGAGGCGGGGAAAGCTGTCGCGACTCCAGAAAAGGGTGCAGAACCTGCTCCTTCTGCACTTGATGGGGGTCGATGTCACGGAGGACCTCCGCGAGGTGAGGGGCCAGCAAGCCTCGCTCTTCGCCGCGGAGGCCTCCAGGATAATCTTCCGGTCCAGGGTCCGCTCTGTGGAGCAGGACGAGACGTGCTCGCGTTTCTTCTTTCAGAAGGTGCACAAAGAGAGCTCTGTGCTTAGCCGGCTGAAGGAGGACGACGGCTCGGTGACGTCGTCTCGGCCCGACGTTTTGAGGATCAGCAGATCCTTCTATGCCGGACTGTACGACACGAAGCCCACGGACAGCACGGCCTCCGAGTCGTTCCTGTCGTCTATCACGGAGGTCTTAGACGACGGCACGAGGGAGTGGCTGGACCGGCCGATATCCCTGGACGAGCTGGCCAGAGCCCTCATGTCCTTGCAGAGGAATAGGACTCCCGGAAGCGATGGCTTACCGGTCGAGCTGTATTCTGCTCTGTGGGGCCTGGTCGGCCAGGACCTGCTGGAGGTGTACGATAGTGCGCTTCGGGCAGGGGAAATGTGCAAGTCCATGAGGAAGGGCATCATCACCCTCATTTACAAGAGGAAGGGGGAGAGGGAAGAAATTAAGAATTGGCGTCCCATTTCACTTTTGAACGTGGACTACAAAATCCTGGCCAAGGTCATTGCCAACCGGGTCAGGTCTGCCCTGGAGTCGGTGATTCACCCTGACCAAACCTGTGCTGTGCCGGGCAGGAAGATCGCTGAGAGCCTCGCGCTCATCAGGGATACGATCGCCTACGTACAGGACAGGCGGGTGGACACCTGCCTCGTCAGCCTGGACCAGGAGAAGGCCTTCGACAGGGTCTCTCATGCTTACATGAGGGACGTCCTCTCCAAATTGGGGTTCGGGGAGGGCATCTGCAATTGGATCCGGCTGCTCTACGCCAACATCGTTAGCGCAGTCTCGATCAACGGGTGGGAATCAGACAGTTTTCCTGTTAGATCTGGAGTCAGGCAGGGCTGCCCGCTCTCTCCTGCCTTGTTCGTGTGCTGTGTGGAGCCCTTCGCCGCCTCCATCAGGAAGGACGTGAGCCTGAAGGGCGTGACTATCCCAGGCAGCGGAGGCCTTCAGGTCAAGACCTCCCTGTACATGGATGATGTCGCCATCTTCTGCACCGATCGTCGGTCGGTGAGTAGGCTGTTGGACATCTGCGGCCAGTTTGAACTGGCCTCGGGTGCCAAAGTCAATAGGGGTAAGAGCGAGGTCATGTTCTTCGGGAATTGGGACGACCGCTCCTTCATCCCCTTCACCGTCAGGACAGACTACCTGAAGGTGCTGGGTGTTTGGTTTGGTGGAGCTGGGGCATGCACTAAGACTTGGGAGGAGCGTATCTCCAAATTTAAGCAGAAGCTGGGCAGGTGGACGCTCCGGTCCCTCTCCAACGCGGGTAAGAACCTGGTTGTCAGGTGCGAGGGGTTTCGGTACTGTTGTATGTGGCGCAGGCCTGGCCTATTACCTGGACCTGCGCCGCTGCGGTCACCCGGGCCATCTTCCACTTCATTTGGGGGTCGAGGATGGACCGGGTCCGCAGAGATACCATGTACAAAGACCTGGGAAATGGGGGAAAGGGCGTACCGAACGCCACCCTCACCCTGACGGCTACCTTTGTGTGTGGCTGCATCAAGCTGTGCGTAGATCCTCAGTACGCAAACACCAAGTGTCACTACTTACTGAGGTTCTACCTGTCCCCGGTGTTGCGAAGGATGGGCCTGGCCTCGTTGCCGCGGAACGCTCCGAGTAGTTGGACTGTTCCGTACCACCTGTCCTTCGTGGAGAAATTTTTGAAAGGAAACACCTTTGACCACAAGGCCGTCAGGCAGTGGTCAGCACGTAGTATCCTCAGGACCCTTCGGGAAAAGGAGAGGGTGGATCCCGTCGTGTGGTTCCCCACGCAGACTGCCAAAGTCGTTTGGCAGAATGCCTCATCGCCAGAACTTTCAAACAAGCACAAGGACATTGCTTGGCTGGCGGTGAGAGGGGCTCTGCCAGTGAGATCCTTTATGCATGCCCGGAATCTCTGCACCACCGCACGCTGCCCTCGAGGTGGCTGCGGGGGGGACGAGACTGTCGATCACCTCCTTCTGGAGTGTGCCTATGCGCAGGAGGTCTGGAGGGGGATGCAGTGGTATTTGTCGAGGTTCGTCCCGAGCAGCTCCGTGACGCGGGACTCCGTGCTCTATGGGCTGTTTCCGGGGACGCACACCGAGACCAACATCAACTGCGCCTGGAGGACCATCAGTGCGGTGAAAGACGCTCTTTGGTCTGCCCGCAACTTGCTGGTCTGCCAGCTGAAAGAACTGACCCCGACCGAGTGTTGCAGACTGGCGCACTCCAAAGTCCAGGGCTACGTGCTGAGGGACGCGCTAAAGCTTGGGGCAGCCGCCGCCAAGGCGCGGTGGGGAAAGACCACCGTATGAGCCCCCTCGTCCAGAAAAGGGAAAAGAATCCTATCTGGTAACTGGGCCCAGCTGGCGCCTTCCCCAACTGGTCAGGGGGCAAACTGGGACTGTGCGGGGTGACGACTGCCGGGGCGGTTTCTTTGCTTGGTTTCTTTTTTCTCTGTTTTGTTTTTTTTTCCCTTTAGTTGGTGTACGTACCCCCAGGTAACCCGGAGTGGCTTGCATGACTGGGTAGGTGTATAAATGTTTTATTTTTTGTACATTCTATGAATAAAGTATATTTTTTCAAATAAAAAAAAAGGTGACGAAATGTCTGAAAACTAACCTTCCAGCTCAGGGAGCAAACTCACATCCAGTATTTCAGAGGGTGGTTGAGAATCACCCATGTTGCTATGGGTCTAGAATCACATGTCGGCCAGACCAGGTAAGGATGGCAGACGTTTGTGAACCAGATGGATTTTTCTGATAATCAACAATAGTCGGTCCAGATTTTCTTTTAATTGAACTCAAATTGCATGAATCCCACAGCAGGATTCAAACCTGAGTCCCCAGGCACCCACTGAGTGTCTGGATTCATCGTCTAATGATAATACCATCATGCAATAGCTTCCCCAAATACTGGAAGTACTCAACAACATTGGTAGGAGAAAACAAAAAGAATCCATGTTTCAAGTCAATAAGAAAAGAAAGGTTTGTACTTAGATAACACTTTTTTTTTAGTGACAGGTTGTCCCAAAACATTTTATAACCAAGGAAATACTTTGGTGATGTCACTGCTATTAATGAGAGAAATGTGGCAGCCAATTTACACACATTAAATTCCTACAAACAGTAATGTGATAATAATCAGGCAAGTTGTTCTTGTGATGCTGTTTGAGGGTTGAGTATTAGTCAGGACACTTGGTTTAACACCCCTTTTCTACCTTTCACACAGCAAGTAGTTAGGAAAGTGGAATGCTCTGCCTGAAAATATGGTGGAGGCAGGTTCAATGGAAGAATTGAGGAGAACATTGGTTGGTTATTTGGATCTGTACTGTTAACTTCAGGACTCGACTTTAGTTCTAGATAATTTGTTCACCTTGCTGCTATATGAAGAGTACTGTTACAAGGGAGAGGGTTCAGATGGGGTTTACCAAGATGTTGCCCTGACCAGAGGATTTGAGCTATAAGGTGATGCTGAATGGGTTGGGACATTTTTTAGTGGAATGTAGGAAGTTGAGGACCTTACAGAGATTCATAAAATTTTGAGTGTCATAGATAAGGTGAATAACAAAGGTCTTTTCCCTAGGGTGGGGGCGTTTAAAACTAGGGTGGCATATTTTTAAGGTGAGACGTGAAAAATTTAAAAGAGACTTGGGGGCAACTTTTTGAGTGTACTTTATTGTTACATACATTTAAAATTAAGTGCTGTGAAAAGTGTGCACCATTGCTTGCACATATGCATCATTCACAGAATAAAATAAACAAAGATAACTTAGAGACCCCAGCTTTCCTACTTTGCTGCTATAGTCCCACTCCAGGATTCCCAGCCCATGTTATGCCACTGTGGGGTCCTGCTCCAGGCTATACCAGTCCATGCCATGCCACCATCACAGGCTAGTCCACATGGAAAGTGAAAACCCCACTACAGGCTTCACATGCCGACTGACCAACTCAGTCACCGCTTCTGAGAATGCCGCCGGTCTGGAGCTCATTGAAACCACCTCCAACCGAAGAGGTCTCTCGGCCATCCATCACTCTCGGACTTGGCCCTTATGATGCCCCCAGCATAGGGCCCCACTGTCACTGAGGACATGGCCCCTCTGGGACTGGTTCCGACCCATGTCTGATTCACCAATGTCGCTTCAGCCCACACTCACTCTGCTGCTGCAGGACATAGCTCCTGCCCGGTCACTGGAGGCGACTCCTTTCTTTAGGTTAGAGTTAAATGGTTGAAGTTAAAAATAGTTAAAGATTGGTTGGGGGTGTGTAAAATACTGCAAAGGGGAGCGGGAGAGAGAAAAAAAAAAGGAAGAGGAAAAAGAACTGTTGAACAGAGGAGTTCAGACTAGAGCATGTTACCTTGCCATCATGTTGGTATTCACTCAGACGATGGTTCGGATGTGGAATGAACTGCCGGGGAGCAGTTGATACAGGTACAGACAGTTACAACACTTAAAAGACATTTGGACAGGTACATGAGCAGGAAAGGTACAGAGAGGTATTGGTCAATTCAGCCAAGTGGGGCTGGTTTAGTTTGACATTATGTTTGGCACGGATGAGTTAGACCAAAGGGTTTGTCTCCATGCTGTATGATCTATGACTCCACAACTAAGACTACAAAGCTGAGAATAAGGTCTGCTTAAGTCTATTTCAATTCTCAGCTTGTTTGAATTTAACAATTAACAGTTAAGATTGCACTGAAAGTTATTGTTTAAATTCAGGGGCCTAAGCAGGGAGATGAAGATGGATTTCAGAACGCTTTCTTGGGAAAGGAGAAGGCGAAGAGGAGGTTTGATCGAAGTTTTCAACAACATGAGGCATCCAGACTGTGTAGATAGAGAAACTGCTCCTTCTGATAGAAGAGTTGAGAGTGAGAGGGCACAGAATTCAGGTGATTTGCAAAGCAAGCAAATTCAAGATGTGAAAATACCTTTTGTGATTAGTATCCAGAATGTACTGCCTGGAATTGTGCTAGAGGCAGGCTCAAGAGGGCATTAGCTGATTATTTGAATAGAACTGAAATGCTGGGTTACAAGCATAAAGCGCAGAATTGGCATAATATGCTTTTGGAGGAGACCCTTTGTCTTGACTTGCAGGTAACATCTCTCCCTCTCCAACTATACTGCAATCAGGCTGGACTGAGAACTCTCCAATGTAGAACTTGCCCCCTAAACCAATTGACCTAAAGACAAGAGGGCTTTCCAAAATCAATATTCTTCATCGCACTTTGATTTAGAGAGTTTGTGCAGATGGTATAGACCAAAAGGCCTTTTAACTAAACTGGGACAATTCAGTATTAGAACAGTTCCACTGTGCCCTCATCGAATGCTGCAAATGTGCATGACCCACCACCCCCCCCCCCACCTCAGAACATACACAAGATGTGATGTTTCCAAAGCTCTGGATCACACAATTTACATGGACACTGCTGATGTGCCTCCTGATGTACACCAGAGGAGCTGGCAGCTAATGAAAGCCTCAGAGTGAAGGGCCAATTATAAGCAGTGTCAGCCTTGCAGCAGCTGGCACACACCCACTGCACACCAGCTGTGTTCAGCCTGGAGCCCATCCTCAAAATCAGGCCTGTCAAACCCACGGGCCAACATTCAATGAACACAATTCATCACCCTGGGGCTTCTCAGATACTTTTGCAGTCAATTGAACCACTTCTGAAGTGTAGCCACTGTTATAACACTAGAAATGCAGCTGCCACATTTTGTGTTACAGATAACTGTCAAGTGATATGTTTCTGTGATGTTGATCACATAGTAAAATCAGGCTGAGTCAGTACAAATTTGCCAAGGTTGGGGTGGGGTGGGGGGGTGGTGTGAGAGGTTATGCCTAATGAATTTGTTAGAATTCTTTGAGCAGGTAGAACCAGTTAAACAAAGGAGAACCAGTGGGTGTGATCTATTTGGATTTCCAGAGGGCCTTCCACAAGGTGCTGCACAGGACGCTGCCAAATAAGGTAAACAGCCCATGGTGTTAGGGACAAGATACTGGTATAGATAGATAGAACATTGGCTGACTGGCAGAAGGCAGAGAATGGGGATAAATGGTATTTACAGGATGGCAGCTGGTGACTAGGAGGTTTTGCAGGGTTAGGACCACAACTGTTCACTTTATGCATTAATGATGTGGACAAAGTAACTGAGGGCATTATTGATAAGTTTCCAGATTACACAAGAATAGATGGAGGGTCAGGTAGTGTTGAGGAAGTGACAAGGCTACAGAAGGACTTAGACAGGCTCGGAGAGTGGGCAAGCAAATGGCAGATGGAATAGAATGCGGGAAAATGTGAGGCTATGGGCTATCGGAAATCTGAAGCACAAAGGGACATAGAAGTTTCAGTTCAGGGTTCATTTGAGATTAAAATGCAGGTCATTTGGTAGTTAGGAAGGCAAGTGCAATGTTTTCATTTGTTTTGAGAGAACTAGAATACAAGAGCAGAGATGTACTCCTCAAGCTGTATAAGGCTCTGGTCAGAACATATTTGGAATATTGTGAGCAGTTTTTAACCCTGTATCTAAGGAAGGATGTGCTGGCTTTGGATGGGGTCCAGTAAAGGGTTACAAGAATGATCCCAAAGATGAAGGGTTTGGTATTTGAGGAGCAGTTGAAGACTTTGGGTCTGCACTTGATAAAGTTCAGAAGGATAAAGGGAGGTTTCATTGCAACCTACTGGATACTGGGAGGCCTGGATAGAGTGGATGTGGAGGTGTTTCCACAAATTGGAGAGATAAGGATCTTAGGGAACAGTCTCAGAGTGAAGGGACAACCCTTTAGAACTGAGACAAGGAGGAATTTCTTTAGCCAGAAGGCAGTACATTTGTGAATCTTGTGGTGCAGAGGGCTATGTAGGCCAAGTCATTGACTGTATTTAAGACAGGGATAGGCAGGTTCTGGATTATTGAGGGGATTAAGGGGAAAGAGCAGGAAAATGAGATGAATAAACATATCAGTCAAGATTAAATCGTGGAGCAGACTCAATGTGCCAAATGGCCTAATCCTATTTCTATATCTCATGGTCTTATGGACTACTGGATTAAAGACTAAATATGGACAATATGCCAGAGAGAATTCCTGTATTCTTTGAGTAATGCCACAGTATCTTATGATTGACTTCAATTTAATGTCTTATCTTACAGATAGCACCTCTCTGTCTCCCTCTCCTCCCGTAGTGCAATCAGGCTGGAATAAAAACACAATCATAAAATTTTGCAATACGGAAGAAAGTCATTTGACCCATCATGACTATACTATCTCCCAGAAGAGCTACTCAAATTGTCCCATTTTCTAAACCCATCTCCATTGCCCACTGAATTCATCTCTTTCAACTGGATATCCAGCTCTTTTTTTAAACTTCCTATGGAATCAACCTCCACCTAACTCCCAAACAGCACATTCCAAATCCTAATATTTCTCTGAATAAAAATGTTTCTTTTCATCACACTCCTAGCTCCCGTGTTAACAGTGTTGAAATTGTGACCCCTAGTTACTGACATACCCATTGGTGAAAACAAAACATCCTTCTTTACCCTGTTAAAATTATTCATAATATTGAACACGTCAATAGGGTCACCTCTTAATCTTCTCTGCTTCAAGTAAGTAAGCTCTTTCCAGGGCTTTAACATCCTTCCTTAAGGAAGGAGCTGAACACAATCCTCCAAATGTAGCCTGACCAATGATTTGTACAGGTACAGCATCACTTCCTAGCTCTTATACTCTATGCCAATATTTATAAACCCAAGGATCCTGTGGGCCTTCTTAACAACTGTTTCACCCTCTCTGACCACTTTCAGTGAACTATGCAAGTGAATCCCAAGGTCCCTCTGCTCCTATACTCCCCTCAAAGTTGCACCATTGAGTCTGTATTTTATCTCCTTGTTTCTTCCAACAAATTGCATGACCTCATATTTCGGTGCATTGAATATCACTGTCAGGAGTTTGCCCATTTGGCCAACTTGTCAACTTCCCTCAAAGTCACAGAGCATCATCCTTACAATTCACTGTTCTTACTAGCTTAGTATCACCTGCAAATTTAGAAATTTTGTCAACATGCATATCCAAATATTTATATAAACCAGAAAAAGCAAAAGTCCTGACACTGATCCCAGATGAACACCACTTTCAATTCATCTTCAACCTGAGAAATACCCATATATACCTATCCTCTGTTTCTAATCTTTCAGCCAACTTCTAATCTGTGCTGCCAAGGACCCGGCAATCCCAAACCTTTCTAATTTGCTAACCAACCTGCTGCATGACACCAGATCAAATGCTTTCAGAAAATCCAAATACACAACATTCACAGCACTACTGTCATCTACTGCCTGGGTCACCTCATCAAAAAACTGAATTAAATTTGTCAGACACAGCCTGCCCTTGACAAACTCATGTTGACTGTCTAGTATTAGCTTGCTTTCCTCTATGTGGATATTTACCTTATCCCATATTATGGATTCCATCAGATTTCCTATGGCTGATGTCAAACTGATAGCTCTGTATTTCCCGATGTTATCCATTGTTCCTTTATTATACAACAGCATCATATTTGTAATCCTCCATACCTCCAGGACTAGTCCTGTGTTCAGAGAGGCCTGGAAAATTTCTGTCAGTGGCTCTGCGAATTGCTCCCTTAATTGTTTTAGCAATCTAGGATGCATCCTGTCTGGGCCCGGTGACGTCTCAACTCAGAGCTGCCAGTATTTTTAGCACCTCATCTTTACCTATCTGTATACAGTTCAGTTGTTCAACACCCACATTTTCAACTGGGCCACTGTCGCCAATTTCTAATTTGTTAAGGGCAAAAGCAAAGTATTGATTTAGTACTGATTTTCTGAAGAAGGGGCCAGACCTGAAACGTCAACTTTCCTGCTCCTCTGATGCTGCTTGGCCTGCAGTGTTCATCCAGCTTCACACCGCGTTATCTCAGATTCTCCAGCATCGGCAGTTCCCACTATCTCTACTGACTTAGTATCTCTGCCATATCCTTTGTTTCATTGGACAGATTACCCTGCAAGTTCCTTATGGGCCCCACTCTATCCTTTACAATTATATGTTTGAAGAACATTTTGTTATTTGTTTTAGTACAGCCTGTTATCCTTTCCTTGTGTTTCTTCTTAGCCTTCCTTACGCCAGCCTTAGTCTCTCTCTTGCATTTGAGATACTCTTCCTGCTTTCTATTGTTATATTTATTGTGATATTTATCTTGTGCCTCCTTTATCTTTCTTATTTTCGCATCAATATCCTTAATCATCCAGGATACTCTAACTTTGGATACCCTGTAGTTATTTCCATTGGCTATACCTAGCTGACACCCTATTTAACTCTCTTTTGAAGTTCTCCCAGTTTTCATCCACCATGTTTTATCCACCATATTTTATACATTTCCAATCAACTTGAATTTCCAGTTCAACTTTTAGATGCCTAAAATCTGCCCTTTTCCAATTAATATCTTAATCCTTGACTGATAGTTATCCTTTTCCAACTAAATATTGAACCTTATGATTGCTATTTCTAAAATGCTCCTCTATTCTGGCATTCTCCACTTGACCTGCGTCATTTCCTAGGAACAGAGGCAGTGCAGCTCCTTCCCTGGTAGGACTGAAATGTACTGTTCCAGAATGTTCTCCTGCACACAAGACAGGAATTTCCTCTTCTTGCACTCTATCTTTTCCCCAGTCTACCCTAAGGGAATTGGAAAAAACCAGCTATCACAACCTTATTTGCCCTGCATATTTCTATAATCTGCTTATAAATACACTCTTCTATTCCACCTCTGCCCCCCCACCCCGGCCAAACTATTTGGAGATCTCTAATAAATACTCAACAAGATCACCACTGTCCCCCTATTTACTCGCTCAGCCAGGAGATTAGTTTCATTTCTGCCCAAATGAAACCCATCTCTTCTGAAGACCTTTCTCTTTTCCAAAAGGTGATCTGAATGCCCCCAAAATCTAAACCCCTCCCTTCTACATAATCTCTCAGGCAACATATTTACCACCCTGATCTCACTTTGCCTAAGTTGTGAAACTTGTGACACAGTTAGTATTTCTGAGCTTACTGGAGGTCTTGTGTTTCAACCTACTTCCTAACACCTGAAACTGATCCTGCTAATCCTCCATGCTGTACACCCTTATGTTGTTGGTTCCCACATGAACCACTGCCAGAGGTTATTCACCCTCCCTTTCCAGAAATTTGTCCAGCCATTCCATCACATCCTGAACCTTTACACCCAGACAACAACAGACCATGCACAGTTTGCAATCTCGGCTGCAAACTAGATTGTCAATCCCTCAAATCATTGAGTCACCCATTACTACCACCTTTCTAATCTACTGACCAGCCTCCCACTCTTTCCCCAGAGTCACCATGGTACTGTAGTTTTCCCTCAAGTTATCCAGCCCCTGCCTAATCGTGTTGCTCACTGAGTAGGCATCCAGAATTTTACACCTGTTAGACAGCTCCCAGAAGTCCTATGAGCTTCTAGAAGTCTTCAGTGTAGAACATGCATCTGAAATCTTTTGACTTAAAGACAACAGGGCTTTCCAAAATTGACATGTTTCCTCACAGAGATAATGGGAACTGCAGATGCTGGAGAATCCGAGATAACAAAAGTGGGGAGCTGGATGAACACAGCAGGAAGAGCAGCATCTCAAGTTTTTGTGCTCCTAAGATGCTGCTTGGCCTGATGTTTTCATCCAGCTCCACACTTTGTTATCTATTTTTCCTCACACTTTGATAACACGAATCTCAGCATGTCACTAGTTGTTATCTGCAACTACATATGCAATGGTCACAACTCAGAAAGCATGGTCTTCACCATGTCCTCTGTGAGGAGTCCACTGGACAGTGATGTGGTTGAGGAGGAGTTAGAGTCTGCTGGCATGACCTCTAACAAATGTGATGGGAGTGAGATTGCTACTCTCCATTTTACAGCGCACACAAAGTGATTGTCAGATATGGTAAAAGGTATGGACATCATCATTTTGCAAAGGAATTTATTATTTTCACTCTTATAATGTCTTCCATGAACAATTTCATTTGCTGATTCTCTGGTTTGAATCTTTGCGAGTTGAGAAGAGCCTGAGTTAAAGTAATCATTGTGATTTTATAACCACAATTTTGAACTAAAACCCTTTCCTGAAGAGCAATATTGCAGGAGTTTCCAGGCTACTTTTAAAGCTGCAGTATTAATTAGGTTATGTTACCAGGAGTGCTTGGAACTGAATCTGCACAACATCACAATTAGTGAACCACCGTCCTTTCCTGCAGGAAAGATGCAGCATTCCCTAATGAAATGACCATGTAACATTTCATCAGGCTGGCTGAATGCTGGAAACCCCCAGGCAGCATCTGTAGAGTGAGAAACAGAGTTAACATTTCGGGTCAATTGCTAAATGGGAGCTGTGTTGTTCCCTGTGTCAAACACCACAGCCAGTATAAAATGGTCTCAGTTGTATCTTATATATTAATGCACGAAATATATGTCTCAGAAGATTAGCTTCTTGTTGAGATAAACGTCCTGAACTTTTGATAGCAACACCTAATACTTGCAGTGTTATAATATTACAGATTTATGCATTGTCTGGCTTCTGTGCTGAATGATGTTACTATATATTATATACACATAAGAGATGAACTGAACATATGGCACTATTTGCAATGCACTGACGTAGTGACTGAAGGTGAACTGGGTACCAAAATGTCACATGTCATGTAACCATCTTGAAGTTAAAGGCCCATCTATTATCTATGGACCAACATGTGGGGCAGAATCTCGTTGAGCCATCTGGGATCTTGCTTGTCATTTGAGAAGCCCTACGCTTCCTCCTCCAGAGAGGATCCACTGGACCGCGTACAAATCAGGCAGTGGCTAGGCCAGCAGCAAGCCTTCCCAGGAATCAAGACTACGGGGTTGGAGGGTCCACCCAGTGAGAGCTGTCAGAAAGTTGGAGGCAGGAAGCTCCTGCATTCAGCAGCATCATTGAGAAGACTGTGGCCACTATTGGAAGGACAGGCACTGCAATCCCAGGAACATGAAGTATCCAGGCCACAGCTAAGTGAGGTGATGGGATGATGTTTTTTGAGATGGGGGGTCATTGGAAGAAGGGGGATCAAGGTCAACATCAAAAGAATGTCTTTCAGTGGGATCCATTCTCCCACATGCTCCCCTCAATCTCCACTTATTAATTGGGCACCAATTGTCTTTAATTGAGGTACTTTCTGAGGTGATAAACCATTACACATGACATGGCAACACTGCCTGAATCCCAGTGGGAGAAATCTGAGGCCCTTAAGTGGCCATTCATTGGCCAGTTAATGGCCTTATTTGGCACTCGAGCAGGAAAGCTAACCATGGATCTTCCCACCCAGATTGTAATTCCACTAGAGGAGAGAAAGCAGCTTCCTTAATTCAGTGCTCTGCCACCTCCAGGGACACCATCCTCACAGGATTCTGCTTCAGTTTCTTCTTTGTACAGACTTTACTTCCTGTGTCTGCTGTATTTTTCATTTCCTGACAATTTGTTTTGCTTTATATTGGAGCCAGTAGGTAGTCCATGTGGCAAAAAGCACAGGACAAGGGTGATCTGCTAAAGAAGCTGTCTCAGCTCCAGCATAGTTGGTGTTCAGGTCAGAGGGATTAGAAAATGTCAGTGTGCTGATGGTATTCATTTTAAAGTCACTCATTAGTTCCATTTTTTTTGGAAGATTTTGAGAAATGAAGGCAGAGAGTTGATGTCCGGAGCAGGAACCTCTCTCCAGGACTAGCTGAGAATCTGGGAGAGACAAAACAGTGGTACTACAGTGTCACCACTGGCAGGAGAGTGTAATTACAGTGTGCAACACGTTGGCAACAACAACATTCATTTGTAGAGAGCCAGTAACAGAATGAAAAGCCCTTATTGATAAAATGAAAAGGTAGGTTTTAATTAGCGTCTCAATTGAGGAATGGTAGAAAATCGGAGTTTTAGAGGGGGAAATCCAGAGATTGGAGTAGAGGCAACTGAAGACATAGCCTATTAATGGTAGGATGATTAAAACTGAGGATACAATAGGAACCAAAATTGGAGGAGTAGAATGATTTGCAAAGTTAAAGGAAGAAAGCTCCAGAAGTGAGGAGTGGAATGGCCATGGAGGGATTTTAAATCCGAGGGTGAGAATGTCACGTTCAAGGCAGTGATGAACTGGGATCTAACATAAGTCAACAAGCACAGCGTTCATTGGTAAATGAGTGTCAGTTGGGATGCAGATAAAGTGGAAGATCAGTCAAGAGAACACTGAATCTGCCTCAGTCACCTGTTTTTTTCCAATGAGTCATCACAGAGTTGGAGGTTGGAAAATGTTGCCAAGTTACAAGTAGGGAGGCATAAGGACTGTCAAGAGCTAAAGGAAATTCACCTCTAAAACTGAATTCTGGAAATTGGTCCGCATCATTTTTGGGGAAGGTGCTGTGCTCATTACGATTGGAGCAAGAGCAGATTTATATTGCTTCCTTCCTCATTTACCCAATTATCAACAAGACTCAGCAGCAGTGCAGTCTCTCTTGAATTGCATAGATCTGAGTTTAAGTCCTACACCACAGTCGTGAACACAAAAATCCTGTCTTAATCCAGCGTGCTGAGGGAGCTTTTTTAGGCCAAGGCCTGATGACATTCTTGCTAGACTATTAAACCAGAAACACGGTTAATATTCTGGGGACTGGGGTTCAAATCCCACCATGTCAGATGGTGGAAAGAGATAATGGGAACTGCAGATGCTGGAGAATCCGAGATAACAAAGCATGGAGATGGATGAACACAGCAGGCCAAATAGCATCTTAGGAGCACAAAAGCTGAAGTTTCGGGCCTAGACCATTCATCAGAAATGTCAGCTTTTGTGCTTCTAAGATGCTGCTCGGCCTGCTGTGTTCACCCAGCTTCACACTTTGTTATTATGGCAGATGGTGGAATTTGAATTCAAAGGAAAAAATCTGCGATTAACAGTAATGATGACCATGAAATCATTGTCAATTGTCAAGAAAAACCCATCTGGATCACAAACATTCTTCAGGGAAGGAAATCAGCATGCATATCTGCTCAGATCTAGATGTGACTCCAGACCAACAGCAATGAGGTTCATTCTCAACTGCCCTCTGAAATGTCTAAATAAACCATTCATTTCATGGGTGGCCAGGAACAAGCAATAAATGCTGGCTAGCCAGTGACATCCACATCTTACGAGTGAATCTTAAAAAAAAGGCAACAGTGGTTACAAGTCAAAATACTTCATTGGCTATGAAATACCTCGAGGCTTCCTCCAGGTGGTTATAAAAATCTTTATATAAATGCTAGCCTTCCTTTCTGGTTGTAGCATTGGTCCAAGCAGGACCTGTAGTATGATGTGCCTTAGCATTCAGAGCATAGCCATCCTGCTGCTCTTAAAGATGGTCTATCCTTTCTCAAGGATAGCAGCACTGAATCACAGCAGGCTGCCAGAGAATATGTTTTCTGCAATTCTGAAGTGGATGTTGTAACACCAGGTAGAAACAGAACACTCAGTAGGCAGATGCAGTGCTAGAGGATGTAATCATGGTGATGGACAAAGAGAGAAATGCTAAGATTTTCAAGAATGCCTGAATATCCTCAAAATCCATCCACAGAAAGGAATGGGACAATGGCCAGGGCAGTTAGCCCCCACAGGGTGGCCCCTCGGACTTGGCACGGTTACCAGCACAAATCAAGTGACCTCAGGCTCAACCTCTTGCCCATTACAACTTAATGCACTCCCTGCCAGTGCCCACCCAGCAGCATTCCCCATATCCAGATTATCTATGCTGCCTGCCAATGCTACAAGTTTAACATCCATAAATCATTGTTCTCACATATGTCTGGCTATTCAGCTATAGCAGCTACATCACACAGGTACTGCCATCTTCCTCACAAGATAAGTTATTGTCACCCCCCTCTGAAGTAATGTATTGGAAATTGAGCCCTATCATTCCCAAAGTCATCGCAAAAGTTAAAGATTTTACAAAGTTCCCCGATTTTTAGCTCCAGATCGGCAGAAAACATGGACCAGGTTTTCTGTACTTAACAGGAATTACAAATAAATAGATTATAGCTGCAGATAAACAATTATAAATTATTGTCATAGCACTGTAATAATTTAAATTCTAGCCTCCTCATAAACAACCCCTCTACGTACAGACAGAGATAGAAAAAGAAAACAGGGCTGTTTTGGATGGAAGGAAAGATTGAGAAGGCAGTTCAGAGGTTCCTGCCCACAGGAACTGTTTCTAATTTCCTATCTTCTGGAAAGTAGCAGCCACCCCACTCCAGCACAGCGCTAAATATTAACTTCCACCATAGCAACCAGGACAGATGGCTTGTTTTATTTGTTCGTGGGGTAGGGGTTGCACTGGCTAAGGCAGCATTTATTGCCCATCATGGTGGAGCTTGTAGCATTGTGAGTTTGACCTGCTTTCAGGCAGAGAATGCTAGATGGAAAATAATGCCTATTGTATGTATAAAAGCAATGGTCAACTATCACTTGGTTTGTGTCTCACAGCTCACATGGAGATTTTGCTTAACTTTGATTCTATTTGTAACAGCACAGTTTGTGTGAGTTGATAGATGTGTGTAGGTACAATGGAAATCATGACAAACACATGACTTGCATTATTTCAGAACAAAATAATCTATTTTAACAAATTTAAATGGGTTTTTATGTTTTGTCTGAACCCTAAACAAATTGCCTTCAGATTCAATCATTAAGGTCTGTTCCTTAAAACTGTTGTAAGGATTGTTGTTGAACAATTCTGACTAAAAATAATCTGATCACATTTAGCTCATTATGATTTTGCTACAATTTTGCTAGATTTTTCATGTAATTTATTTTAAGTTGGGTTAGCGACATATGGGTTTTCTGTGCATAAGTTAATAATTACCAAAATATTATTTCTGTAGCCGTGGTGGTTTAATTTGAAGCACTAATGGCTTTTAGTTTACCTTGGGATGTTTTATGATTTAGCAAGGTAAACCATTATTATTTATTGTCTACTGGAAATTTCTAGACGCAGGGTATTTTTTTAGCTGAAGGGAGGCACTCATAGCTTAAAGGGATAGATTTCTTTTGCAGTTTTACTTTGTTTTTGGCAGTTCTGTGAAGTCTTTGGATTGAAATGATTAAAGAGAACAGTGTTTTTGAAAAGGGGCAAATATAGTAAAAGCAGATTACCTAAAAGTAAGGAATTAATGGCAGTCCTAATAAAGAAGGGTTAGGATACAACTACCAAGAGGTTACTTAGAGTAGAGTACATTTAGGCTCAAGTATATGATAGAGTTAGGATTAGCTCCAGCAAGAAGCAACTGTCATGCCCAAGGATAACCAATGAGTTAAAGTCACAGTTACCACTTGTTTCTTTGTTTCTTTTAGTTAACAACCTTGTGTTTGGTTGTTAATACAACATTTACAATATGCTAGTTTATGTTTCAGTGAAGTGATCATGTCTTTAAAAGTGAAACACAACAAGCTATGACTTATCAAGCTAGGTTTCAGCCTGGAATTTGCTTTATTCCCTAACAAAATCAACTGGGATCATAACACAATGTTACACAAAAAAAAAATGACCCTCAGTCACTACAGGGAGGACTTGCACTGAGTTCAGGCAGTAGGAATAAGTATTGAACATATTCCTTTGATGAAATCAGGAGCTTTCCTGTGAGGCTGGAGTTAAATCTCAATGGAAATCACTGTTCTTATCATACAGAAACAGATACAAATCTTCCCATCTTACAATCATATTGAGATTTCCCCCCCTAATGTTAGCTTGTGGAGAAAAACTTTGGGATACTGGGATGGTATTAAAGAGAGACTGCCTGCATTCTAAGCTGATTGTGTCTACTAGATGACCGACGTTTTAATGAAAGATATTGCAGCTATAGAATTGGGATCATTTGCCCAAATTAAAAATATAAAGTAGCCCTTTAATAGTTGAAATGGGTTCAAGAGAAAAGAATTTCAAAAATAAACAAAATGTCTGTTCTGATATGCAAACCAAGTGGATAGTACCACTTAAATTTAGATTAAAGTAATCCATATTTATTTAATCTAGCAGCTCAGCAAAGCACCCTGCCCTACAAAAGAACAGTGTTCTCAACTCTGCTATGCAACCCCCATGAACCCAGTGACTGTATATATTTTCCTTTCCCTGTATATTTGTACTGATTAAAATGGGAGAGCAGAGTTGAATGTGCTTGCTGTGAAGCTGCCTTCATTTTCATGTTGTTTCCAGTGACTGCATAGCACCTGCATTGGGGTATAGTACACATTTAATCCAATACAGGTGATCTCTTGCAGTGGGCTAGTTGGAGACAGACAGTTTTAGAGGGTGTTCTGATTTAACATTGCCTCACAACATTTCACGTTGGCATCAGCTTCCAACTGAGACCCTGTACACATGCAACATTGCCACTGATGCATGTTAATGTCATTTTAAACTGAACTGCAGCATAATTCCCAGTGAAAGTTCTAGAGTTGACTCCCAGATGAGGTGAAAAGCAAAAGGGCGGCTAGGGAAGAATCTGACCTGACTCTAGATGCAGTCAAGATTTTGATTTGTATTGAACCCATATTACACTGACTTGCAGAGGTCAGCACTGGTCCTTGTAAAGATTGCTGATTAACCATCCCCTTGTGGATTACACGTATCATCGTGCATTATATTATTGTAATATATTATAGGGGAGAGTGCAACACACAAAGTTGTAAATATCAATTCCTTTTGTTACTGTATCTTGAATTTCCATGTATTATTTATTAATTTCACCCGTAAACCATGTTCATTGTGAGTCAAAAAAGAGGAAATGATTACCAAAATCAATTTACACTCCAAATTAAGTTCAATGTTTTAAAACACTCTGAAAATGGTAAATGTGCTGTGGACGTTGTAGAAGTTCTCGCCTTGCCAACAACATCAAGAACAGCCAAGTAAAAATGCTGATAAAAGAAAAAAACAAAGTGCTGGAGAAACTCGGCATATCTTGCAGCATCTTAGGTGAAAGAAACTGTGTTAATGATTTGAAGCCATTGACTCTTCTTTGGAATTTTTCAAATCACTCTGGCAATCAATTCTGAATAAAGGGTCATTGCCCAGGTGCACAAGATAGTGAGGCTGCGAGAGACATCTGTCTCTTGGTAGATATTTCTCTGAGTGGCAAGTTGTTCTAGGAAAGGCGCATGGTAAAATGGGGTAGAAATGTCCTATAGGCAAAATAATGAGGTACGTTTCATAAGATATGATGAGGAAACTCATTACTCACTGCGGTGATAAACTCCTGAAGGAAAAGTCCAGTAACCTGGACGTGGCCAAAAAAAAATGTAAGCTTCATCCCATTGAGTTCATCTTTTGCTCAACATCTTTTTTCCAGGAACCATTGTAAAATGTTAATTAGGGATCTGCTATGTTGAAGTTAGGAGCATATTTATACTTTGAGCTTAAACTCTCGGGGCAGAACATTGTTATTTTTAAATAAAGTGATAATGGGAACTGCATCTCAGGAGCACTTTGTTATTTTTAAATAAACCTGTGGTGGGTGCATGTTAAATGGCAACTGAGACACCACATCCACTACCAAGGAAATTTTCTGGCCAACCAGCTCACTAAGTGCTGGCAGGCAGAGTTTCCTGGCAAATCACAGGCCTCAATGCTGGGCCCCTTGTTGCTGGCCAATCAGAAGCTTGCTACTTCTGGGCTCTGACCGACCACCCCCCCCCCCCCCCCCCCGAATGGGTCCTACTCCTTTGGTGATGTAGCAGGTAGAAGGTACGTTGTTTATTCTTTCTGCAGGGTGGTTGTTATGGTGAGAGCCGAGTAATCAAAGACATGGGCAAGGTCAGACTTTTAAAGGCCACCTCTTGCTTTCAATCCATGCCTCTAATACTGGGTCCTTGACCCAGCAGGCAGGTTGTCATGGTTTCCAAGTTCCTTTCTCTTGTGCTGGGAAGGCAGGTGATGGGGAAGTTATGAATTGAAGCCCATACTGGCTGCTTAAGGGCTGATGACTCAAAGTCAACCATAGACCTTCTTGCCCAGTACAGTATTGCTGAGATGATAAGTGGATGAGTTTCCCTCCATAGTCAATTCACACTATTATTCCTTCTTGCCTCCTCTCTAACCACCTCCATGGAGGAGGAAATCGGGCCCTTGGAAATATCAGAAATATCTGTGATAATGGGAACTGCAGATGCTGGAGAATTCCAAGATAATAAAATGTGAGGCTGGATGAACACAGCGGGCCAAGCAGCATCTCAGGAGCACAAAAGCTGACGTTTCGGGCCTAGACCCTTCATCAGCTCTCCTTGCTCATTAATGAGTAACAGATCTCAGGCTGCATGTGTTTAAGTGAAAGACTGTAAAAGAATTAATTAAGTTTGTGTATTATGAGTGAGTGTGTGTTAGTAATGTTTCACCATTTAAGGATGGTTTGAGAACAACTTAGCAGTCTCATTTATGTGGTAGATTGTCAGGCACATACAGTTACTAAACTGTACAACATAGGAAACCTTACACCAATCTTACTGAATGAATAATCCAGAGGCTGATGTTAATCCCATTATGGTGACTGGTGAAATTTAAATTCTGTATATAAAATGTGGAATATGAAGCAATGACCCAGGGTCTAGGCCCGAAACGTCAGCTTTTGTGCTCCTGAGATGCTGCTGGGCCTGCTGTGTTCATCTAGCCTCACATTTTATTATCCTTCCTGCCAAGCCTTTTTTGTGCCCTCTCCTGGCCCTCCTCAGTCCACATTTGAGCTCCTTCCGAGCAAGCCTGTAATCCTCTAAAGCTGTGGTAGACCCTTGCTTCCTCCACCTTACACAAGCTGCCTTTTTCTTTTTGACAAGAAGCACCTCTGTTCCCGTCATCCAAGGCTCCTTAATCTTACCCCTTCTTACCTGTCTCAGAGGAACAAATTTATACATCACTCGCAACAACTGCTCCTCAAACAGTCTCCACATGTCTGTTGTGCCCTTTCTGCGGAATAAGTGCTCCCAATCTGTACTTCCCAACTCCTGTCTGATAGTGTCACAGTTCCCTTTATCCCAGTTAAATATCTTCCCCTGGTGACTGCTCCTTTCCCTTTCCATGGTGATGGTAAATGTGAAGCTGTTGTGGTCACTGTCGCCAAAGTGTTCTCCCACCGTGAGACCTGGCACCTGTCCTGGCTCATTGCCAAGCACCAAATCCAAAATGGCCTCCCCCCTCGTCGGCCTGTCCACATACTGAGTAAGGAAACCCTCCTGAACACACCTGACAAAAACGGCTCCATCCAAACCGTCTGCACTAAGGAGGTTCCAATCTACATTGGGAAAGTTGAAGTCACCCATAACAACAACCCTGCTACATTTGCACTTTTCAACAATCTGATCCCCTAATTTCATGTCCCCTTATTTCAAGGGTATGCATGTTCAGTAAGTGTTTTCTGTTATTTAACGTAAGCTTTCCTCTGATTTAGTGCCTCTCGTTAATTATCTGCTGAAGGGGTATCAATGAAAGAAAGAAATTACATTTATCTAGAGCCTTTCATACAGCACAGGGAACAATGCCTCAGTCCTGACTCAAAATGATTCTACATAATCTATTACGTTGTTCCAATAGGGGGCCTCAGTTTGTCCTTTTGATGGAAAGACAGTGCCTCTGACTATCTAGCACTCCCTTTGCATTGTGAGTGTTAGTCTAGATTTTATGCTCAATGGGGATTGGCCGAAATCCTCTGATTAAACTAAAACCCAAGCCCCAATATGTTATGACTGGACTAGGGGTTCCCCTCAAATAATTAACCCTAAACACTGAGAGAAGCTAGCCTTTCCCTTTGTAATCTATTAAAAGTGGTTAAAAGAAAGAAAATCTCTTATCTCCACTTTACAAGTAACATTTATTTAACCCAACAACGAACAAAATTACAAACAAACTGACAATTCTTTCGTAGACAACTAACTACTCCCTAACTGGTCTAAATTCTACTGGAATGCTGTTTAAATAAAGACAAATCCCACTAATATAAAACCAAATTATAAATAGTAATAAATTATAACTTAATCTCTGAAAGTGCGCACAGACTGTCTTCTGGAATATTCTGTCGTCTCCGCTCTCTTCATAAATGTTTCTTCCGTTAATTCTGCTGTCAGGGATGTTTTATCTGTATAATTTTTTCAGTGAGGACTTTGAGCTAAAATACTGTTGTATCTTTTGATTAATTTGATGGGCTTTCTCTGAGCTGAATGGTGCTAACTCTGGCATTTGGCAGATGGCTTTTCCCAATTTTCATAGAAAGTAGAATCAATTCAAAGAGTCCCTACAGTGTGGAACCAGGCCACCCAGCCCATTAAGTCTACACTGCCCTTCTGAAGAAGAGTATCCTGCCCAGACCCATTCCTCTACACTTGCATTTCCCCATGTACAACTCACCCAACCTTAAAATCCCTGGAAACTAGGGGCAATTTAGCACAACCAATCTGTCTAACCTGGAGTGTGGGAGGAAACCAGAGCACCCAGAGGAAACCCAAGCAGACATGGAGAGAACAGGCAAACTCCACACAATCACCCAAGGGTGAAATTGAACCCGGTTCCCTGCCACTGTGAACCATCAGCGCGAACTATTGAGCCACTGTTTCCCCCCTATAAATGCCCCAATGCCTTTGTCTTATATACCCCTAATGACATAACGCAATTTTTGTAATATGATTGGTTTCAGCTTATCAACACCATTAGATAAATTCAGTTGGCTTTCGGTTTCTAGATGCTTTGTTTAAATTAATTGGCTAAATTCAAACTCCTTGTCACAACATCAAAACAAGTCTGCTGATGATTCCCAGCCCACCTGTCTGTTTTGTGGCGCTGCAGAGTCCTTAGACCATGCATATTGTTGGTTGGGCCCTTGCATTCCCTGTTTAGTAAACTTAAAGATCTCCTTTTGTTTTTTTGGTCGCACTTCAAACCCACATTCCTGATCTAGGGTGGCACGGTGGCTCAGTGGTCAGCACTGCAGCCTCGCAGCGCCAGGGGCCCGGGTTTGATCCCAGTCTCGGGCAACTGTCTGTGTGGAGTTTGCACATTCTCCCCATGTCTGCGTGGGTTTCCTCTGGGTGCTCCGGTTTCATCCCACAGTCCAAAGATGTGCAGGCTAGGTGGATCGGCCATGCTAAATTGCCCATAGTGTTCAGGGGTGTGTGGGTTATAGGGGGATGGGTCTGGGTGGGATGCTTCAAGGGGCAGTGTGGGCTTGTTGGACCAAAGGGCCTGTTTCCATACTGTAGGGAATCTAATCTTCAGGCACCCGGTGCTGAGGAGGGTGGAGGGGTGGGGGGCCTGGCCCGATGCGAGCAGATCAGACAGTCTGCTCCAGGGCCTGGCCAAGCTGGCCATTAACAGGACCAGGAAGTGGGCCATGAATGGTGTCTGATAGGACCAACTGCCTGCCCCTCTTCCATGGTTACATTCGCGCCAGGTGTTCCTGGGGAAGGAGCATGCAGTGTGCACTGGAGCTCTCGATGCGTTTTGGGAGAGGTGGGCACTGTGGGGTGTGGAGTGCTTTATTTCCCCCACAAACTTTATTCTGATTTGATCCCTACCCTCCTGTCACTTTTCTTTTTCACATAGCCATTGCCCGTACAGGGGCTCTGTTCGATACTGATGCTTCTGTCACATGGGTGCTTTTCCTGACGGTGGTACATTAATAAAGTTGATTGCACACCTGATGTTTCTGTTTGCTGAGTCCTGCGCCTGCACATGCACAGCAAGGGTGCTGGGAAAATTTTAAAGATATAGACAGGGGATTCAGAGGCTCCTCACGCCATGGACTGACACTGAGCTAGCTGGTCACAGCCAGTGTACTGTGCACATGCAATATAGAGTAACTTGGTGAAGGGATATCAGCCTTTGTGCAGTTATTTCAAATATATATATATAAATTATGTTGTCTACATCGAACAGGGTCCTGTGTTGATATATATCTTCTTACATGTCGAAGTACATCTCATTGTGAGCTCAGATAAAAGAGAAAAAGCAGGACAAGGTGTAGAGCTGGATGAACACAGCAGGCCAAGCAGCATCAGAGGAGCAGGAAGGCTCTGATGCTGCTTGGCCTGCTGTTAATCCAGCTCTACATCTTGTTATCTCAGATTCTCCTGCATCTGCAGTTCCTGCTATCTCCAAAAAAGCAGGACTGCTGTTTTGCCTGCCACCTGTAAGGTACACTTGTTTCACTTTTTGAGGCTCTCTATACTGGCAACTTCAGGTGTTGCTCACAGAAATATATTTAAAAATGTATCTCTTAGCACAGACAAAGCACAAATCTCTTAAAAGAACCACGCATTTCAGCTTCCTGCCTTCGACCTCACTATTACTCTACCAAACTTTGTAACGCCGCCCCCATTTAAGTTAGAAAAACCACCATTACGAAAAGATGGCTTTTTTTCTGAATCTTAACACTATTACCACAAAATACATAATTCAGTACTCTAAAGTTATACTTTTCATACCAATGCTATAACACTGGACCATACCAGTTCTATTTTATCGAGACATTTTCTTTAACTGCATGATAACACAGCTGCAACAACATTCTTTCATCTCACAACATCTATAATTTGTAAGTTAAAAGCTTGTAACACAAGACTTCAACAAAATAGTTTCATTTTTTCCTTACATTTTTTCAAAACAAAAGACCGAGTTGTGTTTCTGTACACTACCATATCTGAAATATTGTTTGTAGTATAAATCTTAAAATGTTGTAAGGCCAATACCAAACTCAATAATTCTCTTTCATCAGCGGAGTATTTTCTCTGATCAATATCAAGTTTCTTCAAAAAACATCCAATTGGCCCTTCAATTCTGCCATCATCATCCTGCAACAACATAGCCCCTGCCCCTCCTTCACTGGCATTGATAGTGACTTTAAAGTTTTGAGAAATTTGATGCAGCTAAAACTGGTGGTTAACACAGCTTACAAATTCTCAAATGTCTCCTGGCATTGTTCTGTCCACCGAAAGTTTGCGTTCTTCTTTAGCAAATCCATCAGCAGTGCCATCACGTTAAAGTATGGCACAAACTTCCAGCAGAATCCATTCAGTCTCAAAACTCAAACTACCTCTTTCTCTGTGAATGGTCTTGGAAATTGGAAATTCCTTGATAGCTTTTGTCTTTATGTTCCTCAGGGTCATCTTTCCATGTCTGATATAGTGTCCCAAGAATGTCACTTCTGCCTTTGTGAAATCAGTCTTTGCTAAGTTTATAACCAGTTTTGCCTCCCAAAGTCTTTCAGAGAGCTCTGCCAAATGCACCATGTGATCTTTCCACAAATAGCTAAAGATCACAATGTCATCTATATAGACAGCACAATTAGTCAATCCTGCCACGATTCTGTCCACTAGTCTTTGAAATATGACTGTGCATTCTTCATACTAAAGGACATTACCTTAAATTGATACAGCCCATTTGGGGTTACAAATGCAGAAACTTCTTTTGCTTTCTCTGACAAATGCACTTGCCAGTATTCATGGAGTGATTCCAACTTGGTGATATATGTGGCTTGTCCAACATTTTCCACATAGTCCTCCAGCATTGGAATTGGCTCTGAGTCAATTGACTTTCCAATAATCCATACAGAACCACAAAGTTCCATCAGGCTTCTGAGCTAACAATCGGCGATCTCCATTCACTTAGGCTTGGCTCAATGAGTGTCCTCATACAGCAATGCTTCCACCTTGTCCTGTATCTGTCCTGGCTTTAAAATGATTAAGCCTGTATGGGTATTGTTTTATCTGAACAGCATTCCATAGGACCATAGTACTAGTCCTCCCCATTCTATTCTCACAAATGCCCTCACTGTGGCTCAGTGGTTAGCAAAGCTGTCTCACAGCACCAGGGACCTGGGTTCAATTCCAGACTCAGGTGACTGTGTGGAGTTTACACGTTCTCCCTGTGTCTATGCGGGTTTCCTCCGGGTGCTCCAGTTTCCCCCCCACAGTCTAAACATCTGCAGGCTCGGTGGATTGGCCATGCTTATTTGTCTATAATGTTTGGGGATGTGTAGATTAGGTGGGTTATAGGGTGATGGGTTTGGGTGGGATGCTCTCAGGGTCAATGTGGACTTGTTGGGCCAAAGGGACTATTTCCACACTGTAGGGATTCTATGATTCTGCATCAAACCATTGAGTTCTTTGTTCCTGATACAGAGAGCTTACTATTCTATCCCATTCTCTAAGAACTTACTCATTATTTAACTTACTTTGAGGCACATCAAAATCAAATGATTCAGATTGGATTCCTCAATCTAAGGGGCAGTGACTAATACCCTGCTTTTACTGTTCCCTGTCCCCGTCTTAGTACAGTTTCAATATATTCACATGACATACCCGTTAAAGTGCCTTTCTATGCAGCATCTTTCCCAGATAATCCACCTGACTCAACTTCTTCTCAATCTGATAGGGACCACTAAAACTTGCTTCAAAGAGGTCTCCAACCACTGATAACAGCACCAATACATTATCCCCGCAGGCAAACATAAGAATTATAAATTTCTTATCTGCTTCTTTATCGAATACTATGCCACCTTCAAATGTTATCTGGCTAATTCATTGACTGTTCAATCTTTCTCTCACTTCAGCTTTTCCTTAATTAATTTTAAAGGCCATCTTACTTTGTGTCTGAGTATCAACTCAAATGGAATAAACTGAGTCAATTCATTTGGGCCGTTTCTAATGACAAATAATATAAATGGGATCGCTTTATCCCAATCATTAGGTTAATCCTGGCAATAAACTCTGAGCATGGTTTTTGGGGTCTTATGCAATGTTTCCAATGTTCCCTAGGATTCAGGATGGTGCACTCTTGATTTAAAGTGTTTGATGCCTAAACTATCCCATGACCTCCTGAAATAGTTTGGCAGTAAAATTGGACTTTTGGTCTGATTGAATGATTAGGCCATTACATGTAAAGAAAGCAACCAACCTTTCCACAACACTTTTTACCTTGACACTCCATAATGGAATGGCCTCGGAATTCTGGTAAACACATCCACTATTGTTAGCAAATATTGGTCTCAACTTTTGCTTTTAGGGAGGGGACCTACATAATCAATCATTACCCGTGTGAATGTTTCTTCAAGTGCAGGACTTGGCATCAAAAATGCTGGTTTTATTACAAGCCTGTGGCTTTCTTACTAATTGACAAGTTTGACAGGTACGGCAGAATTCAACGACATGCTTTGCAATTCCAGGCCAATAGAAGTGGTTTTGTATTTTAGCCTGAGTCTTCCTCACTTCTAAATGGCCTCCTATCTGTAATTCACATGCTACCCATAATGTTTCCTTCCTGTGTGCTACCAGCAACACAATCTGGTGAGCCTTGGGCCCCATGTCTGCTCTGCACTAACCAGCCGAGGGCTCCAATTTCACTTTAGGATTCTGTCCTTGAGATAATAGCATTCGTAAATATGGGCTGATTTCTTTTCCGAGTAGGCTTTATGATATAGATCTTTTATTGTCTCATCTTTTTGTTGTAAGTCCAATAATTTTTCGGAACTAAGCACCTCAGCCTGATCCTCGACCTGTTTAGATGCTTCCTTTACCATTTCGTCAAGCAGGGTGTCAGCTAACTGGACCTCAACTCCTTTATCTTTCTCTTTGGTTTTCACCTCTTGCTTTAACCTATAACTGTAAGACCTTGTCAACACACAGCCTGGAAAAATTCCAGCATATTTTTCTTTCAACTCTTCCATTCTCAGATTTTCCTATGGCTTCTCGACTACGAGGAATGTCACTCCCATTTTTGCTCCTGCCAAGTTGTTTCCAAGAAGAAACTGTATTCCTGGAATTGACACTCTTTCAAATCACTCCCACTTCCACTTTCCCAGTCTTGATTGGACTTTCCAACCTGATCTTACACTGCGGAACGTTAAATATCTGCCTATTCCACAGATCTCCACTCTCTTGGGTAACATGTCAGAAGGCAGGAAAATACTACATTTTTTACCATCAGAGACTGGCCAGATTCCATATCTCTCAATATTGTAACTTCTTTACCTTCTCCCCCTGTTCTCGCTGAGTTAATCCTACCTACAGAGGTAAAGTTATTGTAGAGATCAGACCTTGCCTCAGTATCCAGCCTGTGACTGGGCTGTGCACTCTCTTGCAGCTCCTCTACACCTTTTGTGATTTCCTTTACTATCTCAAGTAATCCCACTAGTTTAGCATCTTTTGCCTTATCCTTAATCCCAGTGCATTTCTTCAACCGTTGGCGCTTTTGTGTGTCTCACCTTATTACAGTGAAAACAGTTGGGGCCTCTTGTCTCCTTCTGACCCTCTTGGGTTTCTTTCTTCATCTGTGGTAAACTGCTACCAGTATGATCTACTTTTTGTTTCTCATTGAAGTATCTCCCTTTATCCCAAATACTATCCCTCATGGAATGAAACTGTTGTCAGAAGCTAAATTTCGATTTATGGACTGATACATATTCTTTCGCCATCTCTGTAACGCTTCTTACTTTGGTAACTTTTTGTTGCTCAATACGAGTTCTTATCTCTGGAAGTGAGTTTTTAAATTCCTCCAGCAGAGTAATCTCTTTAAGATCCTCATATGTCTTTTCTACCTTTAATTCTCTCACCCATCAACTGAACTTGATCTGTTCAATTCTTTAGAGCGCAGCATAACTCTGACCTGCTTCCTTCTTTATGTTTCTGAACTGTTGTCTATATGCTTCTGGTATCCAAACTGTAGACATTCAAAATAGCTTGTTTAACCTTGTCACAATCTATTGACACCTCATCTGACAGCGCTGCAAACACCTCACTAGCCTCGCCTTATAACTTAGTCCAAATTAACATCACCCACACAGTCTCTGGCCAGTTCATCTGCCTAACCCAGTTTCTCAATGGAAATTAAAAAGGCTGCTACATTTTTTTTCCCTTCAAGTTGTGGCAATGTTTTAACATATTTGTGCATATTGCTACCATGCCTTTGGCTATAGTGGGCTTGCTCATCACCCTCCTCCTCACTCTACCTATCTTTTACCTTCATCTCCAGCTTTTTAAATTGACTTTCACTTCAATTTGCAACTTCTGAAGTTGAAAATCTCACTCTTTTCCCTCCTCTTTCTTTCTTTTTGCTCAGCTAAGAACATTCTCTCCCCTTCTTTATCTTCTAACATGGGTCAGCTTTCCCTTTCTTCTGCTTGTAACCATAATTCAAACTCTCTCACCTTCCTCTCATTCTACAACTCCAGTTGTCTCATTTGCAATCTAAAGTTTTTCTAACTCGACCTCACTTGCCTGCTTCTCTGATATATTAACCCCATTACAATTTTGCTTTCCTTCAATCCCAAATTAAACCCAATTCTAATCTGTTTTCTAATTCAAATACTAGGTCCTTCCTCTGCTTTTCTAACTTTCTTGACAATATTGAGAAGTATCTTCAACCCCCAGAACCTCTTTAGCAATGTTAAGAGCCATTTCCCTAGCTTTTAATTTAACCTACTACAAGCAACCAAATTAAACAGATTTATTTTTCTCGCCTAAGTTTTATTTAAAGATCTAGGACACTAATCTGCAAGTTTGTTTAAATCTGTCCAAATCTGTTAAGATTCCGTATACAAAATGCCCAGATCCCTGGCTCAACACTCCAGATCCCAGATTTGAGCCCCCAATTTTTTGTTACGATGGAGATTGGCTGAACCCCTCTGGTAATGAAACCAAAACACAAGCTCCAATCTGTTATGATAGGAGTAGGAGTTCCCCTCTAATAATTACCACCTAAACACGCAGAGAAGCTCACCTCTTTCCTTGAAATCTATTAAAAGTGATTAAAAGAAACGAAAAACCCTGCTCTCCACTTTACAAGTAACAGGAAACAATTTATTTATTTAACCCAACCATGAATAAATTAACATAATGGGAGTTCCCCCCCAGGCTATTAACTACTCCCTAACTGATCTAAATTCTACCAGAATGCTGTTTAAATAAAGATAAGTCCCAAGAATAGAAAGCCAATTAATAAGAAGTAACAAATTATAACTTCTCTAAGTTCACACAGACTGTCTTTTGGAATGTTCTGTTGTCTCAGTTGTCTTCACAAATGCTTTTCTTCCAGTAATTCTGCTATCAGGGATATTTTATTCATAATTTCTTCAATGAAGACTTTGAGCTAAAATACCATTGTACATTTGATCAATTAGATAGGCTTTCTCTGAAAGCTGAATAGTGGTAACTCTGGCAGGTGGCAGATGGCTCTCTCTTTCAGATGTCAGTTAGCTCTCCCCAATTTTACAAATGCCCTCGTCTTATATGCCCATAATGACATAATCAAATTCATATAATATGATTGGTTTCAGGTTGTCAACACCATCAGATTTAAATTCAATTGGCTTTCTGTTTCTAGGTGCTTCGTTTAAAATAATTGGCCAAATTCAAACTCCTTGTCACGACATCAAAACAAGACTGAAGAAAGGTCCCAATCTGCAACGTCAACTTTCCTGCCCCTCTGATGATGCCTAGCCTGCTGTGTTCTTCCACCTCCACACTGCGTTACCTCAGACTCCAGCATCTGTCATTCTTGCTATCTCATCAAAACAAAACTGTTGTTTTGCCTGTCACTAAAGCTTTTTTGATACCCTTATGTTACTTTTTGAGGCTCTCTGTACTGGCAACATCAGCTGCTGCTCACTGATATACAATTTTTAAAAAAATTTCGAAGTACGGACAAAGCACAAATCTCTTAAAGGAACCAACATTTTAGATTCCCGCCTTCCACCTCACAATCACCCTACCAAATTTCACAACATCAGGAACTTGTGTCCACAACTTCCATGTTCAGAAGCATGTGTGCCCCCAGCTGCAGTGGTGTCAATCACGTAGGAAAGGCCAGTTTCCATGTTCTGAGCTCCCTCAGTCAGGATCTTGGAATTTGTATGTAATACTGAACTAGGTGAAGGTGGGAGCAATCAATGACTCCAACAGAAAATTGTATGGGCAATTGAGGGAAGTAAAGATGCAGGCTATAGGGATAGAGTTGAGGAATGAGACTGATTGGGTTGTTATACAGTGTTGTCATGGATTTGATGGTGTGAATGGCTGCCTTCTGTGCTGCAGCATTTATGTGACTTTCGAGGTCTCTCCTGGAAAAAGAATGCGATAGAGGGTGATCAGACCAATGTCCATGGTATATAATAACTTCATCAGTGTTGGTGCCCATAATTTCTACTCCAAACATTTTCTTAAACCCCCAAACATTGATATGCATCTGAAAGTTCACAGGGGCTCTTCAGCTCTCAAAGATCTGAGATGGAACTGATCCTCAGAAAATGCCAGGGCTCCTGTTTCCACTGTGGGAGCTCAGGAGATGCCTTGTGGAATCCACAGGTGACTCACTTACTGACAAAATTGCATATCATTCCATGCACGCAGCATGGATTCTGTTCATTTTAGATATTTCAAAATTAGCTCCTCATGAAGCAGAGAGACTTCTACCTGAATTTGTTTATTGCTGTTTTACAGACATGAAACTTTAATTAAATGTCCAGAATTTCTACATATGAAACATGGTCTGATCTCAATTAAAACTGGTACAAAAGAAAGCAACATTTTCACTACATTAACCAGAATTGTGTAGTTTGTAACAACATGCAATTATTTTGTATTGCAGGTCCATGATTGTTTTAACCAAATACTATCATAACAGCTTGTCACAGATCTGCTGTTTACCATAGCCAAAGAAAATAATATTTGTCTGATATTTTTTTTTAAAAAAACATGTTTACTCTCTGCTGTTTGGTTGCTTGAAGTTATAATTAATTGTAGCCCTCAGCAACGTAGGTTCATGTAAAAGGGAGAAGGTTTGTGATTACACAACTGTTTAAGTTTCTATTGTCATCTGGACACCAAACACTGAGATTTCAAAAGAAAGTTTTACAAAAGATTGATTGGTTCTGCAACTGGAAATTACTCCTGATTGAAAGGGGAAGATTTCCCAGACATAAGCTCAAAATAGATTGTTTTTTAACTGATTTGCCCTGTTGTTCCACTGTCACATTATGCTCCACATTGAATTTATCCATGCATTTCATTAGCTTCTACATTTCTATGAGGCCCTTTTGCTTACCTAAAACTCCAGAGATTTCAGCTTTGCCTCATTACTCTCTACACTGACGCTAAAGATCAATGTAATGGTCCTTCTCTGTTACTCAGAGGTCCCAGGGCTCCAGTGTGAATTGGTAGCCATTTTTTAAAATGCATGCTCACTGAAGTACTGTACCATTCAAACATCACTTTCTCTGACAAGTGCACTACTCCTTTTAGGTATGGTTCAATTTTCCTTCATGATTCTGTGAAGCCAGGACTGGTTGCATCCAGAATATGCTGAGAATCACCTTCATAAAAAGTTATTATAACACAGGATGAGGCCATTTGGCCCGGTGTGCCTGCACCGGTTCTCCAAATGGACAATTCACTCAGTACCATTCTCCTGTATTCTCCCTGTAACACTGTACATTTTCAAAGAACAGTCAGACTCACTTTTCAAAGCCTAGAGATATTCCAGACCTTAACCATTCGAGTGAACTTGACCCCCCCATACCTTCAGACAGTACTTTCTAGGCTCTAACTGCTCCAATGACAATCAAAACTGTTTATATGGTCTTACCTAGACAGCCATTTAATTCCAAATTTTAATGAAATTAACATCTCACCATCTGCCATGCCCCAAGTACATTAACCCGGGAGTTGTGCTCACTGTACCATTAGAACCAATAGGAACTCTAATATTCAAAGGAGAACTTGAAAGTATTAGAGTGCAATATTGAAATTTGCTAACGATTGAAAGATTGGAGACTTAACAACCAGCAAAACCTGTACTCAACATAAGGGGTAACAAAGTGCCATACATCTCTTTTAAACTAAATAAGAAACAAATTAGCTTGACAACAAGTTGACAGCCCCTTATGAGGCAATGTAACAAAAAGAAAATTTTGAAGGAATTTTACAAAATTAAATCAAAATATCTGTCCTGTGGCCATAGGACATAAGTACAGAAGTAGGCCATTCAGCCCATTAAGTCTGCTCTGCTCTTCATTTAGACCAAGACTGATTTGATGATCCACAACTCTACTTTCCTGATGTTTCCCTATAAGCATTGATTCCCATAAAAAAAATCCGTAAATCTCAGCTTTTTATAAATCTAATAACCCAGCTCTACAGCCGCCTTGGTGAGGAATGCCACAAATTCATTACTCTCTGAGAGAAGAAATTCCTCCTTAACCCTGTCTTAAATTGGTGACACCATACTGTGAGATAGTGCCCTCTGGTCCTAGTCTCTCCCTTAAGGGGAAAAATAAATGCTCCTTATTTACCCTGTCAAGCTCTCTAAGGACCTTATATACTTCAATAAGGTCATATCTCATTTTTCTAAGCTCCAATAAGTACAGGTCCAACCTACTCAACTTCTCCTCAAACAACAATCCTTCGTAAGAAAATAAGAAAGCAGAGGTCAACCTGGTGAACGTTCTCTGGATTAACTCCAGCATATCTTTCCTTAGAAAGGGGTCCAAAACCATTCACAATCCTCCAGCTGTAATCTGACTGGTGACTTGTATAATTTTAGCAAGCCTTGACTATGCTTATGCTCTGTTCCCTTTGAAATAAAGACCAGCATTCCACTTGCCTTTCCTATTACCTACTGAACTTGGATGAATGCTTTGTGATTCATACACAAGGACTCCCAAATCACAGTGTGCTGCAACTTTCTACAATTTCTTTCTCCATTTCAATAATATTCAGCTCATTCACATTTCCCCACATTATACACTATCTGCCAAGTTTATGCCCACTCACTTGCCTATATCCCTCTGCAGACTTTGTGTCATCCTTACTATCTATTTCCACCAACTTGGCAAACTTAAACTTACTTTCCTCATCAAATTCATGAATATATAATTCACATCATAGGGACCCCAGCAATGATCTTGGTGGCACTCCGCTAGTCACAGGTTGCTATCATGAAAGTGCCCCCATATCCCAACCCTCAGGTTTCCATTAGTTAGCCATTCCTCTATCCATGCTGATATACTAGCTCTAACACTATGGCTTATTTCTTATTAAGTAGTCTAATGTGTGGTATCTAATGAAAATCCTTCTGAAATTTCAAAAATATTGGAATCATAGAGTCGTACAGACCCGTTAGCCCACCATGTATATGCTGACCAACCAACACAGAACTACACTAATCCCATTGCCCTTGCTTGATCCATGATCTACTATGCACTGGTGTTTTAAGTGCTCATCTAGCTCTTTCTTAAATGTTGCAAGACTTGCCTCTAACACCCTCTTAGGCATCCTTACCTTAAACATATGCCAAGATAATAAAATGTGAGGTTGGATGAACACAGCAGGCCAAGCAGCATCTCAGGAGCACAAAAGCTGACGTTTCGGGCTCTCTGATGAAGGGTCTAGGCCCGAAACGTCAGCTTTTGTGCTCCTGAGATGCTGCTTGGCCTGCTGTGTTCATCCAGCCTCACATTTTATTATCTTGGAATTCTCCAGCATCTGCAGTTCCCATTATCTCTTAAACATATGCCCCCTGGTTAGAGCCACCATTTCCCCTCTACCTATCCCACTTGTAACATCCACGAAGAACTGTAATAAATTTGTCATGGATAATTCCTCCTTCATGAAGCCATGCTGACTTTGCTTGATTATATCATGTGTTTCTAAATGCTCAGCTACTACATTCTCTACAGTAGATTCAAACGCTTTCCCAACATATGATGCTAAGCTAATTGACCTATAGTTGCTATTTTCTGTCTGTTTCCTTTTTGAATAGGGTTGTCATGTTGATAGTTTTCCAATCTACTGGAGTTTTTCCAAAATCTAAAGGCTCTTGGAAGATTACTACCAGTGTATCCCTTGTCTCTATAGTCACTTATAATTTTCTAGAACATTGTTAGTATTTTCTACAATGAAGGCAGATGCAAAGTATTTATTTAACTCACTTGCCATTTCCTGGTTCCCAGTTATTATTTTCCACACCTTGTTCTCTAAGTGTTGAATTGATTTGAATTGATTTATCACTGTCACATGCACCAAGGTGCAGTGAAAAGTGTTGTCTCATACTATACAAGTGCAACAGGGTAAACAGGATGTAAACAGAGTGCAGAATGCAGTGTTACAGCTGCCGAAAGGTGCAGAGTGAGATCAACATTAATATTAAAGAGGTCCATTGAAAAGCCTGATAAGTGGCCAATGTTCACTGGTGTCTCTTTCTACCCTTTTGTACATTTGAAAAACCTCTAACCGTCCACTTTTAAGTTACTTGCTGGTTTGACATTACAGTTTATTTTCTCCTTCTATTAATTTTTGATTGTCTTCTGTCGGCTTTTAAAACTTACCAAATCCTCTCATTTACCATTAATATTTTCCACACTGCTTTTTCGATTTGATACCATACTTAACTTCCGATGGGTGGTTTATATCCCCTTCCTAAAACCTTCCTTCCTCATCTTTGCTGTGAATCCTAAGTTATGTTTTAAATCTCTACCGTTGTTCTTTGAATATCTTTTCTGCTGAACTCCTTTTCCCAGCCCAACCCAGCTAACACTACCTCCATTTCCATGTAATCGCTCTTAATTAAGTTTAGTACAGTTATTTCTGACTCATGTTTCTCATTCTCAAACTGCATGTTAAATTCCACCTTGTTATGGTTACTGAGATAATGGGAACTGCAGATGCTGGAGATTCCAAGATAATAAAATGTGAGGCTGGATGAACACAGCAGGCCAAGCAGCATCTCAGGAGCACAAAAGCTGACGTTTCGGGCCTAGACCCTTCATCAGAGAGCCTCTCTGATGAAGGGTCTAGGCCCGAAACGTCAGCTTTTGTGCTCCTGAGATGCTGCTTGGCCTGCTGTGTTCATCCAGCCTCACATTTTATTATCTTGTTATGGTTACTGTCCCCTTGGGGAGCTTTTATGCTGAGACCATTCATTAAGTGCGCCTCACTACAAATAGCTAGATTCAAAATAGCCTGATCCCTGGCTAGATTGACAATATATTGTTCCAGGAAATTATCCTGCACTCCATGAATTCTCCCTTGTAGCTGCCTGTATTATTTTGAATTGTTCAAATGATATGAAAATTGAAGTCACTCATGGTCAATATAATGCCTTTTTCTTTACATGCTGTGCTTATCTTTCAATGTATGCTCTCTTCTACATGATGCACTCCAACCCCTGCAGTGTCCATTGGTCACAGAAGGCCACAAGTATCTCAGCAGATGCCATGTGTTCCTCTCTCCAGGCATACCCGGATGCATGCATAATGACAGGGGAAGCAGGCATTTGGCTTTGACCCCCAACGTCCATGCCCTCCAACTTCTACTTGCTGAAACAATCAACCTTTTAGAGAATAGTCAAATGTTTTGACCAATGGGGTGACATGGTGAATCAGTAGTCAGCACTGTTGCCTCACAGTGCCAGGAACCCAGTTTCGACTCTACCTTCAGGCAACTACCTGTATGAAGTTTGTATGTTCTTCCTGTCTCTGTATGGGTTTCCTCTGGGTGCTCCAGTTTCTAGCTACAGTCTAAAGATGTGCAGGTTAGGTGGAGAGAGATAGTAGGAACTATTGCAGGTTAGGTGGATTGGTCATGCTAAATTGCCCATAAGCTCCAGGGATATGCAGGTTAGATGGATTAGCCATGGGAAATGCAGGGTTACTGGGATGGGGTGGATGGTGTAGGTTTGGGTAGGAGGGTTAGTGAGGAATTGATTGGCAAAGCAGCCTGCTTCCATTCTTTAGAGATTCTATGATTCAATTGCTCCACAGACATGACGCAAAACAACCACAGTAGAACATGATCTTGCAACTTTCCAACTTTAAAGTGAATTGTGCAGAGAACATAAGCATACAAAGGGGTACAGACAATTTATTTGTGTGAGAAAATGTTTGGCAAATCGATTCAATGTTAGGAAGTGTGAAATTGGCCATTTTGACAGAAAAAAATTAAAAAGAAGCATATTATCTAAATACTGAGAACTATGATGTGCAGTGGGCTCTGGGCATCCCAATGCCTGAATTGCAGAAGTTTAGTCTGAGGGTACTGCAAGTAATGAGGAAAGATAATAGAATGTGATGGTTCATTGCAAGGGGAATTGAATGTAAGAGAAGGGAGGCTATGCTTCTGTTTCATAGGGATTTTGTGAGACTGTACGTGAGGCATTGTTTTCAGCACTGATGACGGTACTTACACAAGGATGTTAATAAATTGTAAACAGTTCAGAGAAGGTTAACTAAACTAATACGTAGAATGGTTAGCTTACCTTATGAGGAAAGACTAGACAGACTGGGCCTGTATCTTCTAGAGTTTAGAAAAGGCAGAGGTGATTTAACTAGATCCTAAAAGAACTTGACGGGATGAATGCCAAAAGGATATTTTCCCTTGTGGCCACATCTAGAACTGGCAGTCACTGTTTAAAAATAAGGGGCACCCACTTAAAACAGAGATGAGGAAACTTCTTTTTTCTCAGAGGGTTGTGAATCTTTGGAATCCCCTTCCTAATGGCAGTGGATGCAGAGTCTTTAATTATTATTAGTTTAGAGGCAGGTGGATACTTGATTATCAAGAAGATGAACAATTATCAGGGCAACGCACAAATGTAAAGTTGAGGTAAGAATCAGAACAGCCATCACTTTATAGGAAGACAGAGCAGACTTGATGGGCTGAGTGGTCTCCTGTTGTTCCTTGTTCATGTTCGTAACAGGATCTCACTGTATATTGTTCTTTCCTTTTTGACCTATCAACTGACCAAATTTTGCTGGCAGCTACCCAGTGGGTGGCAGCACAACTGGGGTTTCTTTGGGAATGGCTCCTACCTGGTCGCCACATTATCAAAAGGTTGTGAATGCTTTGGAGAGGGTGCAGAGGAGGTTCACCAAGATGTTGCGTGGTATGGACGGTGCTACCTATGAAGAGAGGTTGAATAGATTAGGATTATTTTCATTAGAAAGACGGAGATTGAGGGGGGACCTGATTGAGGTCTACAAAATCATGAGGGGTATAGACAGGGTGGATAGCAAAAAGCTTTTTCCCCAGAGTGGGGGACTCAATTACTAGGGGTCATCAGTTCAAAGTGAGAGAAGGAAAGTTTAAGGGAGATATGCGTAGAAAGTTCTTTACACAGAGGGTGGTGGGCGCCTGGAACGTGTTGCCAGCGGAGGTGGTAGACGCAGACACGTTAGTGTCATTTAAGATATATTTGGACAGGTACATGGATGGGCAGTTAGCAAATGGACACAGACAGTTAGAAAATAGATGACAGGTTAGACAGAGGATATTGATCGGCGCAGGCTTGGAGGGCCGAAGGACCTCTTCCTGTGCTGTAGGTTTCTTTGTTCTCTTTGTTCTTTGTTCTTTACCTGGTGGGAGGAGATTGGGCTGTGGACTGGAGCTTTCAGGGTAAGGGGAGACAAATTGGAGGAGGGGAAGAGTGAGTTGTTGCATTTGGAATAAAGGAAGCTGATGACTTCCCGAAAAGGTCGGATATAGCATTCTTACTCCTCCTGACTCACAGAGTGCCATAAAAAAGCACTTGCCTTCTGGAGTTCATCATAGTTCCCAGGGAGTGTGAGTGAGTGTGATATAATTATAAATAAACCAGCAACATTGTAGGTTTCATAAATAAACTGAAGAGTACATGATTAAGTAGATAGCAACAGATACACGAGTGGCAGTGGTTAGGCTATAGCTTAAATGTTGTCTGCATTTTTATGTATCTCATTAAATTAATCAATAATGATTTGAGCAATTGGGAAAATGGTGTGGATCCACCTAAATGATCTTTGAGATAACAAATTCCATTTTTAAAGAGACTATTTCTACAGGCACTGTGTAGGTCAAGAGGTCATTTTGTTTTAAAATTATGCCATGTGTTTTGAGAAGATGAATGGGGAAAAACAATTTTCTCCGTATTTGTTATCTATTAACTGTATTTTTGTTCAGAATGTGATTGTGAATTATTACTTGCAGCAGGCAAATAACAAACACATTCAGTTCAACACAGATTAAGGTGCCATCATACATTCTGATAGGAAGAACTAGAAGGTAGGTTATCACCTAAGAGTTGTACAACCAGGTGAGATAACAAAACAGAGATAAGAACATAAGAACTAGGAGCAGGAGTAGGCCATCTGGCCCGTCAAGCCTGTCCTGCCATTTAATAAGACCATGGCTGATCTTTGAGACTCAGCTTCACTTACCCGCACACTCACCATAACCCTTAATTCCTTTACTGTTCAAAAATTTATCTCGCCTTGCCTTAAAAACATTCAGTGAGGTAACTTCAACCTCTTCACTGGGCAGGGAATTCTACAGATTCACAACCCTTTGGGTGAAGGAGTTCCTCCTGAATTCAGTCCTACATCTGCTTCCCTTTATTTTGAGGCGATGCCCTCTAGTCTTAGTTTTACCAGTTAGTGGAAACAACCTCCCTGCCTCCACTTTATCTATTCCCTTCATACTCTTATATGTTTCTATAAGATCACCCCTCATTCTTCTGAATTCCAATGAGTATAAGCCCAGTCTACTCAGTCTCTCCTCATAATCCAACCCTCTCAACTCTGGAATCAACCTAGTAAATCTCCTCTGTGCCCCCTCCAGTGCCAGTATACCTCTTCTCAAATAAGGAGATCAAAACTGCACATAGCACTCCAGGTGTGGCCTCACCAGGACCATATACTGCTGCAGCATAGCCTCCCTGTTTTTAAACCCCATCCCTCGAGCAATGGCAGACAAAATTCCATTTGCCTTTTTAATCACCTGCTGTACCTTCAATCCCACCTTCAGCGATTCATGCGCAAGGACACCCAAGTCCCTCTGCACAGCAGTGTGCTGCAATTTTTTACCATTTAAAACACAGTCCATTTGGCTGTTATTCCTACCAAAATGGATGACCTCCCATTTATCAACATTGTACTCCATCTGCCAGACCTTTGCCCACTCACTTACACTATCTATATCCCTCTGCAGACTTTCAGTGTCTTCTGCACACTTTGCTCTACCACTCTCTTTAGTGTCATCTGCAAGTTTTGACACACCACACTTAGCCCCAAACTCCAAATCATCTATGTAAATTGTAAACAATTGAGGTCCCAACACTGATACCTAAGGTACACCACTAGCCACTGATTGCCAACTAGAAAAACACTCATTTACCTCTACTCTTGCTTTCTACCAGTCAACCAATCCTCTATCCATGCCAATACCTTACCTGTAATATTGTGCAGCTTTATCTTATGTAGCAGCCTTTGGTGTGGCACCTTGTCAAGTGCCTTCTAGGAATCTAGATACACCACATCCACAGCTTCCCCATTGTCCACCATGCAAGTAATGTCTTCAAATAATTCCACCAAATTAGTTAAGCATGACCTACCTTTCATGAACACATGCTGGGTGTTCCCAGTGGGACAATTTATATCCAGATGTCTTGCTATTTCTTCCTTAATGATAGATTCAAGCATTTTCCCCACTACCGAAGTTAACTGGCCTATAGTTAATGAAATGTGAGGCTGGATGAACACAGCAGGCCCAGCAGCATCTCAGGAGCACAAAAGCTGACGTTTCGGGCCTAGGCCCTTCATCAGAGAGGGTCTAGGCCTGAAACGTCAGCTTTTTTGCTCCTGAGATGCTGCTGGGCCTGCTGTGTTCATCCAGCCTCACATTTTATTATCTTGGATTCTCCAGCATCTGCAGTTCCCATTGTCACTGGCCTATAGTTACCTGCTTTTTGTCTACTTCCTTTTTTAAACAGTGGTGTCACATTGAATGTTTTCCAAACACCTCGGACAAACGCACCAATCAGTAAACATACACTTCAGATTAAAGGAACAAGCAACCTGTGAATTGGGCTTGATGTTCACAAGGATAGAATTAAAAAGTGGGCAAGTTATGCCAATTCTTTACTAAACTATGGTTAGACCACGGTGAGAGTGTTGCGTGCAGTTTCAGTTACCATGCTGACAAACAAAGTGTACGCTCCTAATGCATACATGGCACCATGATCCAGGAACAGACTCAATTACACCCATGATGTCTTACCAGCTTCCATTTTCCACCCATTCAAATTTTTAACTTAGCAAACATACACATTTGATTTCAATAAGAGAACGGCAAACTATTCATTCATAGATTGTCAGAAGCAAGTGTGTGACACGTTAAAGACTCAATCAGTAAGGAACACAGAAGTATTTCCTCTTGCACAAGCAAAATCTTTATTATCCAACTTTAAAACTGAAAACATCCCAATGAAATTCACAGAAATGTAATCGAGAATAAATGAATGTTGAGCCAAAAAATGTGTTACCGTGCACTAGTCAGCTGTAGGTTCTATTGGTGGCATTGGCCTCATATACAGCCATTACAAAAGGGATATATTAACACAGGAAAGCATGGGTCTCTTTACACTTGGAGAAAGAAGGGTGTAGGCTAAGCTAATTTAGGTCTTTAAAGTTAAGAGAGGTTTAGATTGAGCGGATACCGAGAATGGTTGCTCCTGTGTTAATTGGAGGCCATCAATATATGGAGGAACAATTATTACAGATACTGAAAGCAAAAAATGCTGGAGATCACTGCCGCTCAGGCAGTGTCGCTGGGGAGAGAGCAAGCTAACTGTTAGGACTGCCCATGACTGGGCAGCACAAAATGGCCAACGGCTGCCTATGGCTAATGTAGCTGAACGTGGCTGACAGTAGATAAAGCACTTGGGAAAATATTTGCTTAATCTAGTCTTCACAAGTGGAATAACAGTAGTCCTGTAGACTCGAGCTTACCTGTACAGGCTGAGATACAATGTGCAGCTAAGGACCTTTCACACAAATTAACTTTTTCTCTTGAGTTACTTAATCAGTCTGTTACAATATTAAGAGAAGGTTTTAGTTAAAACTCTTCAGGTAAACATAGATATAGATCCCAGAGTTATTATAGATCCACTTATACAAAAAAAATCACTGAAAGCATTAGAGGAAAAGATTCAAAACTAGTTTCCAACAGTAAAAGCAGCCCCCATATCATCCAGAGAAAAATGAATTATCGATACAGAAATTAACAGACATTGGAATGTGGATTGAATGAACACATTAAGACACAACTTGCTACCTAAAGAATTCTAATATTAAGTAATATTGTTGGGAGCCTAGCAACACCAGCTCCAGTTGTCAAGTTATACAGACAAGAGAAGAGTCAATTCTTGTACCCTCACAAATTATTTTATTAGTGTATTAAACAACACACGCATTGCTTAAATGTTTTAATCACAAAACTAGACCTTATATATTTTCTCACAAACTGAACTAGGACCTACTTATACATCCACTAGAATCCTCTGATGCTCCCCAAGTAGTGACAGAATATAAAAGCTAATACCTGATCAGGACAGCTGCTACTGCTCCTGCTGACGTGGGCTGGTGCTGGCCGGGCACTGCCGTCCCCGCGTCCTTGGTGTAGGCCCTGATTCGGTGATGGTTGGTCTCCAGAATTTTCACTGGCTGCATGCCCTGTGGGTCTTCTTTTTATTCTTTCTCTTATCCCTCTCCAGCCGCGCTGTCTTCTTCCTGTTGGCCCAGGCTAATTCACTTATCGCATACCTTTACCTTATTGGCCCTGGCCCAGAGACTGAGGTAGCATTACTTCAATATTTCTCATCCAAATAAGGCTTTTGCATTACCTCATCTTTCTTACATTTTTCCCGGACATAGTTAATTCAAACCAGTTTAAATTGGTCCAAACTAGCACCTGGATGCAGGTCATTTTTAGTCCACAAGTTCCTTCTTTTCTGCACCTCTGCATTCAGTACCTCCTGTTGGTGATGTCAGCGGCTTGTCTCTTGTAATGTTTTTGCAGCCTCTGGTTAACGTCTCCTCAGGCAGCGGCATCACAGCTTGTGCCTTTTCATCTCCCTCCATCTCTCTGCAGCCTCTGGCTAACAGTAAGCACATAACTTTGTTGGGACTTATTACAGATCAGTGTTGTTTTGTATTTCCTGTAATGAAGAATTTAAAAGGTCCTGAAGTGATAGGCAAGTATCCAGTTAATTGGTAGTTAACAGCGTGCAGCTGGCAAATGTTACTTGCATACTGCATCCATTGCGAAAAGGCAGATAAGAGTGTTGGGAAACAACGTGAGGGATGAGGGTGGACAACAAATTTGTCTATCTCATAGTTTAATTAGAAATACATTGAAATTGCTGAGGTAAGCTTGAACAGCATAAGATGCTGTACCAGAGAGCCAATTACAAAGGGATAACTTGGCGCCACTGACCAATAATGATCAACGCTGGGATGTGGCGGGGCCATGTATGCTTTAAATTTAAACTATTAAGACATTCTGAAGCTTTGTGTGCACCTTATTGCTCTGGTGAATTGAAGGCTATACTGAAAATAAAGCTCACCTGACACTATCCCATGACTCGAGCTCTCATTGGAAAATATGAGATCCAACATTAAGCCTAGATAACTCTTTATCAGAGCTGATGTGAAGCGTGGAGGGTACAGATTAATCCGAACTATCAACGCGCTTTCTCCTCCGCCATTCCCCCCCACAACCAACTATTGCATAAATCTATCTCCTCTGCACTTCACATTAAATCCGATGAAGAGTCATCTAGATTCTAAGCATTAACTCAGGTCTCTCTCCATGGATGCTGCCTGAGCCGCTGTGATCGCCAGCATTTTAGGTTATCATCAAAATAATCTTGCCCAAGAGAAATTCAATAGGAACTTCTTCATACAGAATGGTGTGAATGTGGAATGTCTAGATATTGGATATGGTTGCGGAAAAAGTATAGCTACAAGGAAAAAGTAGACAAAAGTATCAGAAAGAAAGGAAATTGATGGGGACGATGTTGTAAATATCACAGAGAAGTGGCTGTAATACAATTAAGGCTTTTACCTAAATATCCAAGGGCACATATCCAATTGAAAGGACAGGCAGATGGGCAGAGTGGGCAGAGTTGCTTTGTTAGTCATAAATTAAACTAAATTGGTAGCAAGAAATAATATAGAGTTAGAAGGCTTTGAATGTGCCTAGATAGAGTTGAGGAACTGCAAAGGAAAGAAAACCCTGAATGGAGTTCCCAGCAGTAGTCAGGGTGTAGGGCAGAACTTAAATCAGGAGACGGGAAAAGGCATGTAAGAAAGGCACTGTTGCAATAATCATGGGGAACTTCAGTATGTTGCTGGACTGGTTGGTAGCAAATCCCAACAAAATGAATTTGTGGAATGTCTGCAAGATAGTTTTTTGGAACGGCTTGTGGTAGAGCCCACTAGGGAACATGCAATTCTGGATTTAGTGATGTGTCATGAGGCAGACTTGATTAGGGAGGTTCAGATAAAGGACCCCCTAGGGGCAGTGACCATAATATGTTAGAATTCTCCCTGTAGCTTGAGACAGAGAAGGTGGGATCAAACACAACAGTATTACAATTGAGTAAAGTTAACTACGAAGACATGAAGGAGGAACTGCCCAGAGTTGATGGAAAAGGAAACCTAGCAGGGAAGATGATGGAGCAGCAATGACAGGGATTTCTAGGGGTAATTCAGGAGGCACAACAAAAATTCAAGGAAGAAGAAGCATACTAAGGGGAAAATAAGGCAAACATAGCCAACAAGCAAAGCCAGGGACAGTATAAACGCAAAAGAAAAAGCACGCAATGTGCAGAAAATTAGTGGGGAACCAGATGATCGGAAAGCCTTTAAAAACCATCAAAAACAGCTAAAAAAGCAATAAGGAGGGAGAAGATGAAATATGGGTAAGCTAGCACATAATATAAACAAAGAGATGTGAGAGATTAGTTTTTAGATATCTGAAACTTGAGAGGCAAGAGTGGACATTGGAACAGGAAAATGGGATTGAAGAAATAGTAATGGGAAAGACAAAATGACAGAAGAATTGAATAGGAATTTTGCAGCAGTCCCCATGGTGGAAGATACCAGCAGCAAACCAGAACTTTGAGAGAGTTAGGGCCTGAGGTGATTGCTGTGGCCATCATTAAGGAGAAGGTGCTGGGGAAGCTGAAAGGTCTGAAAGTAGATAAATCACCTGGACCAGATTGTCTCTGTCCCAGAGTTCTGAAGAAAATTGCTGAGGAGATTATACAGGTATTGGAGATGACATTTCAGAAATCACTGGAGTCAGGGAGGGTCCTAGAGAACTGGAAATTGGCTAATGTAATAGCCCTGTTTAAGAAGGGAAGGAGGCATAGGTCAAACAATCATAGGTCAGTTAATCTGACCTGAGTCATTGGTAAAATTTTAGAGCCCATTATGAAATATGAGATTGTGGAGTACATGGAAGTGCGTGGTAAAATAGCACAGAGTCAGCAGAACATCTTCAAGGGGATGTCATGCCTAACAAATCTATTAGAATTCTTTGAGGAGGTAATAAGGTAGAACTATAAAGATCTGCAAAAGGACAATGGTGTTCTATAGCCAAGCTTTCCAAAGTTGGGGGGTCAGGACTCCACATGGTGTCACAAGATCTGAGGCTACCATTGATACAGTGCCAAGCTTCCTAAATTGTAACATATGCAGAGCCATCTTCCTGCAGGTCCTATCGTGGGCTCACATCCATTTTTAGACTTTGAAATGGTATCACCGAGGGAATAAATTTGGCTCTACAGTCTATTATGGCAGTGTTTTCACTCCTGTTCTTCACCCCTGTTCTTGCTTATGTTTTAAATCTAACTTCCCTGCTGCTGCAAGTGTAAGCAGCATCCTTTCATATGGAACTCTGACAAAATCTTTCCAGAACTCAAGGCACACCACAGCATGGAGCATCTGCTGGTCCACTTGGATCACAGTCTTCTCTACAGGGCCAAGGAAGTTGATTGGGCAGAGCAATTACCTTCTGAATCCACATTATAGTGACTCCGGTTTACTAGTTCATGAATAAAACAGATGTAGGTAATGAAATGGCCATTAAAAACACTGGGGTGCTTAAATCTTCATTCAGCATCCGGGTTACATGGAATGTACACGGGAATACCTGCAGAAATGAAAACAGAATCAGGAATAAGCATTGGGCCCACATTATCATAGTTCATTAAGTGCAGAGGGAGCACCAAAAGATTACAACATGGAAGTGCTGTTCCAATTTTAAACCAAGCTGTGAAGTATGATTACAGACCTGTTGGAAAAATCATTTGACTCTGTTAAAGAGAAGGCAATAAAAGAAATAAAGATCCAGGAAAGTTTGAGATGCAGATCATAAATATTTCAGTGATTTAAATCTTTGGCTGAATTGCTGTGTGAGTGCAATTTGATTGCAGAATCATATCACAGAGGCTGATATAGAAGTGGAGGCCATTTGGTCCATCTGGACTATGCTACATCTTTGTACCAATTGTCCAATGAAGCCCACTCACCAGGTCTTTTTCCTCATCCCTGTAAATGTCTCCCCTTCCATTATTTATCCAATCCTCTTTCCAAAGTTATTGTTGAATCTGCTCTCACCACTCTTTCAAGCAGCATGCTCCTGATCAGAAAGCTTGACACTTTAGTATTCTGTCCCTCTATTCATCTCTTCTTCTTTTGCCAATCATTTTCAATCTTTCCCTTCTGGTCCTCAGCTTTTCTGCACCCAAAAACAGTTCCTTTATATTTATTCTCCAAAACCCATCACATTTCTATATAAGAGATAATGGGAACTGCAGATGCTGGAGATTCCAAGATAATAAAATGTGAGGCTGGATGAACACAGCAGGCCAAGCAGCATCTCAGGAGCAGTGCTCCTGAGATGCTGCTTGGCCTGCTGTGTTCATCCAGCCTCACATTTCTATATAATCTGCTTTTAACCTGTTAATCCCCAACTGAAGTTTCTCTAGGCTCTCTTCGCAAATGATACCTCCTCTGCATCAATTTTATGCCTTTGATGCCTTTCCTAAAGTCTGGTGCCCAGAACAGACCTCGAGCTGGTGGTTAACCAGTCTTACTAAAGAACCTCCTTGCTTTTGTTCTCTGTGTTTCCAATTATAAAATACTGTACAATCCTATTTTCCCTTTAAACAGGTTTCTCAACTTGTTTCACATAAACATCCCCAGGTCTGAGGTTGTTGATTTGCTCACCAAGCTGGCTGGTTACAGTCAGATGTTTCATCGCCATGCTATGTGGCATCATTGGTGGAGCCTCTGATGAAGCGATGTTATTCTACTCTGCTTGAAATTTCCATTTTCTGGTCCGTTATGGTGAGTGGTGTCATTTCTGGTTTTGATCTGTATGGTTCGTACATGGGTCCAATTCTATATGTTTGTTGATTGCATTAAGGGTGGAGAATCATGCCTCTAGGAATTTCCATGTGTGTCCATGTTTAGCTTGGACTACTGCAGTTACTTTGTTCCAGTTAAACTGATGGTGTTTATTGTCTGAGTGTACCGATATTAAGGAAAGTTTGTTGTGCCATTTTGCTGCTAGTTGATGCTCATGTAATCTGATGGCTAGTTTCCTTTCTGTCTGTCTGATGTAATGCTTGTGCCAGTCATTGCATGGTATTTTGTAAACCACATTGGTTCTGCGTGTTGTGGTAATGAGGTCTTTAATCCTTGTGAGTGTTTGCTGTAGTGACTGTGGGCATGTGGGCACCATGATTCCTCACGGTCTTAGGAGTCTTGTTGTCCAGTTCCGATATGTTCTTGATGTTTGGCAGAGTCGCCAGTGTATTAGGGCATACTGTGTCCTCCTATACAACAACAGGAGCTACAGATCTTTGCCAAAACATTGATCCCCAGGTCTCTGTTAATTTAAAATTCTACCATTTAATTTATATTGTTATTCTTCATGCCAAATTAATCTCCTTACACTTCACTGCAGTGTATTCAATCTGCCACGTGCTAACCGTTTACTCAACTTTAACTAAATTTTTTTGAATTCCATTACCATCCTCCACACATTTTCTGAGTTTTACGTTATACCTTTCCTTTGAAATAATGACCTATATATTCGAGCAAAGGCTATTAATATAAGACAAAAATTGTAATGGTATGTATATTGACTCCAACGGGAACACTACTGTGTACTTTGTTTTCTATTCCAAAATCAATATGAGACTGAACTAATGCTGCCTCTAATACTTTAATTCCATGGGCAACAATTTTGCCAATAAGTTCATGATGTACTTCAACACTTTTAGAAAATACACACAGCTAGCAATTCCATGACAGGGATGTTGCTTTGAAAAAGCACCCATTAATGCAGAGCAGCAGGTCAAAGATTGCAAAACAGTCATTAAGAATGGTCTGCATTTTGTCAATATAATAATGCTGGGTAAGGATGATAGTTCCAGTTTGTTAGTTGAATTTGCTGATAGGTTTGGCAAGGTGGCCCTTGATATTTCACAATCCTGCCAAAAACTCAAGTTACATATGAAAACTGAAGGAGTCATTTGGAATCTGGCACTAGACTAACAGGGTACACCTTTGAGGATCATTGTCTTCAGTGGACAATAGTTTCTGGCAGGACAGCTGGGACTAGCAGAGTTTGAAATCAGTAAATGTTGCTTTGTGGTCTGATGAAGAGTTACTGGAGTTGAAACATTAACTCTGCTTTTTCCTCACAGATGCTGACAGACTTGCTGAGTTTCACCAGCAATTTCTTTTCCTGCTTGTAATGACAAACACCTTGCCTTTAGACAGTACCTAAGGAGAATTAAGTTTTTGCCTAGTCCTTCATGGAATGTGGTCATTGTTGACTAGGCCAGCATATATTGTCCATCTATAGTTGCCCTTGAGCTGCCTTTTTGGACAATTAGAAGTCAAATGGAAACTCAGATTACCTTTGGGGAGGGAGCTTCAGGATCTGTGAAGAAATGGCTATATAATTCCTCGTCAGGCTGTGTAAATCTGCACATACCCACTATCATCTAGAATTCCATTTAACTACCCAGCCTGATATCAACAAGACTGCCCTTTGTTGAATAAGGGTGCCACATTTGCCACTCATTTTTTTGTACTTATTCATGGAATGAGGGCACCACTGTCTAGGCAAACAGTTATTGCTCAGAGACAAAAAAAACCCCTGCAACTCCAGTCCAATCCAGGGTAGACAAACAGGATGCTGGCAGCATCTGGAATGCAATAACACCACTAAACCATTTCCTCCCTCCATCTAGGCAATTTTGGAAGATTAACATAAGCATTTTTGCTATCTCCATCTCCACTGCCTCTAGAGATCTGGATGCAAGCCATCTGCATCAGGTGATTTGTCCATAAAGTATAGCTAGCCTTATCTCCTACTTTTAAGTATATTCTGCCTATCAATTTTAACTTCACCCATTATCTCTACCACCTCTGCTTCTGCTGCCATTGTGTCAGGAAACATCCTGTCCTTTGGCACATTTTGATACAAAGCATTCATTAAGGACTTTAGCTTTACCCTTTAATAACACATCACCTTGTTTGTGTCCAATAGGCCCCATTCCTCCTCCAACTACCCACTTACTATTTACATGCTGCTGCTAATCTATTCCCATGTCATCTCTTTTGTTTCATTGTTCTCTTCACTTCCCCTCTCAACCTTTTTCATTTAGCTTGATTCTCACTGGGAATAGAGTCACGTGACATTCATCATTCACCCCCTTTCATTTTATTGGTAAATGTTTACTTCCTTCTTGAGAGCCAAAGATCTTAGTCTTTCCCTTGTATGCCTTTCCCCTTTGTTGGAATGTAACCTGAAACATCTCCTCTTTAAAGTTTGTGCAATGTTTCACTGAAGATTTTCCTGTTAAAATTTTGTTCTATTTTACCATGGATGTAATGACAAACTCTTTGCCTGAATGGATGCTTTCACTTCTCATTGAAGACAGCCAACTACAAATTATATATTTCATATTGTTCCTTGCTTTTCTCTATAGCTAATTTGATTCTAATGATATAATGATCACTCTTCCCCAAGTATTCCTCACAAACACTTGATGCATCTAATTTCCAAGTCCAGATGACTGTGTCTGCTTCTAGTTAGACTAGCAACCTAGGATGAAGGAAATACACATTTCAGAAATTCATCCCTCTCCTTATATATTAACATTATTTATACATTTATTCAATAATATGATATGTGTATGATTTAAAAATCCCTCAACGACACTAGATAAATCAAATTTTGAGTTGATGGATATTAGAATGAAAATACTAGCAACAAGCAAAAATTCAAGTCAACTAAAATGATTCAGGGTAGCAACATGATGGATTTCTGCTGGAAAAGAAAATGAATTGGAATGATAATACTTGGAGAACCAAGTTAGACATTGTGGTTTGTAAATTGATATATTTAATGTTAAGTTCAAGCAAGTGAAATTGACATCCTACAAAGTACCCGTTAAAAATCGACAGCAGTTTTGTGTATTGGGTGCATACTGTGTTTAGATTGAGATTTAAAAGCAATGAAAAGTGTGTTGTGCATATTTAGGAGCAGAAGTGTTACAAGATTAATCATTTTGCATTTTGAAAATAAAAGACAAATCATGATTCAGGTTTCCCACTGCAGGCAATTAACATTATTAATTCATTTGTAGACAAAGCGATAAGGTTTAATTTTTCTTATGTTCTTTGTAACAAATTACATTGTATGGGTTCAGTTTATTTGAAAATCTCAAACAAGCTCAGTTATCAGCACAGGCAACAACTTGCAGTTACAAACAATTAGATATGGATCCACTTTGTAGCTTGCTCCTACTGGACCGTGTCATGTCTCACTGGGGTAATGCATGGGAAATCAAGGTCCACAACTCTTGGAATCATCAGACATATGAAAAGATTGAATTAAACTATCAAAGTGCCCAATTTATCTGACTGACAAACTCAATTTCTGAAACATGGACTTCATTCACACGAGGTTGTTAGCCCAAATAGAAAGGACTCAGGTTACTAGAAACAGTCACTAGATTTCTGTAATGTATTGAAGATAACTGTTTATTATAAACAAATAGTCTTTAACCAATGGCATTTAGGAAATAAGATTTGCTAACTTACGCCCCTCTATAGCTTAAACACCACCCTGCTTTACATTCCCCCTTCTCTTGCAAACAGACACACAAAGAACGATAAAAAATGGGTATTGTAGGTAGAAAACAGAAAAAACATAGACAAGTGCAGTTCAATAGCATCAGTCTGGAACATAGATTCAATGAGATTTTTTCCACCTCTTTGACAGTAGCAATGTCACAGTCTTTCATTTACTGTTTGAGAATTTTCACCTTGCAGTGTCTCTGAAGGTGAATTTTCCCCCTTTTTTCTTTCCAACAAGGGAATCGTCAGAGGAAAGCAGCTCGCTGTTACTGGAGATTTCTTGGAACCTCCACACAAAAGAGGGAAGGCACAGATGTGTTTTATGCTTTCAGTTTGCCCCATATAAGCCTTGGTTACCCGAGCAAAAGCCAATTAAAACATTGCCACCAATAATCATCCCTTAATTCAGAACCCAATGGCTCGGTGGGGCCTGATGCTCTCTCACTATTTAAAGTTTTGGCAGAGATCTGTAGCTCAGATTATGGATGAAGTTATTGACTTGCTCACCGAGCTGGCTTGTTCTTATTCAGATGCTTCATCACCATGCTAGCTGACATCATCAGTGAGGCCACCGATGAAGCGATGTCATTCTACCTCGCTTGGAATTTATACTGTCTGGTCCGTTATGGTGAGTGGTGTCATTTCTGGTTTTTAATCTGTATGGGTTTGTACATGGTATAAAAACTGGAAATGACACCACTCACCATAACCAGCCAGACAGTATAAATTCCAAGTGGAGTGGAACAACATTGCTTTATTGGAGCCCTCACTGGTGATGTTACAAAGCATGGTGAAGAAAACAAGCCAGCTCAGCGAGCAAGTTCTCTCACTGTCCCAGAAAAAAACCTAATTTTGTAACAAAAACAAAAAAGCTCAGCAGGTCTGGCAGCATTTGTAGAGAGAAATCAGAGTTAATGTTTCAGGTCCAGTGACCCTTCCTCAGAATTGTTCTGAATTCTAAGGAAGGGTCAATGGACCCAAATGTTAACTCTGGTCTCTCTCTATAGATGCTGCCAGACCTGATAACCTTTTTCCAGAAATTTCTGTCTTTGTTTCTTACTTCCAGCATCTGTAATTCTTCTGGTTTTTATGTAACTTGTAACTTGCATGCAATGTGCTCCAGGAAACATAGGTTAAACTGTCTGCACAATCTCCTCGGTTCAAAGCGGTATCTGCTTTTTCAGCCTAAAGTCCCAAATATAAAGCAAATAAATCAATTTGATTTGTTTTTTGTAGTCACATGTCCCTAAGTACAATGAAAAGCTGTGTTTTGCAAACAGTACAGGCAGATCATAGCAAACAAGGACATACAAATCATGGGGTGCTTAGACAGAGCAAAGCATACAGGCTACACTGCACAGGAGGTGTACAAAGCAGGATCAACATTATTTGAAGTTAGGAAGTCCATTCATCAGTCTAATAATGGCAGGGAAGAAACTGTTCTTTGCAATTGTGTGCAATAGTTAGTCATGTGGTTTCATTCTGGTCCTTGGCTTATTAGCATATCCAATTCTCAAAGCAGTAATACAATATTCTCTTCCAACCTCACGCCCCTGCCCCCAGGAAAAAAATTACAATAGCTCAGAATAAAAACTATTTACACTGAAACAATAATTGAATTACTTCATATTAGCAATCCAGTTATATCTGTTCCTCTCATGTCTGTCAGTTCAATGACTTGAGATTTCCATGTAGAATTTCCATTGCTGTATCTCATCATCAGTGTTCCAATGCAAGGGATAAATGTCCATTTTTTGCACAATATAGTTCATTTCACTGTTTTAGGTAATATCAATAACTTTCAACAATCCACCAGGATTCTGACTGACAGCTGGCTCACTCAGTTTGGCAATGGCTAAATCTCAAAATCTAAATCAATCCTTTGTTTAATAAAACTAATTTTAGTGCTAGCATCTGTGGCTTTCCCATTCAACCAGCAAATTTAGCATCCATCTTCCTAATGTTTGTGGTCATTTGAGAATGCTATCAATGTCTAGGGGATTTATAATAAGTTGAAAAATGACTCTAATTGGATGTTAACAATGCGGCTGCTGTGTTTTACTTTTATGTTTTTTTTAAAGAAAAAAGCCTGCCTCCTATTGATTTTAGCTGAGGCTCAAACTTTTTTTTAAACAAAGCAAGTAATTCTTGTTTGCGTAGTATTTTAAAGTGCATTTCAGGTGCAGATGCACATTCTGTACTTTATCAACTCTTGACTGAGAGCTCTTCCAATGATTTTATCATTGCTGTTGTCTCAAGTAGGATTCCTAGTGCTGGTCACTATGTTGTACTGACAGGCAATAGACATTAATGTAGATTCAGACTCTAATAAAGGCTTATACAACAGCTCAGACTACAACTTGCAGCTGAGATAAGAATTCTTCTTCCAGTATGATTCCTGCAGGACTGCACATGGCAGTTATTCATGCAGTTTCATCTTCACACTTAGTGATTAGCATCTCTAGCTCTTAAAGCGTTGCAGTGCTTAAAGTAATGCCATTATATGGTCTTATGGTGGGAAATGCACTCAGACTGATTAGGGAAGGAGACAGCTCAACTTAGTGAAGACAAAATCCTTTGTCTCCATATGCATCGAAATATTATGTCTGGACAAGAAGAGATGGAGAGGAGGCACAAAACAAGTCATAGATTCAGAGTCATTGAGTCAGGTAGCACAGAAACAGACCCTTTGGTCCAACCAGTCCATGCCGAACATAATCCCAAACTAAACCAGGTTCATAAGCCTGTGCTTGACACAAATCCTTCCAAACCCATCTTATTCATACATTTACCTAAATGTCTTTTACACGTTGTAACTGTACCTGCATCTACCACTTCCTCTGGAAGCTCATTCAATAATGCAATAAAAAAAGTTGCTCCTCATGACTTCCTTAAATCGTTCTCCTCTCACCAAGGGATAAGACACCTGGCATTCACATCTTCTATACTCCTCATTATTTCATAAACCTCTATAATATCACACTTGAACCTCCTACACTCCAGCGAAAAACATTTTGAAGTACTGAAACGAGTTAAAAGTAGAAAGGTCATCAGTTTGGAAAACTTAAAGAGCAAAAGTGGAGCTGGAGGGAGAACTGCAGAATTAACAATTCTTGGGAGACAATCAGTCCTTAAAATTTGTGTTTTTGAGTAGATAATAAGCAAACAACACAAGGCTTTATTGAGAATGTGCAGTGTTTTGTTGACTAACCCATTTAAAGAAGATTCAGATCAATATCTGATTAAGAGCAGGATTGAAGATCCTAAAACACATACACAAATGATGAAAACTCTCTGATCCACTTTAATTATAGCCTCTGCTGGGACATATTATCTGTAATAGGTAGAAGCTCAAATGAGTTTTGGGACTTAAAGAATAATTTTAGAGAGCTTTAACTTCTTATTGGGGGCTGGTTACTAGAGAAATCTGTTTCCACCAGCTGAATAGTCATTTCTTCATCTGTACTTACTTGATTATTTAAACAATATTCCTGTATATCCAGTGATTTTGGTTTCTTCAGTGGCAGTAGAAGGGGTCAATTAAAACTAAATTCTGACCACCAGCTTGAACTTAATGTAGTATTATTGCTATGAATTGAATCTTCATGTTATTTGTAAGCTTCTGTAGCAATAAACATATATCCATCTATTTACATACCAAAGGGAATGCAATCTGCTATTGTTCTGCCCAATTTACCAGCTGATCAATATCAGGCTATAGCCTGAGACTATCCTCCTCACTATCAATGACACCAACAATTTTCGTGTCTTGTGAAACTTACTTATTGTAACTTTTACATTCACATCCAAGTTGTTAAGGTACATAACAAACAGCAAAGGTCCCAGCACTGATTCGTGTGATACACCACTGGTCACAGGCTTCAAATCCTCCATCACACTTTGCCTCCAGTTTCCAAGCCAATTTTGGATCTAGTTTGCCACCTTGGTTTGGGTCCCATGTGACCTTATCTTTTTGGTCAGTCTTCCATGTGGAACCTTGTTGGAGGCCATACCGTAGTCTGGGTAAACCACATCAACTGCACTACCCAGTCAATATATGTAGCAACCTTTCCAAAGAAACATAAATTGGACAGGCAGGATTTCCCGTTAACAAATTAGTGCTGGTGATCCCTGATCAATTACTGCTTCTCCAATTGATTAATCCTGTCCTTCAGAATTTTTTTCCATAAATTTCCCCACCATTGATACCAGAGTAACTGGCCCACAATTATCTGGACTATCCCTGCTGCCTTTCTGAAACAAAGGAATTACATTGGCTATCCTCCAGTCATCTGGCAATTCACCTGTGATACAAAGTATTAATTATCTCCACTAGGCCCTCAACAATCTCCTCTCTTGCCTCCCAAAACAGCCTGCAATGAATATACTTGCTCGCTGAGCTGACATATTTTCTTCAGATGTTTCGTCATCACCTAGCATGGTGACAAAATGTCTGAACAAGAACAAGCCAGCTCAGTGAGCAAGTTAACAACCTCACCCGCAACCTGAGCTACAAATCTTTGCTAAAACTTTAAATATGCAAGTATTGGTAATAATTTTCCGAACGTTTATTTGAACATTCTGTAAATTAAGGCAGTGATTACCTCTTTGTGATTTCTTCTCTCAGGATTGGGTTCCCTTTGATATATAAGTAGCCCTGATAAGTGTGAGGTGATGCATTTTGGGAGGCCTGATAAAGGAAGGACATACACAATGAATAGTAGGTCCCTCAGGAAAACTGAGGCACAAAGGGACATTCTCTCCCTATTTATTCCAGTTCCCTCCCCCCATCCCCCTCTCTGATGAAGGGTCTAGGCCCGAAACGTCAGCTTTTGTGCTCCTGAGATGCTGCTTGGCCTGCTGTGTTCATCCAGCCTCACATTTTATTATCTTGGAATCTCCAGCATCTGCAGTTCCCATTATCTCTTAACGTACTAGTCTGTAGATTTCACAAGATTTAAGAAGAATCTTGATGAGCACTTAAAGTGCCAATGCATGATAAGCTATAGACCAAGTACAGGTAAATGAGATCAGTGTAGTTTGGTCAGCATTGACATGGTGGGCTAAAGGGCCTGTTTCAATACTGACTGAATATATGACTCTAATGCATACCCAAAATCTGATTTGTTTTGTTCTTCACTGTTCGCTAACGTAAAATATGCAGAAAGAGTTTGTATTTATACAGTAATGTTCACATTCTGTTTTAACCCAAGACGCTTCACAGTCAATAAATAATACTTAAGGCACAGTCAGTCTTAGCTGGAACTGATTGAAACACAATTTTTGTTCTGCACAGCAGGAGACCTTCCCTGATACTCTGGTGCTACAGGACAATGTCCACACAATTATACAATGAGTCAGGTCAGCACCGCATCCCATCCCTGTGACAGAGCGGCACTCACTCAGCACTAACACCCACCCCTGTGACAGAGCGGAACTCCCTCAGCGCTGACCCGATCTCTGAGACAGAGCGGCACTCCCTCAGCAACAACCCCATTCCTGTGACAGACTGGCAATCCCTCAGCACTAACCCCCACCCCGTGACAGAGCGGCACTCCCTCAGCACTGCCCCAATCTCTGTGACAGAGCGGCACTCCCTCAGCACTAACCTCCATCCTTGTGACAGAGCAGCACTCCCTCAGCACTAACTTCCATCCCTGTGACAGAGCGGCACTCCCTCAGCACTAACCCCCACCCCTGTGACAGAGCGGCACTCACTCAGCAACAACCCCCATCCCTGTGACAGAGCGGCACTACCTCAGCACTGCACCCCTCAACAGGGCAGCAGTCCCTTAACACTGCCCCTCCCACACCAAACAAGACAGCATTCCCTCAATACTTCTTGCCCCAATCCCACTGGAACCGAGCAGCACTCCCTCGGCACTGCTTTCACCCAATAGAGTGGCATTCCCTCAATGCTGTCCCCCTCCATCCAACAGAGCAGCACTCCCTCAGCACTGTTCTCCTTGAATGGAGTGGCATTCCCTCAACACTGACCCCTCCATCCAACAGAGCAGCATTCCCTCAGTACTGTTCTCCTCGAATGGAGTGGCATTCCCTCAACAGTGACCCCACCCCCATACAACAGAGCTTCACTCCCTTAACACTGGCAATACCCCAACATAGGGGCACAAAATCAGAATAGCATTGGCATACTGGTGAGCAGGATGTACTGCTGTCTGGGAATGAAACTTAACCACAAGCCCTTCTGATTTGGAAGCATGTCAATTTCACTATTTGGGATGGCCCCTCCCAGTCTCCCTTTATGATCAAGCCCGGAAAGGTTCTGTTTTATTCATCAAAAATATCACAACAAGCAAAAGTGAGAGCAAATTTTAAACAGACATCTTCAAAAGAAACTGTTTTGACATTTCATTTAGTCTGGCAGCCATGTTCAAACTTTTTCTGTGTCAGAATAGTTTTCCTCTCAGTAGTTGTACATGTATTTGGTTTACTGTAAGTCTCCGTCGTTAGATAATGATTATAATAAATTGAACTTTGTCATTTCAGGAAGCAAATGTCTAAAGATGGGATCTGATTTAATGTGGCCCAGACCACAGTATCACCAGAATCACTGGCAAAGGCAATGTCCTCCAGCAAAACGGAGGATATTAAAAAATGAACTAATCCTGGAGGCTGCATGGGCAATTCAATAAAAATATAACTGACATATGTACTGAAGATTGGCTAAATCTGTATTTTCCGAGATAACATTTACAGATACTTAGGTAAAATTCCATTTGATTTAATTGAAAATGAGCTGCAAAAAGATTAAATGAAATCACTGGTATTAAAATGCATCACCCTGATATAACTACTGCCTGACTTAATGCAGATCTGATGGTGTTACAAAATTTCATTAGCTTTTGAAAGCCTGCTCGTGGGAATATTAAAAATTTTTTCGTGTCTCTCATTAGAACAACCAGGGAATAGAGAATAGCCATTTTGATCAGATGGAGTTGGATTATTTTGTAGATTTCTGGAGTTTCGTCAGATATAATTAATAATAAATGATGAAAATTGGAATTTGCTTCTTTCACAACTGCCCTGGTTATGTCAGGTTGTAAAATGAGCACAGCTTCTAAAGGGGTATGAAAGCAAAAAGACAAGGTCAAAAAAGAAAGCTAACAGGTTGGTGGATACTCTGATCATTAGAACAGGACGAAATGGAAGCAAAAACAGAAATTGCTAGAGAAGTTCAGCAGATCTGGCAGCATCTGTGACAGAAAAAAAACAGTTGAGTGAAAGTTTGAGTTGCGAATGGACCTTCTTCAGGACAATTACAGACCACTTGCCATTGTGATCCTGTTCTACCAGTTGACAAGATCAGGGGTCATTTTGGATTTTACCGCCACCTTTCCCCATCTTTATTCATTCCCCAAGGAATCAATTAACTCTTCTCCTAAATATATTCAGTCAGGGAGAATTTTACAAATCTTTCTCACAACCAAGCAGCATTCCCTCAAATTATCTTCTTCTTCTGTGTTGTCCTTAGAGGCCCACGTATGGCAGTGACTTTCAGAACTGAATGCCCACGCTGCAATTCCATGTTGGTATGTTGATTGCCATGTCCAGAACAGACCGGCTTTGAGGGTGTATTGTTGCCAGGGTGTTTGCAGGAGGGTTAGGGTTAGGGTTTAGGATTAGGATTAGGATTTGTAGGAGGGCATGGAAAATAAAACAGTGGAAAACTCATTACCCAAACATCTAAGTTGAGATGGTAGGAAGGTAGTGGAGATGGGGAGGAACATCTTTTTGGGGGGCTTCATGTGCCCATCAAGGCACACGCCACGCTTACTCTCCGCCATCACTTAAATTCATACCCTACTCTTTTTACTGCAATCCATGATCTCCAAAACACAACAGGCTCCCATTCTCTGCCCCTCTCCCAAAATGTCAGGCTTCCTGGTCCTTCCCCAATCAGAGTCCCGGGCTACACCTTTCAGCCCACCACCCACTGACTGCCTCCGGGGGCTCCTTTGCATCCAAGCAGTGGCCAGTTGTGTTGTGGTATAGCCAGAACTAGTGTTCAACTTGTCAACCAGACTGGCTGGCAGAAGACAAGCTCTCTCCTCTCATTAACTCGCCTCTCCCCTACTCTAAGTATGTTCTTTTGGCAGGAAAGGACTTTGGAGAGTTGGGAAGGTAGTTGCTCAAAACTGCCTTTTCCAATAGGGAGTGAGGAATTTGCCCCTCCCCGTGGTAAAATTCACCTCACTCACTGAGCTTCAATATCCCCAGGGATAGAGAATTCTATAGAGTAAACTAATTCAGTCTCTCCTCTCTTAAAAGGTTTAATTGTTAATGTGGGACTGTGACCATGTGCCCTAATTCTTCAGCTAAGGGAAACACTCTGGAAGCACGCGTCCTGAAAGATGGCCTGAGGATTTTATGTATTTCATAGATACCATCTGTCATTCTGCTAAACTTTGCTTTACTCTCTCAGGCGCAGATATGTCATTTCTTAGTTAAGGAGATCAAAACTGTACTCATCACACTAGTTGTGGTCTTTCTCATAATATGGGAATAAGATTGCTTTTCTCTTAAGTGATGTGCTATCAGCGATATCACCGTGAGGGAGTGCCGTACTGTCAGTGGTGTCACCGTGAGGGAGTGCCGTACTGTCAGCGGTGTCACCATGAGGGAGTGCCGTACTGTCAGCGGTGTCACCATGAGGGAGTGCCCCGTACTGTCGGTGGTGTCATCATGACGGAGTGCCCCATACTGTCGGTGGTGTCACCGTGACGGAGTGCCGTGCTGTCAACTGTGTCACCGTGAGGGAGTGCTAACCACTGAGCCACCATTCCACCCTGTCATGTTACACTAACTATATCTCTTTGTAGCTGCCCTGTGACCTTACACAGTTCCCAGCTTCAGCTCTGCTGCAGTAGCCAGAATATTTATTTGTTTGGTGCTGTGCAGTTTCTGATCAATGACAAATACGAGCATGATGATAGAGGGGGCTCAGCAATGGTAATGCTACTGAACGATAAATGTAATGTTTACATTCTCTCTTCTTGAAGATAGTCATTGCATCACATCATTGAGATTGAAAATGGTATTGGAAACTTATCCGCACAAATGTGGAAAATCTCCAGGACCAGATGCATATAGCACAGACAGCTAAAAACCAGGCAATAGTGATCATCAAAACCTGTATCTATGTATGGCAAGAAGATAGCTTTGTACAATATAGCACTCCATCACACTGACACTGCTGAGAGTATGGCACTCCACCACACTGACACTGCCGAGAGTACGGCACTCCACCACACTGACACCGCCGAGAGTACAACACTCGCTCACGGTGACACCACTGACAGTACGGCACTGCATCACACTGACACCGCCGAGAGTACGGCACTGCATCACACTGACACCGCCGAGAGTACAACACTCCCTCACGGTGACACCGCCGAGAGTACAACACTCCCTCACGGTGACACCGCCGAGAGTACAACACTCCCTCACGGTGACACCGCCGAGAGTACAACACTCCCTCACGGTGACACCGCCGAGAGTACGGCACTCCCTCACGGTGACACCGCCGAGAGTACGGCACTCCCTCACGGTGACACCGCCGACAGTACAACACTCCCTGACGGAGACACCGCTGGCAGTACAGCACTCCCTCACGGTGATACTGCCGAGAGTACAACACTCCCTCACGGTGACACCGCCGAGAGTACAACACTCCCTCACGGTGACACCGCCGAGAGTACAACACTCCCTCACGGTGACACCGCCGAGAGTACAACACTCCCTCACGGTGACACCGCCGAGAGTACGGCACTCCCTCACGGTGACACCGCCGACAGTACGGCACTCCCTCACGGTGACACCGCCGACAGTACGGCACTCCCTCTCGGTGACACCGCTGACAGTACAACACTCCCTGACGGAGACACCGCTGGCAGTACAGCACTCCCTCACGGTGATACTGCCGAGAGTACAACACTCCCTCACGGTGACACTGCTGACAGTACGGCACTCCCTCACGGTGACACCGCTGAGAGTACAACACTCCCTGACGGTGACACTGCTGACAGTACAGCACTCTCTCACGGTGACACCGCCGAGAGTACAACACTCCCTGACAGTGACACCGCTGACAGTACGGCACTCCCTCACGGTGACACCGCTGAGAGTACAACACTCCCTGACGGTGACACTGCTGACAGTACAGCACTCCCTCACGGTGACACCGCCGAGAGTACAACACTCCCTGACGGTGACACTGCTGACAGTACGGCACTCCCTCATGGTGACACCGCCGAGAGTACAACACTCCCTGACGGTGACACCGCTGAGAGTACAACACTCCCTGACGGTGATACTGCCCAGAGTACAACACTCCCTGACGGTGACACTGCTGACAGTACGGCACTCCCTCACGGTGATACTGCCGAGAGTACAACACTCCCTCACGGTGACACTGCTGACAGTACAGCACTCCCTCACGGTGATACTGCCCAGAGTACAACACTCCCTCACGGTGACACTGCTGACAGTACGGCACTCCCTCACGGTGACACCGCCGAGAGTACAACACTCCCTGACAGTGACACTGCTGACAGTACGGCACTCCCTCACGGTGACACCGCTGAGAGTACAACACTCCCTGACAGTGACACTGCTGACAGTACGGCACTGCATCACACTGACAGTGCGGCACTCCCTCATGGTGACACCGCTGACAGTACGGCACTCCGTCACAGTGACACCGCTGACAGTACGGCACTCCCTCACTGTGACACCGCTGACAGTACAACAACATCATGATGGAACGCCAGTGACCTGGGTTCAATTCCACCCTCTGGCAACTGTCTGCGTGGAGTTTGCATTTTATCCCGTGTCTGAGTGGGTTTCCTCTGGCTGCTCCAGTTTCCTCCCACAGTTTAAAGATATGCAGGTTAGTTGGATTGGCCGTACAAAATTGCCTGTAGGGTCAGGGATGTGTAGATTAGGTGTGTTATGCAGAATGGGTCTGTATGGGATGCTCGGAGGTTCCATGCGGATTTATCAGGCTGTTGGTCCTGTTTCCACACTGTAGGGGTTTAATGGTAATAATAAAATTGCAGTGGTTTATGAATAAGTTAAGTAAGTTGGCACAGATCTCGTGAATGGATATAATGCAGAAAAATGTGAAATTATTAATTTTGGAAGGAAGATTTTTTAATAAAGCATATTATCTAAATGATGAAAGTGCTTAGAAGTCTGAGATGTAGGGGAATGCCATTCATGAATTGCAAACATTACTGTGCAATACAGCAAGAATTTAGTACAGTTAGTAGAATGGTATCTTTTGTCACAAGGGGGATTGAAACAACAAAAGTTGGGATGTGATGTTTCAATTATCGAGGACACTGGTGTGAGCACATCTCAAATACTGAGCCTAATTTAAGGAAGGTGTCAGATGCTACGGAAGGAGTTCAGAGAAGGTTTACCAGACTAATACCTGGAATGGGCAGGTTGTTCGATAAGAGGGTTGGAGAGACTCAACTTATATCTGCTGGATGAGTAACAGCAGCCTTGATTGACAGGTACAAGATCCTGAGAGAATTTGAAGGGGCAAATGAGGAGACGATGTTTCCACTTTTGGGAAGAACTAGAACTGTGATCACTATTTAAAAATAAGAAACCAATCATTTAAAGAAAGTGAGGAAATGTTTTCACCCCCACAGAGATTTATGACCTTTTGCAACTCCCTGCCTCAAAATGTGATGGAGAAATGTCTGAAATTTGTTAAGGCAAAGGTAGATACTATCTTAATAAACAACAAATTGAAAACGTTGCCGACTTTTGGATTAATCACAAATGTATTGAATGACTTTGTGAACTCAAGGGCCTGAATGGCCTTCTCCCATTCCCAATTCAGACGTTTGTACCAATGTGTGAGTAGCTCATGTACTGGCTCCACAATGTTCACCATTAATAAGGCTCAAGTCAGGAATTTGACAGATGATTGCAGCTCCAACAAAACTCAGGAAGCTCAATACCATCCAAGACTCAATTGTTTAGAATCCCTTTCAGCACCTTCAACATTTCCTCCCTCCAGCACAGATACACAAGAGCAGCATTGTACAGCGTTTTAAAAATATTATGCAACAACTCACCGAGGCTCCTTTGACAGCAACTTCTGAACATACAATCTCTATTAACATGAAGGATTAATGCAGCAGATAAATAGAAACACTACCCCTTCAAGTTCCACCACCACGCCTGCAAAATCCCCCTCCAAGTCCTATACCATCCTTACTTGGAAAAATATCACCATTCCTTCAGTGTCATGGTACAGAATCCTGAAATTCCCTCCCTAATAACATGATGGTTATCCCTATATCATCTGGACTGTGTTAGTTGAAGAAAGCAGCTCACCACCTTCTCAAAGCCAGATAGGAATGGGAATTAAATGACACCCACAACCCATGACCAAATGAAAAGAAGCAAAGAATTGAATCTTCCTCCAATTCTTTCCTCCATTCTACTGCTGACCCTACAACTAGTGGCCATGCTTGAGGATTCTATTTACCTTGCTACTTTTCTTGGTAATTCACATTCAAATATACCTCTGAAATAACTTTTGTAAGCATCCTGTAGTCACCTTCATTAGCTTGGTGTCAGTTCATTTTCTGAACGCTTTGGGATATTGATAGGTTTCCAAAAAACACTTTGACATGTCAAAGTTGCTCTATAAGTAAAAATCTACAGTAAATAAGCCATAAAGCCCTTTCTTTTCAGATATTAGCAAGAAATATAATCCATAATATTTTCAGAATGTCTGAGGAGTCTGAAAATATCCGAAAGATGCCTCCAAGGAAATAGACCCCAAGAGCATTTGGTTTGTAAATTCCACCTAGAACATTGTCCTCCAGGGAATGGACCCTGATCCAAGTCCTCCCCTGAGTTGGAACAGAGGGAGATGGTTCCCTAACTGGGTGAAATGAACTAAGTTGTAATGTTCTGGGCCTGAAGAACTCCAGTAAACATACCCTTGCTTCCCATCCTCTGTATATATCTTCAATAACATCTATTGCTATTCATCCAAAGTGTTGTAGATCTGATATTACCACAGCATTGCATCTTGTCTGGCTTCATTCAATCCCACATGGTGAACACTCTGGCACAGCATGATGAGTCACACGGTTAAAAAACACAATTAACACAAATTTGAGAGAATAAGGGATGTTGCAAATGGTCATGTTGCCAATGTCACCCCAAATCCTCCAAAATTATAGAACGTCCTGTTGATTTTTCTGACCATCAGATGTGCACTGGGGAGATGGTGCACAACATCACTGCATTCCTAATGCAGAGCCCAGACTAACACTATAGGGTAATGGATTCAACTCCCATGAGGGATAAATCTGAAATGGAAAGCTAGACTCAGTGTTGTGACCATGAAACTATTGCCAATTGTTTTATTAAAAAAAATTGGCTCATGAATACCCTTTCCAAAGGGGGTGTATCGTTCTCCCTTGTTTAATCTCCATGTGATTCTCCACTTGCAGCCCATAACAGCTCCCTGAAGTGGCTAAGCAAGCCATTCATTTCAAGGATACATGCCAGTCTTACAGGCAACGGTCACATCCATTAAATAAGGAATCAGGGACATGACCCACAAATGAGGGGAGCCTTGCTGCCTCTGAGCTAGAAGCTCCAGGGATAGGACCCAGCCACATCATGACGGTTGTGGAAAGTGTGTGTACAAGGTGATGACCAATATGTAAATTATCTGGCTGTGCTGACCACCAGAGATACCTGGTCAGAAGTACTTGATGTAGAACAGACCTTTTCAATCTCCAGTTATTGGCAACACACAAATGACCTGTTCTGGCAAAAATCTAACCATGAAAATAGACAATTAGCATGTGCTTTGTATGCCTCATATGCCATTAGGCACAGGAAGAGAAAAGGTAAACAGGAACGTGCTCTGAAAATGGAAGCTTCCAAATTGCTTACACTTGGGCCAAGTAAGATCAGCAATTCTTTTCTGAATGTAAATGCCCCAGGAGACCAGGTATGCAGGTCTTGTAGATTTTCTTTGATGCAATAAATTATTTGGGACCAAACTGCTATCTGTCATCAGCATTTAAAACCCAATACGAAATGCTGACTTGGCAATTCCTATCAGGAAGTCAATGCCCTCTGGTGCAATTGATGTTCTTTTTGTTTGGTTGTAATGACAAATATTGCAATCAAATAGGAATGTGGAGCAGCATGAACTCAAACATCAGATGCTTAATGATTTGTGCTAACTACGGGAGCTGTCACAGCTTTCTGTCAGTTCAATTTGCCTGTCCCAAACCAACACAGCTGATTATTTGGAAAGCCCTTGGAGAGGGTCTAAATTCAATGGCTCTTGAAAACAGGCACAGAGATTGTGTTGTGTGTTTAACCTGCACCCATTGATTGTGATTTAGGCAGCCAGCCAATTTAATTCCAACTGCTAATGTAGTGGTTTTGACTTTGAGCCAGCTAACACACTGTTGATTGACCACACACATCTGAAAGAGGTCAAGCTCATGAGTGTGTTATAAGCACTAATTACTACCTGAATATATTCTGCTTAAAAACAACTAAGCAGACCTTCGTAAACTGGACATGAGACCAGAAGAAATAGTAACAGAAGCAAGCCTTTCGACCCCTTGATCCTGACCCACCAATATCAGCAGTATCTTGACCGATACGTTATTCTTCACATTCAAATTCCCATAACACTTTATTCCCTGATTGATCAAGAATCTATCTCAGCCTTTAATAAATACACAATGACTTTGTTCCCACAGCTCTCTGCGTCAAGGAGTTCCAATGGCTCACAGTCCTCCGAGAGAGGAAAGTCCTCCTCATTTCGGTACAGTGCCAGGAGCAGGCACTAGCTGTCATGTAGCAGGTGACTCTGTCCTGGTAAATATTGAAGTGAAACATACCAGGGAATGTGCTGTCTCCAAGACTTTCAAACATTGCGCTGGAAACAATGAAAAGATGAAAAGGGCGAGAGGTGCTCTGCTTCTAAACAATGTCTGAAAGTTCTTAAGGTGCAGGTTAAGTCACATGACCAAAGCTAAGAATGAAGCCCCAATGCTTACTCAAGTAGTTAAATACATCTTTAAATTCTCTACTGACAGTGCCACTAGCCTTAGACACTAATCAATGCATCATAGACCCACTCATTTCTCAATGATTACTAACAATTAGGATTCCAACCTAGTTTACATATTAACCACACCTCTTTCACACACTTAACACTGCTACAAATCTCACAACCTCACTCACTGATGTTTGCACAATGTTCAGTATCATTCACAACTCCTCAGATATTGAAGCAGTTCATGTCCAAATGCAACAGGGACTAATGCCAAGCTTGGGCTGATGAGTAGCAAGTAACATTCACACCATTCAAATGCAAGGTAATTACCATCTCCAGCAAGTATGCACCCAAACCCTGTCCACCATCTGCAAGGTACAAGCCAGCAGTGTAATGAAATACTCCCCACTTGCCTGGATGAGTGCCACCCAACAACACTTAAGAAGCTCAGCACCAACCAGGACTAAGAAGCCTCTTGACTGAGACCACATCAACTAACTTCTAGATTCATTTCCTTCACATCTGACACACAGTGGCAACATTGTGTACTGTTTATAAAATGTATTGCAGTGACTTACACAATACCTTCCAAAGCCACAACCACTTCCATCCAGAAGGACAAGGGCAGCAGATAAATGCGAACACCACCAACTTCAAGTTCCCCTTGAAATCACTCACCATTGTGACTTGGAAATATATCACCATTCCTTCAGTGTCATGAGGTCAAAATCCTGGAACTCCCTCCTCAAGGGTATTGTGGATCTGCCTACAGCACATGGACTAAATTGGTTCAAGAAGGTAGCTCATCATTATCTTCTCAAGGGAACTAAGGATATGTGATAAATACTGACACAGCCAGCTACAACCCCATCCCACGAATGAATAAACAACAAAAAAACTATAGAGATAAACAACTGCACCTCCCAGTCGCGAACCATTTTAACTCCCCCGTTCCATTCCTCAGATGACTTGTCCGTCATGGGCCTCCTGCAGTGCCACAATGATGCCACCCGAAGGTTGCAGGAACAGCAACTCATATTCCGCTTGGGAACCCTGCAGCCCAATGGTATCAATGTGGACTTCACAATCTTCAAAATCTCCCCTTCCTCCACTGCATCCCAAAACCAGCCCAGCCTGTCCCCGCCTCCCTAACCTGTTCTTCCTCTCACCTATCCCCTGCTCCCACCTCAAGCCGCACCTCCGTTTCCTACCTACTAACCTTATCCCGCCTCCTTGACCTGTCCGTCTTCCCTGGACTGACCTATCCCCTCCCTACCTCCCCACCTATACTCTCCTCTCCACCTATCTTCTTTTCTCTCCATCTTTGGTCCGCCTCCCCGTCTCTCCCTATTTATTCCAGAACCCTCTCCCCATCCCCCTCACTGATGAAGGGTATAGGCCTGAAATGTCAGCTTTTGTGCTCCTGAGATGCTGCTTGGCCTGCTGTGTTCATCCAGGTTCAAACTTTGTAATCTGTAGAGAATTGTTTGCAAGTTTATTAAATTTCAACTAATTTGCTCCATCAAAGGTAGGCTTACAGAAACCTTCGAAGGAAGGGTACATATAAACATATCCGGCATGATCTACCAGTCATTCATATTTCTCGCATCAGTATCATAGAAAGAGTTAGGGGAGACGATGGCCTAGTAGTATTATTGCTGGACTGTCAACCTAGAAAACATTCTGGGGACCTGGGTTCAAATCCTGCCATAGTAGATAGTAGAATTAGAATTCAATAAATATCTGGAATTAAGAATCTAATGATGACTATGAATGCATTATCAGAAAATAACCCATTTGATTCACTAATGTCCTTTATGGAAGGAAACTGCCATCCTTAACTGGTCTAGCCTACATGTGACTCCAGACCCACGGCAATGTGGTTGACTCTTAACTGCCCTCTGGTCAATTTGGGATGGACAATAAATGCTGCCTAGCCAGCGACACCCTCATTTATGTGGGTCACCTGGTTGACCATCCTTCACCCATCTGAGGAAGGGTCACCAGACCTGAAATGTTAACTCTGACCTTTTCTTCACAGATGCTGCCAGACCTGCAGAACTTTTCCAGCAACTTCTGTTTTTGTTCAAGAGAACAATCCATCTGCTTGAATTCTTAACTGGTTCTTGGAGACTCAGCTTCACTAATACATCTATGCCTTGGGAATCATTTTCAGATATGAGCAGTACTGATTGACAGGACAGTTGTATTGGGCTTTTGTTTACATTACATCCAATTAAGGAAGTGTCGTCATTTTTCACTGGGACATGATCTGCTGCCAACTGTTTCTGGCACATCCCACAGTTTGTGCACCCAGAGGAGACAGGCACATCCCGCAGTCTGGGCACCCCATGGAGATAGGTACAGATGTAAACATCTGCAGCTTACACCCGAAACCTCAGAAGGCATGATACTCTGACATCACCCAACTGCAGCGCTGGTGGAGATGTAAGGGTATCTGATGTAGATGACTTAGCTCCAGGGGATGGAGTTCCATTCCACACAGAACAAGCACTGAACTGCAACATGTTGCAGGCTCTATCAGGTGTGAAGGAAGCATTGTCGATGTGTTCAAACCCTCAGCACAACACCCTGTTTAGGTTCTGTCAGGGCCACTCAGCTCCGGACCTAATTAAAATTCTTGGCTCAAAAATTGAAAAAAAAACTGAATTCAAGTGAGGGAAGGAGATAGTGACAGCCCTTGACATCAAGGTTGCATTTAACTGTGTGTGGCATCAAGGCACCCTGGCAAAACTGGAATCAACTGGATTCTGGGAGACAAACTCTCCACTGGTTGGAGTCATAACTGACACATAGGAAGATAGCTGTGCTTGTTGGAGATCAGTCATTTCAGCTCCAGGACACCTCTGCAGGAGTTCCTCAGGGTAGTGTCCTCAGCCCAACCATCTTCAGCTGCTTCATCAAAGGTCTTTCCTCCATTATAAGGTCAGAAGTGGGGATGTTTGCTGATAATTGCATAATTTTCTGTACCATTCCCAAGCCCTCAGATACTGAGGTAGTCCATGTTCAAATGCAACAAGATTAAGACAACATCCAGACTTGAACTGACAAGTGGCATGCATTCACAAACAATGCCAGGCATTGACAATCTTCAATAAGAGACAATCCAACCATTGTCCCCTGACATTGAATGGTGTTACCATTACTGAATCACCCACTACCAATATTCTGGGGGTTACCATTCACTGGAAATTGAATTGGACTCATCACATAAATGCAGTAGCTACAAGAGCAGGTGAGAGACTAGGAATATTGTGATGAATAACTCACTTTCTGACTCCCCAAAGCCTGTCCACTATGTACGAGGCAAAAATCAGGCGTGTGAAGGCATACCCCCCACTTGCCTGGAGGGGTGTACCTCCAACAACACTCAAGAAGTTTGACACTATCCAGGACAAAGCAGCTCGCTTGATTGACACCACATCCACAAGCATCCACTACCGCCACCACGGACTCTCGGTAGCAGCAGTGTGTACATTTCTACAAGAAGCACTGCAAAAGTTCACCAAAGAATTTTCACAAAAGCTGAGATTTGGGGCAGAGTCTGCGAAGAGGACATGTTCGAGACCATGACCTCTGGGTTGACAGTCAATGTACCCAGAACCTCGACGTGCACCCGTATCTTCAATGTCGTCCCATATCAAAGCCTTGATTGGAGTCCCCTGTAGCAGGACCAGCCTGCAACCTCATCTTCTGTAGAGTTGGTACACAAACCCACCCTGTAACGCTGGCCACAGCCCACTCATACCCAAAGAAGCAGCAGGCATGATTCCAATTCTTTCTATGAAGGATGAGAGCATGTGTAGGGTCAGGATGAGAACTGGTGGCTACAAGGGTCACGTTAAGTGACGGGGCAAGAGAGTAATGCTGCTCTCTGTATCGACAACTGCAACTGGGAAGGCGGAGGCTCTTAGGTATCTGTTGTCAGACAATCAACAAAGGAAAGTCGGTGTGAAGGAAGTGTGTGATATGTAGGTGACACGTGGATGATAGGTGTAGCTGAGAGTGGGGAGAATGATGTCAATGGCTGTACCTTTTGAACTTGCTCATGATGTCAGGCAGCAAGGCAAGGAAAAGCAGCAAGTTGAGAAGAGGTGAAACATGGAACATGCTAATCTCTGAAATATTTTCAGCAATCAGGGTCGAAATCTGCAAGATTTGCCTCCAGTGGCCCCAAGCTGTTGATAACAATCTCCTCTATGGGATGCCAATTCCCTCACCCACCCCACCCCAAACCCCACTTTCTATCAGGTCTGCTCTAATGCCTTCTTTTGAGTGCCACCTTGAACTGCCGAAGAGAGGGCAGGATGTCAGCAAATGTGTTGTAAGATGTTTGGGTGATACACCTGCCCCAGTTGAATAGCTGGAGGCAAGAGGGCACTGCGGAATCTGGGTGTGAGCATTGGTGCTCCTGTGAGAGTGAGATCAAGAATCTGGATGTGACTTCGAAGCACCCGATGCCCAGAGGCGAAGCTGGGTGGGTGATGTAGGCATGGCATATTGTATAACATGAGAGACTGGTGATGCAGCATGTGCGAGATGCCAGGAGTAGGTGCATTCATTGGGCTTGATCACATGCATGGGGTTAGTAGGCATTTTTTATGGCGCTACTGCCAGCTCCTCAGGGCCTAACTTTAGGAGCTGAGGCCTCCTGCACCCTGAGAAACCATGTTTGTCTTTTCCAGCCCAAGTGCATCATTCCAATATTCTGGAGCCTATTCTCTATTACGATGCTCTTCTATTCTTAAAAGAACAGCCATATTTTTCAGGGCAGCTTCCCTTGAAGAGGAACACACTGCCTTTAAGAAGAGTAGGCTGCCTGTAATAGGTGCTCTCACTAGCCTACTGCTTCCCAGCTTCCTATTGAACACAGAGGCAGATCCTCAACTTGACATGACAATTATTGGAATAAAGTGGCAACGTTGAGATTACATGTGGTCCAGCAACATTGGAACTGGAATGGGCAGATTCCAAACAACAGTCCCCGTGCCTGAAAATGCCAGTTTAATTCCTGATATGTAGACATATTCTTTCTTTTGGCCTAATGCTCCTTCCTTAACGTTGATATCTACCTTTTAAAATTATTTTGCTCCTAATGTTATAACATTTGCAGACTACTTTGTCAGATCACAGTGTACTGTCAATTCAAATCAGCATTTCATTTTACACAGATCTATCTGATAAAAGCATTGGGAGCGCCAGCTATTTGACATCTCAAAGTGTATAGTGGTAAAATATACTGGATTATGAACAGCTCATAATTCTGTTAAACTCCATGATGACAACAGCAGAAAGAACCTAGCGCTGCATCGAACTTTTATTACTTCATTCCATGCTCTTGCCTCACTTCCAGTGCTTAGCCTGGGTCAATCTCCTCTCCTTCACTCTCATCCACATTGTTGCACTTCAACAGTACCATTGAGAAGCTGCAATATCATGTCTGATAACCCAGAGTCTGGGGACATAGGTATGAATCCCATCCATGTGGATCCGGTCCAAGATGGTGGTGGAGTAGGGATCCTTTGCAGGAGCATATCCACTCCAACCACTTTTCTTCTTTTTTACCTCAGTACCTTAGACCTAAAAATGTTCTTACTTTGTCCTGAGTTGGAATGGCTTCGGCAATGGTTGAAGCCCAGTGCACGGACCTCAAGCAGGTCCAGGGTATGAACCTTGAGTGGGCCCAGCACAGAGGAGAGCAAGCCCCTACTTATGTTTCTGGAGCAAGAACAGGACCTGGAATCGGTAGCCGTTACATCGGCAGAGGCAAAATCAGCAAAAGATGGCTCCTGAGAATCAGCAACTTCAATGATGGTTTAGAGATAATGGGAACTGCAGATGCTGGAGATTCCAAGATAATAAAATGTGAGGCTGGATGAACACAGCAGGCCAAGCAGCATCTCAGGAGCACAAAATCTGACGTTTCGGGCCTAGACCCTTCATCAGAGAGGGATGATGAAGGGTCTAGGCCCGAAACGTCAGCTTTTGTGCTCCTGAGATGCTGCTTGGCCTGCTGTGTTCATCCAGCCTCACATTTTATTATCAATGATGGTTTAGTCTGGTGTAGGTGGCGGTAAAGCAGTGGTGGAGGGATAGTGACACAGACGTCATTGACGGTGATGATCTGTCTCAGGACTGATGGACTCTCTTCAAGTTGTATCTTTCTTTTCCTTTTCCTAACTCTTAAATTATTCAAAGTGTTTCATGGTAACAAATGGAAGCTTTTCACTGTATTTTGTTATATTCTTACTGTCAAATATACAAGACAATAAAACCAAAATCAAAAGCAAATCAGATGGTGACTTGAATTCAGTAAAATTGAAAAGTTACCTAATGATGACCGTAGTGACTAATGTCAAAAATTGTACGAACTCATTTCTTTCATTCAGGTTGATTAAGGGAGGAAATTAGTTGTCTTTACTTGGCTTGGTTTACATAGGTGGCATGGTTGCTCAATGGTTAGCACTCCTGCCTCACAGTGCTGGGAACCCCAGTTCAGTTCCAGCCTTGTGTGGACTTTTGTGATTGCTCTATGGGTGTCCTCCGGGTGCTCTGGTTTCCTCTCGGTGCTCTAGTTTCCTCCCACAGTCGAAAGATATGCAGGTTTTATGGATTGGCCATGCGAACATGTCCATTGTATCTGAGGATGTGTAGGTTAGGTGGATTAGCCATGGGAAATGCAGGGTTATAGGGATAGGGTAGGGGGTTGAGCCTAGGTGGTATGCTCTTCAGAAAGTTCATGTGGACTTGTTGGATCAAATAGCGAGCGTTCCTACTGTAAGCATTCTATGATGTAACTCCAGACCCACAGTCATGTGGTTGACTCCTGAAATTGTCCAGCAAGTCATTGGGCATTAGCAACTAAAATTGGTCTTTCTGAGTGATGGCTATGACCCATGCAAAAATACAGAGCCAATACCTGCTCTCCTCTTATTCACATTGAGTACTGGCCTTGCATGCCTCCAATGTAGCTTTGAAATAGTTACATCACACATAGTTATATCACAGATAATAAAGTGTGAAGCTGGATGAACACAGCAGGCCAAGCAGCATCTCAGGAGCACAAAAGCTGACGTTTCGGGCCTAGAGGGGGATGGGGAGAGGGTTGTGGAATAAATAGGGAGAGAGGGGGAGGCGGACCGAAGATGGAGAGTTGCAGTGGGAGAGAGATTCCCTGAGGTTGGTACGGAGGGAGGAGGGTAACTTCTTCAAGTTAGGCATCTCATCCAGCTTCACACTTTATAATCTTGGATTCTCCAGCATCTGCAGTTCCCATTATCTCTAGCTATATCACAGCCTCACTAACTCAAATAATTGATCTCTTTCAGCCCCATAAACCTTTCTGATCTTCTTCTCCACACCTGGTCCTTTGCTCTACCATTGGCAAATTTATATTCAGGTTTCTGGGCACCATTTTTCTCCACCTCTTTTAAGACCCCGATGTAACCTAACAATCTGACTGAGCTTCATAATTAGAATTATTAGAACTAAATTTGGTTGTCATGTGTACTCGAGGACAAGGAAACAGGAGCACAACAAAAAGCTTATGATGTAGCCATTCCTGATGCCATCACTGGTACAAGGTTCCTTGGTTAAAAATCTCAGTAAAAAAAATAGAAAAAGAAATAAATTAAAATTTCAACATTACAGTTCATCTCAGTATAAAGTAGTAAATAAGAAATAAAGCTAAAAGTTCCAAAATCCTTCTTTAGTCATGGGCCTGCAATTTCTCTCTTCTAGGCTTTCTCCACAAGGGCTCGATCGGTCTTCTGCGCCTGGGCTTGATTGTTCTCCCTCACTGGTCTTGATCTCTCTCCTGCACTGGGTTTGATCTCTCTCCTGCACTGGGCTTGATCTCTCTCTCATGCTGGGCTTGATCTCTCTCTCATGCTGGTCTTGATCTCTCTCCTGCACTGGGCTTGATCTCTCTCCTGCACTGGGCTTGATCTCTCTCTCATGCTGGGCTTGATCTCTCTCTCATGCTGGGCTTGATCTCTCTCTCATGCTGAGCTTGATCTCTCTCCTGTGCCTGGGTTTGATCTCTCTCCTGTGCTCGGCTTGATCCCTCTCCTGTGCTCGGCTTGATCTCTCTCCCATGCTGGGCTTGATCTCTCTCCTGCGCCTGATCTTAATCTTTTTCCTGTGCTGGGCTTGATCTCTCTCCCACATTGGGCTTGATCTCTCTCCTGCACTGGGCTTGATCTCTTTCCTGCGCTGGGCTTGATTTCTCTCACATGCTGGGCTTGATCTCTCTCCCATGCTGGGCTTGATCTCTCTCCTACGCTGGGCTTGATCGCTCTCCCGTGCTGGGTTTGATCATTCTCCTGCACTCTCGTCAATCTTTTATTGCTCAGCCTCACATTTTCAGACAATCAGGGCACCTTGCTTTGTAACCCTGGGTTCTCGTTTTGCTGATTTCTGTGACGAAAGCAGCAGCGTTTTATTACAGCCATCTGAACATGAAAAAGCCCCAAAGAAAACAGCGGGCCCTAACCATTACTGGAAAGAGCATTCATTGCAAAAAAGAAAAGACATACTTATGAACCTTGAATTTGGTCACGAAAACCAAGACAAATACACATAAATTATTCGCTGTATCGGTTGGACAAAAGGCAGAACTGAAAGGAAAGTAATTCCCACTCCGCTGGGTGACAGACAATCGAAAATTACATCTTTAAAAATAATTCTCAGATAAAAATGCATTTCCATAGAAACTGGTTCATAAAATGTTGGCAGGAAATGATTTGCTTCACTATTCCTAATCTCACTTTGACCTCCTGTTACATACAATGATGGAGCAGGGATAGACTATTTAGCTCAGGAGTCTTCTCTGTCATGCAGTAAGACCACAGCTGATCTGATTTTAACGTCAAATCTGCACTTCCCCCACCTCTGACCAACACAACACAAATCCATTTCAACCTTATGCATGTTCACAGGTCCTGCTTCCTCCACATTATCATGAGGTGAGTTCTGAAGACTCATGGCCGCTCAGTAAAAATAGTAATCACCTCGTCTCTGTTTCAAATGGGTGAGTCCTGATTTTTAAACAGTGACTCCAAGATCTAGTTTCTTCTAAAAGATGATCCTCTCCATATCTGCCCTGGGAAGACCCCTCAAGAACCTATATGTTTCAATAAAGTTGTCTATTACACTTCCAAACTCCAGTCAATACAATCTGAGCCTGTCTAAGCCTTCCTCTTTAGGCAACCCATTCAATTTTCAATATCCCTTGGTTGGCAGATTTCCCATGGCTGCGGTCACAACAAAACAGCCTTTGCCCTGCAACTAAATCCTCAGTGAGTCAGGTTCTAGTAGCTTGAAACAAGCCTTAATAAACAGAGAGCAACAACAATATATCGCTCATTCAAACGTTCAACAAATGGTGAGAACTCCATGCATCTGCTTCCTCCACAAATTCCATTTCATCTGCTCCGAATTGTTATCCCTCAGAGGTGATATGGTGAATCTACTTCATGTGGTGTACAATTATTCTCTGGTTCACTACTTGTATCTGTGGATTGATCTATCCTGACTGAGTTTGATTGCTTCCGGGCATGGACTTAGGGAAAACTAAATAAATTGAAGTAGGCTCTGAAGAAGGATCTCTGGACTTGAAACTTTAACTCTGCTTTATCTCCATAGATGCTGCCAGACCTGTTAAATTTCCACAATTTCTGTTTTTGTTTCAAATCTCTGTCATCCGCAATTCTTTGTTTTATTATAATAAACCAGGGATGTTGCTTGAAGCTACCGCAGGAATGCAGACATATTTTAAAACTCTGACAAAAAAGCCAAGATATCAGCAGGCCATTCAGCCCTTCAAGCCTGCACTACTATTTAATAAGATCACAGCTGGTCTGTTTCTATTAACATTATTCTTAGGTTTTTGTTGAGCATGCAATCCGTCTACCTCCACCTTAAAATCTTCAGTGGCTGCACCTTCACTGCCAACTGAGGCAGAGAGTTTCAAAGTTGCACAACCTCAGAAAAAGAACATTTTTTCATCACTGGCCTAAAGGGGTGACACATAAATTTAACGCAGTCTGCCTTTAATCTTTTTCACTCTTGTTTCATCTTGGCCTCCCTTTCACAGGCTTGGCAGAACTTGCATTATACTGAAACATTTGAGAATAATTTAAAATTTAGATTCTTAAAGTCCTATTTGTGATATCACAATTCCATTGATTAACAGCATTTATTCCTTGTAAGTGACTGCACTTAGTGCACTTACATTATTCTGAATACTTTTGAAGCATTCAGTTGTAGCTAACTGGTGGCCTTATGGTAGAGACATTGGATGAGTGATGCATATGCCCAGTTTCATGGACTGGGGCCTGGATTCAAATCCTATTGCAGAATCTTGTAGAATTTAAATTTGATGAATAACAACTGGAATATAAAGGAATGTCAGTTATGGTGACCATGAATGTTTGTTGTATAAGCCATCTTTATTAAAATGCCCTTACTGTATGGAAATAGGCCCTTCAGCCCAACCAGTCCACACTAACCCTCAGAACATCCCACCCAGACCCATCACCTTAATCTACACATCCCTGAGCACGATGGGTAATTTAGAATGGCCAATCCACCTAGCCTGCACGTTTTTGGAGTGCAGGAGAAAGCCAACACAGGCACAGGGTGAATATGCAAACTCCACACGCAATTGCCTAAGGGTGGAATCAAACCCAGGTCCCTGACACTGTGAGGCAACAGTGCTAACCACTGAGCTACCATGTCTCACTGGTGCTTTTTAAAAGGGTGAATCTGCCATCCTTACTCATTCTGGCCTAAATGTGACTCCAGACCAAAATAATATGACACCAAATAGCCTATCAACTCAGTGCAAGGGCATTTAGAGATGCTCAACAACTTGTGGCCTTGCCACCAACACCAAATGCTATGAATGAATAAAGAACAAAATAAAGTTAAATTGAAAACAAGTTACACAAGTGTTGAGGGCAAACATCAAAAGCACACAGGTGAGGTGCAAATTAAACTGGGAGCACCACAACAGGAATAAATGTAACTGCAAAGAATATATTTAGCGAGTAGAACCAGTGGGACATGATGGGCCAAATGGCCTCCTTCTGCACATAACAACTCTGTGAGATTGTAGTGTACATTTATCTGTTGAAGCCGTCCATATCAAGTCAATGCAGCAAGAATGCGCTGCCAATGCAGCAGGTGTCAGTCAGATCTGCAAAACATTTCTCCTGTGTACACAGTTATCTTGTGCAGTTCCTCGCTGTGAGTGTGGAAACACTTTAAATCAAACTCTTCAGGATGTTATTACACACCTCTGCTCCTGACTTGAACTGGGCCCTCCTGGCTCAGAGATAGTGTCACTAATCCCACACCACAAACACACCTCTGGGAGTGTTAGATTTCTGAATGTAGGTCCTGCACTGCCAATTCCATGTCCTCTGATGAGATTTTATAATCTCTGCTTATAAAAGAGCATCTAGCTACCAGCGCAGGCATTACTCCAATGAGATAATTGACTTCTAGTGCTTTGCCTGTAATTGTACTATATTGTTTTAATCTGCACCAAAATCAATAGCTATCAGAAGTTCCATCTTTTTGTATACCATATTAATTAGCAATCTTGAGTGTTGGCACTTGTTTTGAAATTGAATACCAATTTGGCGTATTGACAGGAACGGACTGAGGACATATTTTGATGCTGGGTTTACATCATTATGTTGCATTCAAAAACTTACGTGATGAGCATTCGCATTTGTTTCATGACCTTTTTCTTTGTCACCTTGGCCTAAAAAATCTACTATCACCACTTACTCAGAGTTTATCATCTAAATTCACCAGCATATATTCCACATCTACATGAGGAGAGCTGCTAATGTAGCTGCGAAGCTGAGCTTATGCTCTAAAGAAAAGTCACTTTGAATTTACAGTGTCAAATCTGTTTCTCTCTCCAGGAATGCAGCCAAATCTGCTGAGTTTCTCCAGCACTTACTATTTGAACTACCCCAAAGCAGCCTGCTGAAACCTTCTGAAGTAGTATCATTTATGATGTGAAGGCACCGGTGTTGGACCAGAGTGGGCAAAATCAGAAGTCACACGACACCACTTTATAGTTGAACAGGTTTATTTGACATGGCAAGCTTTCGGAGCATAGCTCCAGCGTCAGGTGATGCTCAGTTCTGGAGCCATCTCTAAAAACTTCACACCTTTCCTAACATGCAGTGCTGAGAACTGGATGTGATACTCCATCAGAAAGCGAACAAATGTTTCAAACTCAGAAATTGTCAGAGAAACTCAGGTCTAGCAGCATCTATGGAGAGAGAAACAAAGTCAACGTTCAAGACATAAATAAGCGTTCTTCAGAACTTCCTTTAAAATTGGTTCAATGTAACTTCCTGCTCTTTTGTCATAAAACTCAGGTTTCGTAAGCCTGCATCTTTGAAACTTCTCTCTGTAAGCATTCCCTATGGACATTATCTTTGATTATATTTTCATTACATTCTTTTCTGCTACACTTGCTTGCTTTCATTAATGTTAATATAATATTTAAAGTTAAAAAATGTGGCAGACATTAGTGGTAAGCCAATGTATTGGGAAAGCTTTGAAAGTCAACAAAAGGCAACCAAAAGAAAAGGAAAAGAAATAAGGTGAGAGGAAAACTTAGAAAATAATTTACAAGTGGACTGTAGGAGCTCCTTTAATTGTATGAAATGAAGAGACAGGCCGAAGTGAACCGAGACTCCTGAGAGAATAAGGCTGGGGAAATGTTAATGTGGAGCAAGGAAATTGCAGAAGAGTTGAATAACTACTTGAATAGGTGAATAAATAGCTCTAAGAGTTGTAACCCTGTGGAATACTTTACCAGAAATGGTTGCCAAGGCTGTGTCATTAAATACATGCAAGGCTGAGATAGATTTTTAGTCAGTAAGGCTGATAAGGCAGGTAAGTGGAGTTGAGGACTAACAGATCAGCAATGATTTCATTGAATAACGGAGCAGACTCAATGGGCTGAATGGCCTACTTTTGCACCTACTTCTTATGCCCTTATGGTCCATGCTGTTGGGAATTCTGATCCTTCGAGAATCCACCAATATTTGACCAACTGCATCAGAAATTGGAGAGAGAATAGGCTACATGAGCCAAAGGCTGCTTCACTGTACATCAAGACTATAGCTCATTATTTATATCGGCTCAATTTTCATCGCCCCCCAAAATTCCCTGCTTCTTTTAATGTCCAAAATCTTGCTCCAGAACCCTTTGGCGTAGAAAGTATCAAAGCTTCACAATTGTCAAAGTGACACACTTTCTCTTCATCTCGCTGCTAAGTAGTCAGCCTCTTTTACTGTGTGATATAATTTACCTCTAGCAGGATATTGTATCTGACATGACATTGCTAATATAATCTGTTATAACTCTAGAAATTGGCATTAAAGAATCCAACAGACATTTATTACAACTAACTGTAACAGACATTAGATTATAATTAAGCAGCATGCTTCTAGTGGTGTCTCATGCTTCAAGTGGTCTTGGGGTAAGATATAATGGAAGTGTCAATAACAAAGTGCGATAATTTTAAAATGAAAGGCAGGAGCATCAACGGGGCAAGACTTTTTCACCCAGAGGGCAGTGAGAGTCTGGAATGCATTGTGTAGGAAGACAGTTGAGGCAGGAAACCTCACAAACTTTAAAAAGTACCTGAATAAACACTTGAAATATCATAATATTCGGGGATAAGGGCCCAAAGTATGGGACTGGTATAGGTATTAGGAAACTTTTGGCGGTACAGAATGATGGGCTATGATCCTATGATTCTAAAATGAAGCCTTTGTATCTGAGGTCACATACATGTTACATCAATGATGTCCCGAGCATGTTTCTTAAAGGGACACTATTATCCTAACAGTGAGACATCACACAGCACTGAGAATTTGTGCTCTCCTGTTCTACACAGTGCAGCCTGGGTAAACAGCCTCTTATCATCTTCCAGATCAAACTCTCAAAGAATTCTTCTTTATATCTCTGGTGAGTTCTGCTGAGAGAAATTCTTTGGTAAGTTTAAATAAGAACTAGTTTATTACTTATTAAGAAATTATATACAGTGTTGCAGCAGTCTAACCATTTCTGCTGAAGACATTCTGATTTGTTCTCTGAAGTGATCTCTCATATCGTCGCCGTGGGGCCATGTCACATTGTCTCAGACATTAACACTTTCAAAGGAAAGCAAAATACTATGAATGTTGGAAATCTGAAACAAACAGAGAATGCTGGAGAAACTCAACAGGAAACTCAACACCCGTAGAAAGAAACGTAGAATTCTGAAGAAGAGTCATAACAGACTCGAAGCATTAACTCTGGAGAACTCTGCTGGAGAAATTCAGCAGATGGAGACAGAAACAGAGTTAGCACTTCAGGTCTGTCATGACTCTCCTTTCCCACAGTTCCCACAGATGCTGCTGGGCCAGTTGAGCTTCTCCAGCATCCTATGTGGTTGTTTCATTAACGCTTTTACTGCACTTTTTACATGTTCCAATGAGATTACTCCTCTACAAAGCCCTGAGATAAGGATTGGAATATCAGCTTGTGTGTACAAGAAACTAACTTTGGCAACATTCAGGACCTAGCATTTACCAGCATGGTGCAATTCCAGTAATAGTCACAATCAGCTAATGCTTCGAGTCTGTTATGACTCTTCTTCAGAATTCTACGTTTCTTTCTACAGGTGCTGTCAGACCTGTTGAGTTTCTCCAGCATTCTCTGTGTTTGTTTCAGATTTCCAACATTCATAGTATTTTGCTTTCCTTTGGAAGTGTTAATGTCTGAGACAATGTGACATGTCCCCACGGCGACGATATGAGAGATCACTTCAGAGAACAAATCAGAATGTTTTCAGCAGAGATGGTTAGACTGCTGCAAAACTGTATAAAATTGCTTAATAAGTAATAAACTAGTTTTTACTTAAACTTATCAATGAATTTCTCTCAGCAGAACTCACCAGAGATATAAAGAATTCTTTGAGAGTTTGATCTGGAAGGTGATAAGAGGCTGTTTACCCAGGCTGCACTGTGTAGAACAGGAGAGCACAATTCTCAGTGCTGTGTGATGTCTCACTGTTAGGATAATAGTGTCCCTTTAAGAAACATGCTCGGGACATCATTGATGTAACATGTATGTGACCTCAAATATAAAGGCTTCATTTTAGAATCATAGGATCATAGCCCATCATTCTTACATGTTTATTGTATGGTCCCAAGAACAGATGAAATCATTTGCATTGGACTTTTCAAACACAGAATTCTGCTCCGATGATGTCCTTTGGGACATTTAATGATGATGCTGACTGATAAGCGTAGCATCAAATCATGACTATTTTAACACTTTGGCTGATCTTACACACAACTTTGTGGCACCCTGAAATGATCAGACACCTATAGCTTTCAGTGAAACATGACTGCACCCTTTTACAGGAAAGACATTGTTAAACCAGAAAGCGTGCCAAGAAAATTTATGAGAATGTTGCCAGGACTTGAAGGCCTGAGTTATAGGGAGAGGTTGGCCAGGATAGGACTTTATTCCTTGGAACATAGGGGTGACCTTAATGAGGTGTATAAAATCATGAACGACATAGATAAGATGAATGCATATAGTATTTTTTCCAGGGATGAGGAAATTGAAAACTAGAGGGCAAAGGTTTAAGGTGAGAGCGGCTAGATTTAAGAAAGACCTGAAGGGCCATTTCTTCTCGCAGAGAATGGTGTGTATATGGAATGGGTTGCCAGAGAAAGCGGTTCAGGCAGCACAATAACAACATTTAAAAAACATTTGGATAGGTGCATGGATGGGAAGGGTTTAGAAGGATATGGACCAAATGTGGGCAGTTGGAACGAGCTGAATGGGCACCATGGTCAGCATGGACCAGTTAGGGCCAAAGGTCCTGTTTCCATGCTGTATTATTCTATGAGTCTTTGGCTGTAAGAGGGGCTCTCTCGCATTGTTGCATTCTTGGAGTGAGCGGGGACGACACAGTTTCTTTGGGGAATTGAAGTTGTTGTCTTCCTCGGATTTATGTGAAGCCCTCTCCTGAAAGTGCTGGGCACAGACTCCAAATATCCAATTGCAGCTCAGAACCTAACACTTTGTTCATTTAAGCCATGCTGTGAAATGAAGGAATGGACAACTGTCTTGTTATCTATTTCTTTTCAATTGCCACTTCTGCAGGTACACTACGGAAAGAGGGAAAAAGCAAATAAACGCAGGGTTGATCAGGTGAGATTTCTGAGCCAAGGTAAACGATACTGGTATGTGCAATCTCTGCCAATGCCAACATTTTCCCTTTGAAAATTGAGTTCTAGATAATGGCCTGAAAATCAGCGATGCTTGTTCTGGCTTTGCTCCAGCTACTTATAATTGATTCCACTGTGCAGGAAACTATCAGGGACATGTAATGAATGCGAACAACCAGTACTTTGTAACTCTTTACATTACCAGTGCAACCTGAGCCTTGTTAGAATTGCAGACATACTCTCTGTCAAGTCTCTCTAACAGAAAGGGAAGAATTTGCAGGACTGATTAAATGGACTGTGTAGTGATATGAAAGAGGTCTTTCAAATTATGCATCGAATAAAGGTGAGCAAGATGTTTCTGCTTGATGAAGGGATAGGTAGCAGAATTCAGGGCTAAGCATATAAAAATACATCACTCTTTCATAAATCCCAAAACACAGTCAGCAGTACAGAAGAATATAATACTTAGAGGTTGAAATTTACCAGGAGAACAAGTAAAACTTTGCAGAATCTAAGGAAGTTAAATCTGGACAGGATTACAGAAGAGATTATATATGATCGGTGGGGAAAAAAAATCCATTAATGGTTACATAGTCTTTCTCATCTTATTCAAAGATGTGCGTGTTATGTGGATTAGCCATGCTAAATTGTCCATTCTGGACAGGGATGTTGAAGCTAGGTGGATTAGCCATGGTATATGCACTGTTACAGGGATAGGGTGGGGATGTCAGTCTGAGTAGGATATCCTTCGGAGGATTGGCGCAGGCTCAATGGGCTGAATGACCTCTTTCTACATGGTAGTAATTCTGTGTTTCTTTGTTTTCTTATGTTCTTGCATTCTCATTTTCAAGGGAAGCTGTCAATCGCCATGGTTTACCTTCATCCAGAAGCAATACAATAAGGAAAGTTTCTACCATTTTTCAAAATAGCCACAGAATCTGAAATTATTTGAACCAAGCTGTTAAGAGTCTATCTGAATTGTAAATTAATCAATCATAAAAATACAAAATAGCAGATCATGCGACATAGTGACCCTTAACCTGTATAAAAATTGCGGTGTAGCTGACAGACATGAAGGAGATATGCAGATGAAGAAAAGCAATAAGACTGCACTTGACAAAGGAGCAGTGCTCCAAAAGCTTGTGATTTTAAATAAACCTGTTGGACTATAATCTGGCATTGTATGACTTCTGACTTTGTCCACTCCTGTGCAACACCGACAGTTCCACATTAAGGATAACCAGTGCCACATTTGTGTGAGTAATGATGTGACTCCTAGTGGTTTTGTAAAATGCATCTCTGTTATACTTACTCAATATATTCTGCAGCTTGTAACTACTTCAGCCAAGGGTTCTGCTGATTCCGTGTGCCCCACCTGTCTGTTTTACACGATCCTCAGACATCTACTGAAGCTCATCTGCACCTACTCTGTGACATCCATCATCCAGTTATGCTCATCTCGACCCTTCTACAGAAGATCTTTGCAGCTTTTCAACCTGGATAAATTGCCCAAAGCACTGGCATTCCCCTTTCTGAATGTCAATTTTAACAGCTCTTCTTGTTTGCTATTTTCAGCTCTTAATTTTTTATTTGCTCAATACACACAGCTGTTATTGAATGCCATGGCATTTACAATACAAAGGTCTGTTTTTTTTCCCACAGATCTGTACTTATTGTCCAGAGTTCTGAGAAAGACAAGAATTTGGATGAAGTGTAGCATCTTATGAGATTTTTCTTTGTTATGAGCTCGGATTTTCTTGTTGCTAACATATCCTTCATCGTCTCAAAATTATGATGTGGAGGTGCAGGTATTGGACCAGGATGGACAAAGTCAGAAGTCATTTGTCACCAGGCCATAATCCAACAGGTTTATTTGAAATCACAAGCTTTTGGTACACTGTTCCTTCACCTGATGAAGGACCAGCGCTCAACAAACTTATGATTTCAAACAAACCCTGTTGGACTGTAACTTGGCGTTGTATGCCTTCTGGCTTTCACAAAGTTACTTCTGGCTATCTCCATCCATCTTCTGATTTCAGCATCACAACTTCCATCCACTGAAACCATTTATTCCAGCAATTTGCAGTAGTTGCACGGTCATCATTAATTTTGAATTCATATTCTGCCTTCTTCCATGGTGGGATTCAAATCTCAGTCCACTGAGCATTACCTGGGTTCTCTGGATGAATAGTCTAGTGAAAATAGCAATAAAACATCACCTTCTCCAATGTGACACCGTCCACTTCAATCTTCGGTCTCATTTCTTCCAATTTATTTCTTCCAACTAGTGTGTCTTTTTGATTTTACACCCAATCTATATTCTAAACTTGGAGATTTTACTCGGTCTACATTATTTTTGTAGGTTGTTTTTAGATGCTGCTATGTTTATGCCTCCATTTTCCACCCTCTGAAATATATTTAATTATCAGAGTATTTATACTGTATAGAGATTGAATAATTGGTTGATTAAAAATACGTAAAGATTGAATGAGTAGTGACAGAACACATTTAAATTGAAATTTACTGTTGCATTTTAAATTTCATTCGCCCGTTAATTTCTAAGTTTGTCAGACTTTGTATTGGTCTGATTCATGTTGAAATAAAAGAGAATCATTAGTAATATCTTCACTTGAGGGTCATTTATTAAATTTGGTTCTTTTAGTCTGCCCTTCCCAATGCAGATGTAATGGTACCTCATTGATGAGTTTAAAGGGGATGTTACACAACCTTCTAAAGTAATGAGTTCCAGTGTCATCACAAGTCTTCCAATACACTTCCAACAAAAAAAAAACAGTTGAGGTTCAAGAAAGTCTTGTTGGCCTGAAAGATGTGATTGAAATTTGTCCAAACACAATCATTAATGTCCAGTAAGAGGAGGACAATATTGTGGTCACCCATCCTGCAAAAGCAAATGCCAAACCAATGCAGAACTCTATCAATAAATATGGACCAGGTTATCTGTAGGGTAACCCCCAAAAATGAGGACGGGAAAGCAAAATAGACCACTTCAATTATTATCAGTTTTGGAGATAAGATTTAACTACAGGATGGACAAGGTGGGATGGCTTTACTCATGAAGAAAACGTTATTGTCCTGCATTTCTGGCATGTTCCTCTTATTCAGTCAATTAATCTCCATAGTTGAAGCATGGTGAGTGTGTGCAGCTATGTCTTGAACATTAAAATATATTTTTTGCAACTTTCTGCAATCAGTTTCATTGCTGACAGGAGCTTGATGCATCAAATGCAAAGACAATTACTCTAATGAGATTGGAGGGAGAGTATTTGCTTGAAAAAAGGAATTTGCGTAGCCAGGGAACAAAGACCAAAACAAATCAATGTTGGCAACCTGCGTGAGCATCAGATTTAACTCATTTGTTTATTTACTGGAGAAGAACATCTGATTAGTTTCCACGTTCAGTTCAGAGAGTCAGAAATCAGGTAGTACGTACCAGGAGTCAAACTTCTCATCCTCAAAGAGCTGGAGAAGCAATCTCTATCTTTTGGAGTCAAAAATATATTTGACTAAGCTTTCTTCATCCATTAACGTTGCATTATAAATATACTAAGGGAAGTATGATAGACATTTCTGAGCAGTTGATTTTAAAAATCTTGAATTGCTTTAAAATAAGTCTGGTGTTTGCCATAGGCCCATTCGCTGCTGTGGCTGTTGCACAATGGGTTTCAATGGGGATAAACTGAATTGGCCGAATGGCCTTTGTACCAGCACATGTTTTTGATTGTGGTTCATAGATTCACAGGTTCATACAGCACAGAAAAAAGCCCTTTGGTCCATTGAGTCTGTACCAATATAACTATCATTAAAACTGTGCTATTCCCAATTTACTACACTCGTCCCTAATTCTTGAATGTTTTGATATTTGAAGTTCTTATCCACTAACTTCTCAGGCACCTGCTGAGTGAAAAAAAAAACTGTTTCCCAAATCTCCTCTGAGTCTCTCGCCCCTGACCCTAAAACTATGCCCTATTGAGGTTGACTCATCAACTAAGGGAAACAGATGCCACTTATTCACCTGTCCATATCCCTCATAATCTTATATATCTCAATCATGTCCCCCCTCAGTCTACTCTGCTCAAAAGAAAACAGTCTAACCTATCTAGTCTCTCCTTAGACTCAAATTTCTCAATCCCAGGCAACACCCTGGTGAACCTGCTCTGTACCCCCTTGATAGAGACGACGAAAGCTTCAACCATTATGGACCACCATTACTCAACACTTAATTACAGAAAAAAAGTACAAGGTGATGTTATCCGTTTGACATATTCAGGCTTTGGGTTAAATCCAGCCAGTTTTGGCAATGTAACAACAAAACACTTATAGATAATATTAATCAACCTGTTCAGGGATGTTATTACACTTCTGTGGATAAGATGGGACTTGAACCAAAGCCTCCTAGTTCCAGCTCAAGTCAGGAACACTACCAGTGAACCACAAGAACTTTTAACAAAAGCATTTATATCATACATTTAGTGCAGTATCACATCATAAGCCATTCTACAGATTTGCTATCCATCAAAATTCAGCCTGAGTCACAAATGGCCAAAAGCTTAGTCAAAAAGTAAAAATGTTAAGAAATATTTTAAAGTAAGAGAGATAGAGGGATAGAGAGATGTGAAAGATTAGGAACTAGATTCTGGAGTTTGAGGCTGTGATAACTAAATGCACAACCACCCCTGTTGTAGACATTTCAAATCAAGGATTCCCAAGAGGCCAGAATTAGTTAAGTGGAGGGCTGAAGGCCGAGTGGAGAGAGAGTTTTCCTGAGAGTGGAAAATAGTGACAAGGGAAAAAACGCTAGAGAATAGCAGGTGGTGACAAAGAGAAAAAAAAAACTAGGAATACACCAACAATCAAGACACAATGTTAAAAATATATGATAAATACAAAACTGAAGGCTCTGTATCTGAATACATGTAGCTATCAAAACAAAGTAATTGAATTGCTGGCACACAACTGAAGTAAATAAATAGGACTTGATGGCCATTATGGAGACTTAGTTTCAAAATGACAAGAATTAGATCCTGCATACTGCAGTTTTTATAACCTTCAAGAAGGATAGGAAGCTAGGGAAAGGTGGAGGGATAAAAAGCACTGGTAATAAAGCATGACATTTGTGTAATGATTAGAGATAATCTTGATTCAGGAGATGGAGAATCTGGTTGGGTGGAGACAATGAATTATAAGGGAAAACAGTCATTCTTAAGAGTGGCGAACAGGCCCACTAATAGTCACCTCTATGTGGGGCAAAGTGTACAAGAAAGACTATTGGATGCTTGTGTTAAATGGATGGCAATTGAGGTGGTCTTAATTTACTCATAAACTGGAAAAATCCAACTGGCAGCAGCAGCCAGGATGAAGGGTTCACAGAATCCTTTCAACATTGTTTCTTAGAACACAACATTTTGGAATTGACAACACAGTAGTTTATATTCAAACTGGTATTGTATAATGTCACAAGAATAATTAAACACTTTCCAGTGTGAAGTATTCCTGGACAACAGCAATAGCAATATGATTGCATTTTGCATCCAGTTTGAAAGGGAGAAAATTGGGTTTAAGGTTAGTATTTAAAACTGAAATAAGGGCAGCCAGAGCATGAAAGCACAGCTAGTTCAAGTCATCTGGCATGCTAGGCTAAGGGGTGGATGAATTGGACACAGATATTTAAGGTGATTTTTCAGGATTCTCAGAATATATATGTCCCTACCATAAAGAGAAATTCTCAAAAAGGCACCCAACATCTGTGATAATGGGAACTGCAGATTTAGGAGAATCCGAGATAACAAAGTGTGGAGCTGAATGAACACAGCAGGCCAAGCAGCATCTTAGGAGCACATAAGCTGACATTTCAGGCCTGGACCCTTCATCAGAAAAGGGGGAGGGGGAGAGGGTTCTGAAATAAATAGGGAGAGAGGGGGAGGCAGTTTGAAGATGGATAGAGGAGAAGACAGGTGGAGAGGAGCCAGACAAGTTAAAGGGGCAGGGATGGAGCCTATAGAGGTGAGTGTAGGGGAGGTAAGGAGGGGATAGGTCAGTCTGGCGAGGATGGACAGGTCAAGGGGGCGGGATGAGGTAAGTAGTTAGGAGATGGAGGTGCAGCTTGAGGTGGGAGGAGGGGATAGGTGAGAGGAAGAAAAGGTTAGGGAGGCGGGGATGAGCTGGGCTGGTTTTGGGATGCAGTGGAGGGAGGGGAGATTTTGAAGCTGGTGAAATCGATATTGATACCATTGGGCTGCAGAGGTCCCAAGTGGAATATGAGTTGCTGTTCCTAGAAATAGGAGGGGGGAGTTGAAATGGTTCACGACTGGGAGATGCAGTTGTTTATTGCGAACCGAGGGCAGGTGTTCTACAAAGCGATCCCCAAGCCTCCGTTTGGTTTCCCCGATGTTGAGGAGGCCACAACGGGTACAGCAGATGCAGTATACCACATTGGCAGATGTGCAGGCGAACCTCTGCTTGAAATGGAAAATCTTCTTGGTGCCTGGGATGGGGGTGAAGGAGGTGGTATGGGGTCAAATGTAGCACTTCCAGCGGTTGCAGGGGAAGGTGCCGGATGTGGTGGGTTTGGAGGGGAGTGTGAAGCGGACAACAGAGTCATGGAGAGAGTGATCTCTCCAGAAGGCAGGCAAGGGTAGGGATGGAAGAATGTTGTTGGTGGTGGGATCGGATTGCAGATGGTGGAAGTGTCGGAGGATGATGCGTTGGTTCCAAAGGTTGGCAGGGTGGCATGTGAGGATGAGGGGGATTCCTTTTTAGGCAGTTATTGCAGGGGTGGGGTGTGAGGGATGAGTTGCGGGAAATTGGGAAGATATGGTCGAGGACATTCTCGACCACTGCAGAGGGGAAGTTGCGGTCCTTGAAAAACGAGGACATCTGCGATGTACAGAAATGGAATGCCTCATCCTAGGAGCAGATGCAGCGGAGGTGAAAGTCTTCGGAATAGGGGATGGAATTTTTTCAGGAAGGTGGGTGGGAGGAGATGTATTCTAGGTAGCTGTCAGAGTCGGTGGGCTTGAAATGGATATCGGTTTTTCGGTGGTTAACTTAAAAAGTTAGGGAAAGTACCTAACTTAAGGAAAAAGCATATATTTTGAGTGACAGGTCAGGTGATTGGTCAGAATATAAAGATTGGCAGAGAATGACCAAAAGCTTAATAAATACAAAGAAACTGGAGTATAAGAGGAAGTTAGCTAAGAATGTAAAAGCAGATAGAAAGAGCTTTTGTATGTATTTAAAAGAAGAGATTGAGAAGGAGGTATTAATAGTAAATAACAAGGAACTGATGGATGAGGTACTGGATGTATTAGAACTATTTTTTTCTAAATTCATTGGATTCAAGAAAGATTCTATCAAACTGATGGGTGGGAAATATACTCCCTGTATTTCAGAAGAGAAGGAAGCACAAAACAGGAAACTGTAGGAGCTGACAGTTTGACATCTGCGTTGGGAAAGGGGGTGGAATTGACCATGGAAGAGATTCGAGCTGTCTACTTAGAAAAGAAAACTCAAGTTAATTGAGAAGAGTGAGCATGGTTTTGTCAAAGCGAAAATCATGTTTAACCAACTTATTGGAATTCTTTGAAGCAGTAACATGTTTTGGATAAGTGGAAGCCTGTAGACGTATTGTAATCAGATTTCCAGAGGACACTTGATAAAGTATTACATCAAACATTATTGTGAAAAGTAACAGCTCATGGAGTAGGAGGTAACATATTGGCACCACATCTCGAATATTTGTGCTGTTTTGGTCTCCTTATTTAAGGAAAGATGCAAATGTGTTCGAGATGACTCAAAGGAGATTTATGAGTTTGATACCTGGAATGAATGGGGCATATTATGAGGATATGTTAGACAGGCTGGGCTAAAGACTGAGGGGTGACTTGATTTTTGTGTACAAATCCTCAATGGTTTTCACAAAGATGAGCCCGGAAATTTGATTTTTCCAGTGAGTAAGTCCACAACGATGGGACGCTGTCTTAAAATAAAGAGCCAACTCTTTGGGACAGAGATGAGGAGAATTTATTTTCTCTCTGGAGGGTTTGGAATTCTCTGCCTCAAAAGCCTATGGAGGTGGGCACTATTGAGTATTTTTCATGTGAAGATAGATAGATTCTTGGTAGACAGCAGAATCAAAAATAGGTGGGAATGTAGAATTTGAAATGTGAAGAGATCAACCATTGCTAACAGGGGCAGTGGTAGAAGCAGAGAGGATGGTGCAATGTTTGAGAGGTACTTCGACAGACATATGGACAAACAGGGAATAAAGGGATATGGGCAAAGAGCAGGCAGTCAGGATTAGTTTAGCATTGCATCATGGTTGGCACAAACATGGTGGGCTGAAGACTATGCTCTAATGTGTGCTGTTTTATGTTCTGCAATCTTATTGATAATGGAGGAGGTATGAGGGGCTGAATAGCTTATTTCTGCTCTTATTTCATATCTTCATTTGTAACAGGACCAAAGCCAGGCGCTATTCTAGAGGTGGTTGGTCATAGCAAGGGCAGGATGCACAATCAGAAGCTGTTCTCAGGGTTAAGAGTGCATTGAGGAGACAAACAGACATTTGCAGCCTTGCTCAATGCACACTAACAGGACACCCAGTCAGCACAATGCTTTGAACAATTATTTTTCATTTTGTGTTATTGGAATGAATGTATGCTCTTTGTAATAGCTGAGAAGTTTCGAATTGTCATGCATTTTATTTGACTTGACCCAATCCCCAATGGTTACAACACCACAACAGAAAACAATCTATAATTCAACACTAATTTTGTTTTGAATTAGCAGTATTACTCAGGGACCACAAACATTTCAGTTGAGGGAAACAGGAATGTCACATTAGTGCTGTATTAGTTTTATTATTAGCTTATACCTAAGCAATATTACTGGGAGAGAGTTGTCTGCTGCTTTTCTCTATCTAACCCATGATGTACACTGTCAGAGAATGTAGGAGGCTCCTAAATGATTTTAAATGTGAAATGAAAATTTATTTCCCATCCATGGTACTGCTAACCTTAATGACAATGAACAAAATAATTGTTTTCCTGAGAAGATCAATACCTAACCTTCTGTTCCAGTCTTTTAATATTCCAGTAATAACATTTTATTTGCTTTAAGTTCAGAGTTCTGCCACCGTAAAATGTCACAACAGTGTCAGGACTGCAATAAAATACCTACAAGAAGCTGTGAAAAGGCAGGGTTGAGGGAAATTGCCATTTTGCCCATCAAACTCAACATTCCTGTCTTCAAGTCTGTCATCTTTTTAGTAGGATCCTCAAGAGAGAGTGATGGCACCCTTGCCCATTTTCCAGCAGCCCACACTAAATCTGGGATTTGGGTTGTTGTGATAACTGTTGACATGTAAATGGAGTTAATTAATAAATCTGGAATTAAAAGCTAGCAGCACAGTTTAATGACTGGCACCACTCCCATTCCACCATTGGACATTTTAGCAGCGAAATCTGATTTGCAACCTATTAAAAAAATCACGAAGAGGTTTGGTTTGACAGGAGGTCACCTGAAGACTTTTAACACATGTTCGCTATCAGCAATTTAGCACGGCCATTCCACCTAACCTGCAAATCTTTGGGACTTGGGAGGAAAACCAGAACACCCAGAAGAAGCCCACACAGATACAGGAAGAACATGCAAACTCCACACATGCAGGCACCCAAGGGTGGAATTGAACCCAGGTTCTTGGCATTGTGAGGCCGCAGTGCTTAACCACTAAGCCCTTGTGCAGTATATCTTGTCTTACTGTTAAGGGCTTGTCTTCACTATCACACCTGTGGGTTCTCTGTCCATCCAACAGAACATATCCACAAAAGCAGTGGTACATTTGGAGAGGATTACCCTATGAGTCCTCCACACTGAATCAGGACTCGTGTATATACATGAGAAAACCCACTGTTGATAAATCAGCACAAGTTAACTTTGAACATCGCTGAACATGGCAAGAGCACCGAATGTACTCTGAATGGGGATCATCAATTCTCATCACCAAGAGTGGATCAGCATCATCATTACTGGCTGGCCAATTCCTGAAGACCATATTTGCTGGACAAGGCCTATGGCCAATGGAAATTTGAGCCAACAAGTGGCAAAAACCTATTCAAATTTACTGTGTCCAAATTATCTGTCACACATGCATCCAGCTTTGACAGTATTAGAAGTATGTAATCCCTGTGGAGATGAAGTTACATCTTCACATTGAGATGCTGTCTGCTGTGTTATATAGTGTAACCATCATTCTAAATGGGCAGATTTGGAACAGATCTAGCAATTCAAAATTTGACATCCACGAGGTATTGTGTGGCATCATGAGCAGCAGAGTCAGCTATATCCCGGACCAGGTGTGGATACAGATTTCCCTCAGTAAAGGTATTAATGAATGAAATGTAATTTTTCAACATCCCAATAATTTTATGGTCATCATTACTAAACAAAGCTTCTTTGATCCAGATTCATTTAATGACATGATTTTAAATTCCAAAGGCTGCAGTTGTGACACTTTATCACAAAAGCAGGAGTCAAAAACAGAATTTTTGTTTCTTTTTCTTACTGTCTGTAATAATTGTGTTTTGTAGGTGAAGAGTGGGTCATTATCTTCCTTCAGTGTGATTTTATTAATTTCAGTAGCAAGCCCTTATTTGTGTTTCAAAATAAACAAGTCATTGTAGATCCAAATTTTCTCCAGAGGTTTAAAATTGTAATGTTTCATCTACTTAATGCACACATGCAAAGGCTAGTAACAAACAAAGAGGAAACACAATATACTTACAAATATATCATCAGCTCACTATCTCTCCCATGGCAGACCTGTAGTTTCTTAGATGCTCTGCTTGGATGTGAAGGTGTTGAAAAGCAGGTGATTTGAAGTTGTTACATTGTTAGAAGGTTGGCTCTTAAGTGAATTTGAATTTAGAACAGGTTGTGGAAACTTGGTTTCCAACATCTCTGCAGGCACATTTTGATGTTTTAAAAACAAAAAAAACTAAAAAATCTTCACATTGCATGACATGTTGAAATTCATTTATCCAATGAATAGTGGCATGGTTATTACACATCCTGCATTGTCATTTTCCACTTTGAAATTCATTTATCCAGTTTGTATGACTTAATATCACAACAGAACAAAATATTGATCCGATCCATTTCACCTTTGTTGAACACAGATTGAGTTTTGATGTTTCTGTTGTCCATGATGATGCAGAAGGATGAGTCATCGATATTCTATAGTTCTTTTATCGACAACCCACTGTTAAACAAAGAAATGTATGAATTTCTTGAATGGCTGAGGATGTCCATGTAAAGTTAAATTTTGCATGAAACTTAGGATAGACTGGAACTCAAAACGCCAAAGTTACAAGATTTGTAGGAACCATTTGACTTTTTGTGTGTGTGTGTGTGTGTGTGTGTGTGTGTGTGTGTGTGTGTGTGTGTGTGTGTGTGTGTGTGTGTGTGTGTGTGTGTATGTGTGTTTGAGTGATGTGTCGGTGTGTGTGTGTTTATGTGTGAGTGATGTGTGTGTGAATGATATGTGAGTGATGGGTCTGTGTGGGTGTATGTGGTGTGTATGTGTATGTGTGTGTGTGTGTGTGTGTGTGTGTGTGTGTGTGTGTGTGTGTGTGTGTGTGTGTGTGTGTGTGTTGTGTGTGTGTGTGTATGTAAGGTGTGTGTGTGATTTGTTTGTGTGTCAATGTGTGTGTGCGTGTATGAGTGATGTGTGTGTGTATGTGAGTGGTGTGTCTGTGTGGGTGTATATGTCGGTATCATGAGTATGTGTATGTGTCTATGTCAGTGGCGAGCGCGCGCGCACACACACACACACACACAGACACAGGTGCGCACAGACACAGACATACACACACATTCACACGCAGACACACACACACACACACACACACACACTCAGACACACACACACAAATATACAAACTCAGACAGGCACACACTCACACACACAAACACACGCTCAAACAGGATCAGCCATGACACACACACATTCGAACACAGGCACACAGGCACACAGACACAGACAGAAACACACACACACACACACACACATTCACACACATACATGCTAACACACTACAGTCACACTCACACAGACACAGACATAGACATATACACACTCACATAGGCACACACTCACACAGGCATACTCAGACACACATTCACTGGCACACACACGCACACAGATACACCCACATTCACACAGGCACACTCAGACCCATACACATTCAGACACACACACACACACACACACACACACACACACACACACACACACACACACCACAAATTCACACATATATACCGAGGCACACTTACACACACAGGAACACTCAGACACATACACACATGACAGACACACAGACAGACACACACACACACACACACACACACAAACACAGATACACACGCACTCACAAAGGCAATGGCACTCACACAGGCATACTCAGACACACACTCACTGACACACACACGCACACAGATACACCCACATTCACACAGGCACACTCAGACCCATACACATTCACACACGTACACACACGCGCACACACACACGCGCACACGCGCACACATACACACACACACAAACACACACACACACTCAGATACGCACACTCACTCACAGACACAGGCAGAAACACACACAAACACACACTCACAATGACACACAATCACGTTCTCTCTCTCTTTCACAGAAACACACATATACACAAAACAAACACATGCACTCAGACACACACACAGACACTCACTCAGGCAAACTCAAGCACAAACGCAGTAAGACAAACACAAACACACACTCACACTCACAATCTCAAACTCACAATCACACTCTCTCTCACTCTCTCATAGAGGAACACTCAGGCACACATGAACACTCAGACACACATATACAGACAGACATACACACGCACAAATGCGCGCGCACACACACACACACACACACACACACACACACACACACACAAACAAACACATACACACAGAGGCACACAACAAACACTCATACGCACGCACACATACACAAATGCATGCACTCAGACACACACACAAAGACACACACTCAGGCAAACTCAAGCACACACACAAACGCACACACACACACACACACACACACACACACTCACTCAGATACACACACTCACTCACAGACACAGGCAGAGACACACACAAACACACACTCACAATGACACACACACACTCACAATCACGTTCTTTCTCTCTTTCACAAAGGAACATTCAGACATACACACACACACACACACACACAGACAAACACACACACAGACACATACACGCTCATACACAGACACACACAGACATGCACACACTCAGACACACTCACATTCAGATACACACAAACTCACATGGCACACTCAGACTCGCCAGAACAATAAGATGCACACGCACACTATGACACACACACTCACACACACAGGCACAAACACAGTTCAAGCACACACACACACACCGGCACACTCAGACACGCACACACAAACAATGATACACACACACTCACACACACACACGCAC